>NC_083315.2:42736420-43101420 GCF_963455315.2 Globicephala melas
AGAGACAAAAAGTACATGAGTGCTTTCCAGGGACTGGGGGGTTGGGAGGGGTGGGATTGGGAGAGGCGATAGCTAACAGGAGTGGAATTTCTTTTCTGGGGTAAAGAAAATGTTCTAAAATTGATCTTGGTGATAGGTGCACAACTGAACACACTAAAACTTACTGAATTGTATACTTGAAATGGATGAATTGTATATGTGATTTAAAGCTGTTTTAAAAATTACCAGATACAACCTCCATAAATATTTACTAAATTTAAAATTATACACACACACACACCATTGCATTAACATATTATATACACTATAAAACAAATACAGAAACTATATTTGTATAGGATGAGATGAAAAATAATAGAAGTTTTAATATTTTCTGTCTGTGACCCAGTGGATTGCTTTTGGAGACCCCCTGCTCTAGAAGCAGAGGTTCAGAAAGGCTGCAGAACCTGCCTGCTCACAGAGCCTTTGCTCTTCCTAGTACAGAATGCAGATTCTAGGGCCTCCTGGAGGTTGAGGAAGGCCAGGGAGCACTGCTATATTTTTTGATGTTCACAAAGTAGTACTGGAAAACAAAGAAATGCCAAAACAGAGTTAAAATATCAAGAAATAATTTTTAATTGTTTACATTTGAAAAAATGAAGACTTTGTGACATAAAAAACAGAATGCAATATTATTGTGCTATTCACAAGATAATTAGAGTTTTTCTGGGAAAAACTGAGAGCACACGGAGGCAGTGGAACAGTTATGGAGAACAATTCGAGGCTGGTGTCTTAACGTCTCGGTTCAGTGCAGTCTCTTGGCGGGTGTGTGCACAACCGTGCTTGGCAATGGCGGTTGAGGCCCTGGTGGGTGTGTGAGTCATGCTAAATGGACACTGGGCTAATGGAGGGATGGACCAGTGGACACCTGTGCTTTGGGGCAGAACATGAGAGCCAGAGAACAGGGAGGGAAGTGGCCTGCAAACCTCCTTTTTGTCTACAAGCAGTCATTCTGTAGGATTACTTAGCCAGGGAGCAGAGGGAAGTGGAGGAAGATTGTGGGAAGAGATACCAGTTCAACTGAGAGGGGGATTATCAAGTCTCCTGGAGGCAAGACAACTCATTAATTCACAGCTGGCAAGATGTTTCCTGTCAAAGGTTGATATTTTTTTAATTGTCTTTCTCTCTTACCAACAGTACAATATCAGTGAGTACAATATCACAGAAAATTGTGATAGCCCCTCCTTTATTTCTTCCTTTGCCTCCCACATTTCCAAAGCCACAGAGCTTTGAGGAAAGGCAGGGTCAAAGTCTCCTTCAGGTCTCAGTTCTTGGAAATTGAGTCCCTTATTCATTTGGAGCTGCCCAGTGGTTGCCATGGTAACACAACATCTGCTACCCAACTCTGCTCCAGCGGTCACTGGGTTTGGTATACTCCAAGCTGTTGCTGGTTCTGTGTTTTGCCTAATGTGCTACTCTGCTCCCCGAGGAATGCATCACATTTTTTTCAGCAAAGGAACACTTATTCAAAAGGCAGGGTTATGGAGAGAAGGAAGGTTAAATCAGTGCAAGTTGCAATTCTGAGAAAGCAAGCTCTCTGCGTGTAGGGCCATTAACTCTGCCAATCTTTGGATTAATGTTCTGCATCTGTTGATCACAAATCCTACTGAAAACCATCCTCCTAGATTTATTTTGTTAGCATTTGTTTCTAAGGAGCATACATTATTTATTAAAACTTCTGTAAGATGTTTAAAATATATATAAATTCCATGCTCCTCTCCCTTATTTTCTCATTTTAATGTCTTTCAGGTTTAATTGCTTGTCTGCCATTCTTTCTATTCACCAATTATTTCTGAAACTGAACAATATAGAACATAAATACAGGTTTCCTTGCCTACAACTTTCTCCTGTTCTTCCAGGCAGCATCTTTATTCCCACTTCCCCTTGAAAACACATGATTTTTCTTGCTTGCTTTAGTAGTTACTATCCTCAGGGGGGTCTCTAAGAAACTGAGAGGTGGTGTGGTACAGCCGTAAGAATACAGACTCCAGAGTCAAGGGAATCTAGGATTGGTCTCCTATCAAGGGTGAACAACTCATCTCATTTTGCCTGGAACTTGGCCAATTTTAGCACTGAAAGTTCCCCAGCTGGGGGAAACCTTCAGTTCTTGGGCAAACCAGGATGACTGGTCATCCTCGTCCCAGCTTCCTCATCCTCTTGCTCTGTGTTCTTGGGAAATATCTTTTGCTTTTCTGACACTTGATTTTCTTATTTGTAAAATGAGAATGATAATAAGATGTTCCCCAAAAGGTTTTGGTGGGGATTAAATAAGTTAATAGATAAGATGCCTAATGCTAAAACAGAAGTCCATGCTCAGTAGCTATTATTATTAATCTTAGAATTAGAACTCTAGAGATAATCTTGAGTCACTCATCCAATTTACAGCTGAGAAACTGGTTTGTTTAGATTGTCTAGCTTTTAAGGCTAGAAGTAGGACCAGGACTGGGATGGGGCAAGTGAGGTGCCTAGGGCTCAACATTTAAGGAGAAACTCACTCTGGGGTCATGTAAGTACATACTGCAAGCAAGGTGCCAACCTTTAGGTAATGCTGCCAGACTACCAATCATGATTATCTGTCTTAGATAAAAAAAAGTCACATTCTCTACTAGACAGATGCTCCATTTTATCTTTGGTGACAATTAGTTTCTAATAGCAACAGTGTTTTTAAGTCATCCAGGACTGTGACTGCAGCAAAATATTTTACTCTGAGTATCATTAAAACAAAGCAAAACAAAAACCCTTGGTTCTCAAGAGACCTTGAGAAGTGAATCATTATAGTCAATCGTTTCCCAAATAGCATTAAATTGCCTTTTATTGTTAACAATATTTTATGGAAATCTTTCTAAAAGATATTGCACATTTCCCTGCCTTTTTCTGTCCATTAAATTAGACTTTTTAATTTGAAATAATTATAAGTTCAGGTGCAGTTGTGAGAAACAATACAGAGAGATACCATGTAAACTTTACCCAGGTTCTCCTAATTGTAACATCTCACAAAACTCCAGTACAATATCACAACCAGGATACTGATGTTGATACAGTCAAGATATACTATATTTCCATCACCATAAGGATCCCTCCCCCTGACCTCTGGTAGCCACACCCACCACCCTCCCACTCTCATTCCCTCCCTGGCAACTATTAATCTGTCGTTCATTTCTGTAATTTTATTATTTCAAGAAAGTTATATAAATGGAATCATACAATATGTAATATTCCAGACTGGCTTTTCTCAGCATAACTCTCCGGAGATTTATCTGGGCTGTTGAGTATATCAATAGTTCATTCCTTTTTATTGCTGAGTAATATTCCATCATGTGGATGTACCACAGTTTGTTTAACCCCTTGAAGGACATCTGGGTGATTTCCTTTTTTTTTACCACTATGAATAAAGCTGCCGTAAAAACTCATGCACATTGCTAATAGAAATTTAAAACACACAAATAAATGGGCACCCTGTGTTGATGAATTGGAAGACTAAATATTGTTAAGATGACAATACTACCTAAAGTGATCTACAGATTCAAATTTCTACCAAAATATCAACACTCTTTTTTGGAAAAAAAAAAAAAGAAAAGAAAAATCCATCCAAAAATTCATATGGAATCTCAAGGGACCATGAATAGCCAAACTAATCTTGAGAAAGAACAAAGTTAGAGGTCTCACACTTCCTGATTTTAAGACTTACTACAAAGGTACAGTCATCAAAACAGTGTGATTCTGGCATGAAGACAAACAGAGAGGCTAAAGCAATAGAATATAGAATACAGAAAAATCCTTGCATTTATGGTCAAATGATGTTTGACAAGGGTCAAGACCCTTCAATGAGGAAAGGAGAGTCTTTTAAAAAATAGCATTGGAAAAACTGGATATACACATGCACAAGAATGAAGCTGGACTCTTATCTTACACCATTTAATAAAATTAACTCAAAATGGATCAAAGACTTAAAAATAAAAGCTAAGGGGGAGGGTACCTTCAAGATGGCAGAGGAGTAAGATGGGGAGATCACCTTCCTCCCCACAAATACATCAAAAATATATCTACATGTGGAACAGCTCCTACAGAACACCTACTGAACGCTGGCAGAAGACCTCAGACTTCCCAAAAGGCAAGAAACTCCCCACATACCTGGGAAGGGCAAAAGAAAGAGAGAAAACAGAGACAAAAGAATAGGGATGGGACCTGCACCTCTGGGAGGGAGCTGTGAAGGAGGAAAAGTTTCCACACACTAGGAAGCCCCTTCACTGGTGGAGACGGGGGGTCGGGGAGCTTTGGAGCCACAGAGGAGAGTGCAGAAACAGGAGTGCAGAGGGCAAAGTGGAGAGATTCCCAGACAGAGGATCAGTGCCAACCAGCACTCACCAGCCTGAGAGGCTTGTCTGCTCACCCGCTGGGGTGGGTGGGGCCTGGGAGCTGAGGCTCGGGCTTCGGAGGTCAGATCCCAGGGAGAGGACTGGGGTTGGCTGCATGAATACAGCCTGAAGGGGGCTGGTGCACCACAGTTAGCCATGAGGGAGTCTGGGAAAAGTCTGAACCTGTGTAAGAGGCAGGAGACCATTGTTCTGTGGCACGTGAGGAGAGGGAATTCAGAGCACTACCTAAATGAGCTCAAGAGAAAGGTGCGAGCCCCGGCTATCAGTGCAGACAACAGAGATGGGCATGAAATGCTAAGGATGCTACTGCAGCCACCAAGAAGCCTGTGTGCAAGCACAGGTCACTATCCACACCTCCCTTCCTGGGATCCTGTGCAGCCCACCATTGCCAGGGTCCCGTGATCCAGGGACAACTTCCCCAGGAGAACACATGGCATGCCTCAGGCTGGTGCAATATCATGCCGGCCTCTGCCACCACAGGCTTACCCTGCATTCTCAACCCCTCCCTCTCCCCGGCCTGAGTGAGCCAGAGCCCCCGAATCAGCGGCTCCTTTAACACCCTCCCGTCTGGGTGAAGAACAGATGCCCGAGGGAGACCTACATGCAGAGTCAGGGCCAAATCCATAGCCGAACCCCAGGAGCTGTGTGAACACAGAAGAGAAAGGGAAATCTCTCCCAGCAGCCTCAGGAGCAGCATATTAAATCTCCACAATCAACTTGATATACGCTGCATCTGTGGAATACCTGAACAGAAAATGAATCATCCCAAAATTGAAGCAGTGGACTGTGGGAGGAACTGTAGAATTGGGGTTTGCTTTCTGAATCTAATTTGTTTCCTGTTTTATGTTTATCTTAGTTTAGCATTTAGAGCTTATTATCATTGGTAGATTTGTTTATTGATTTTGTTGCTCTCTTCCTTTTTTTTTTACGTGTATATATAGATATAGTTCCTTTTTCTCTATTTCTGAGTGTGTATGTTTCTTTGTGTGATTATGTCTGTATAGGTTTGCTTTAACAATTATTCCTAGGGTTTTATCTGTTCATTTACTTTTAGTATAGTTTTTAGTGCTTGTTATTATTGGTGGATTTGTTTATTGGTTTGGTTGCTCTCTTCTTTCTTTTTTATTACTTTTTTAAAATAATTTTTATTTTAATAACTTTATTTATTTATTTATTTCCCTTTTCTTCTGGGTGGTGTGGCTGACAGGGTCTTGGTGATCTGGCTGGGTGTTGGGCCTAAGCCTCTGAGGTGGCAGAGCCGCGTTCAGGACATTGGTCCACCAGAGACCTCCCAGCTCCATGTTATATCAAACAGAGAAAACTCTTTCAGAGATCTCCATCTCAATGCTAAGACCCAGATCCACTCAATGACCAGCAAGCTCAGAGCTTTACACCCCATGTCAAACAACTAGCAAGACAGGAACAAAACCCCACCCATTACAAGAAAGACTGCCTAAAATCTTAGGTTCACAGATGCTCCAAAACACACCACTGGATGTGGATCTGACCCCAAAAAAGATAAGATTCAGCTTCATCCACCAGAACACAGGCACCACTCCCCTCCACCAGGAAGCCTACAAAACCCACTGAGCCAACCTGACCTACTGAAGGCAGACACCAAAAACAACAGGAAAAACCAACAAGCAGCCTTCAAAAAGGAGACCTCAAATACAGTAAATTAAGCAAAATGAGAAGACAGAGAAATACACAGCACATGAAGGAGTAAGGTAAAAACCCACCAGGCCACACAAATGAAGAAGAAATAGGCAGTCTACCTGAAAAAGAATTCAGAGTAATGATAGTAAAGATGATCTAAAATCTTGGAAAGAGAATGGAGAAAATACAAGAAAGTTTTAACAAGGACCCAGAAGAACTGAAAAGCAATCAGACAGTGATGAACAACAAAATAAATTAAATTTAAAATTCTCTACAGGGAATCAATAGCAGAATAACTGAGGCAGAAGAACGGATAAGTGACCTGGAAGATAAAATAGTGGAAATAACTATCACAGAACAGAATAAAGAAAAAGAATGAAAAGAATTGAGGACAGTCTCAAACACCTGTGGGACAACATTAAATGCACCAAAATTGAAATTATAGGGGTCCCAGAAGAAGAGAAAAAGAAAGGGACTGAGAAAATATTTGAAGAGATTAGAGTTGAAAACTTCCCTAATATGGGAAAGGAAATAGTCAATCAAGTCCAGGAAGCACAGAAACTCCCATACAGGATAAATCCAAGGAGAAACACGCCAAGACACATATTAATCAAACTATCAAAAATTAAATACGAAGAAAAAATATTAAAAAGCATCAAGGGAAAAGCAACAAATAACATACAAGGGAATCCCCATAAGGTTAACAGCTGATCTTTCAGCAGGAACTCTGCAAGCCAGAAGGGTGTGGCAGGGCATATTTAAAGTGATGAAATGGAAAAACCTACAACCAAGATTACTCTACCCAGCAAGGGTCTCATTCAAATTCAACAGAGAAATTAAAACCTTTGCAGACAAGCAAAAGATAGAATTCAGCACCACCAAACCAGCTTTAAAACAAATGCTAAAGGAACTTCGCTAGGCAGGAGACACAAGAAAGAGAAGGAAAAGACCTATAATAACAAACCCAAAACAATTAAGAAAATGGTAACAGGAACATATGTATCAATAATTACCTTAAATGTAAATGGATTAAATGCTCCAAACAAAAGACTGGCTGAATGGATACAAAAGGAAGACCTGTATATATGCTGTCTACAGGAGACCCACTACAGACCTAGGGACACATAGAGCCTGAAAGTGAGGGGATGGAAAAAGATATTCTATGCCAATGGAGACAAAATAGACTTTAAAATAAAGACTATTACGAGAGACAAAGAAGGCTACCACATAATGATCAAGGGCACAATCCAAGAAGAAGATATAACAATTGCAAATATTTATGCATCCAACATAGGAGCACCTCAATACATAAGACAAATGCTAACAGCCATAAAAGGGGAAATCAACAGTAACACAATCATATTAGGTGACTCTAACACCCCACTTTCACCAATGGACAGATCATCCAAAATGAAAATAAATAAGGAAACACAAGCTTTAAATAACACATTAAACAAGATGGACCTAATTGATATTTATAGGACATTCAATCCAAAAACAACAGAATACACTTTCTTCTCAAGTGCTCATGGAACATTCTCCAGGATAGATCATATCTTGGTTCACAAATCAAGTGTTGGTAAATTTAAGAAAACTGAAGTCATATCAAGTGTCCTTTCTGACCACAGCACTATGAAATGGCATATCAATTACAGGAAAAAAATTATAAAAAATACAAACACACAGAAGTTAAACAATACACTATTAAATAACCAAGAGATCACTGAAGAACTCAAAGAGGAAATCAAACAATACCTACAAACAAATGACAATGAAAACAGGACGACCCAAAACCTATGGGATGCAGCAAGCGCAGTTCTAAAAGGGAAGTTTATAGCAATACAATCCTACCTCAAGAAACAAGAAACATCTCAAATAAACAACCTAACCTTACACCTAAAGCAATTAGAGAAAGAAGAACAAAACCCCACAAAGTTAGCAGAATGAAAGAAATCATAAAGATCAGATCAGAAATAAATGAAAATGAAGAAAATGATAGCAAAAATCAATAAAACTAAAATCTGGTTCTTTGAGAAGATAAACAAAATTGATAAACCATTAACCAGACTCATCAAAAAAAAGAGGGAGAAGACTCAAATCAATAGAATTAGAAATTAAAAAGGATAAGTAACAACTGACACTGGAGAAATACAAAGGATCATGAGAGATTACAACAAGCAACTATATGCCAATAAAATGGACAACCTGGAAGAACTGGACAAATTCTTATAAAAGCACAACCTTCTGAGACAGAGCAGGAAGAAATAGAAAATATAAACAGACTAATCACAAGCACTGAAATTGAAACTGTGATAAAATATCTTTCAACAGGGCTTCCCTGCCTGCCGATGCAGGGGACATGGGTTCGTGCCCTGGTCAAGGAAGATCCTACATGCCGCGAAGCAGCTGGGCCTGTGAGCCATAGCCACTGAGCCTGCACGTTGGGAGCCTGTGCTCTGCAACAGGAGAGGCCACAGCAGTGCGAGGCCCGCATACCAAAAAAAAAAAAAAAATCTTTCAACAAACAAAATCCCAGGACCAGGTGGCTTCATAGCCGAATTCTACCAAACATTTAGAGAAGACCAAACACCTATTCTTCTGAAACTCTTCCAAAATATAGCAGAGGGAGGAACACTCCCAAACTCATTCTAGGAGGCCACCATCACCCGGAAACCAAAATCAGACAAAGATGTCACAAAAAAAGAAAACTACAGGCCAATATCACTGATGAAAATAGATGCAAAACTCCTTAACAAAATACTATCAAACAGAATCCAACAGCGCATTAAAAGGATCATACACCATGATCAAGTGGGGTTTATCCCAAGAACCAAGATTTCTTCAATATATGCAAACCAATGATGTGATACACCATATTAACAAACTGAAGGATAAAAACCATATGATAATCTCAATAGATGCAGAAAAATCTTTTGACAAAATTCAACACTCATTTATGATAAAAAACTCTCCAGAAAGTAGGCATAGAGGGAACTTACCTCGACATAATAAAGGCCATATATGACAAACCACAGCCAACACCTTCCCCAATGATGAAAAATTGAAACCATTTCCACTAAGATCAGGAATAAGACAAATAAGACAAAAGGTTGCCCACTCTCACCACTATTATTCAACATAGTTTTGGAAGTTTTTGCACCAGCAATCAGAGAAGAAAAGAAATAAAAGGAATCCAAATCGGAAAAGAAGAAGTAAATCTGTCACTGTTTGCAGATGACATGATACTATACATAGAGAATCCTAAAGCTGCTAGCAGAAAACTACTAGAGTTAATCAATGAATTTGGTAAAGTAGCAGGATACAAAATTAATGCACAGAAATCTCTTACATTCCTATACACTAAAGATGAAAAATCTGAAAGAGAAATCAAGGAAACACTCCCATTTACCACTGCAACAAAAAGAATAAAATACCTAGCAATAAACCTACCTAAGGAGACAAAAGACCTGTATGCAGAAAACTATAAGACACTGATGAAAGTAATTAAGGATGATACAAATAGATGGAGAGATGTACCATGTTCTTAGATTGGAAGAATCAACATTGTGAAAATGACTCTACTACCCAAAGCAATCTACAGATTCAATGCAATCCCTATCAAACTACCATAGGCATTTTTCACAGAACTAGAACAAAAAACATCACAATTTGGAGGGAAACACAAAAGACCCTGAATAGCCAAAGCAATCTTGAGAAGCCAAAACGGAGCGAGGAATCAGGCACCTGGGCTTCAGACTATACTATGAAGCTACAGTAATCAAGACAGTATGGTACTGGCACAAAAACAAAAATATAGATGAATGGAAGAGGATAGAAATCCCAGAGATAAACCCACACACATATGGTCACCTTATTTTTTGATAAAGGAAGCAAGGATATACAATGGAGAAAAGACAAACTCTTCAATAAGTGGTGCTGGGAAAACTGGACAGCTACATGTAAAAGGATGAAATTAGAACACTCTCTAACATCATACACAAAAATAAACTTAAAATGGATTAAACACCTAAATGTAAGGGCAGACACTATAAAACTCTTAGAGGTAAACATAGGCAGAACACTCTATGACATAAATCACAGCAAGATCCTTTTTGACCCACCTCCTACTGAAATGGAAATGAAAACAAAAATAAACAAATGGGACCTAATGAAACTTCAAAGCTTTTGCACAACAAAGGAAACCATAAACAAGACCAAAAGACAACCCTCAGAATGGGAGAAAATATTTGCAAATGAAGCAACTGACAAAGGATTAATCTCCAAAATATACAAGCAACTCATGCAGCTCAGTATCAAAAAAACAAATAACCCATTTCAAACATGGGCAGAAGACCTAAATAGACATTTCTCCAAAGAAGATATAGAGATTGCCAACAAACACATGAAAGGGTGCTCAATATCACTAATCATTAGAGAAATGAAAATCAAAACTGCAATGAGGTATCAGCTCACACCAGTCAGAATGGCCATTATCAAAAAATCTACAAACAATAGATTCTGGAGAGGGTGTGGAGAAAAGGGAACACTCTTGCAGTGTTGGTGGGAATGTAAATTGTTACAGCTGCTATGCACAGCAGTATGGAGGTTCCTTGAAAAACTAAAAATAAAACTACCATATGACCCAGCAATCTCACTACTGGGCATATACCCTGAGAAAACCATAATTCAAAAAGAGTTATGTACCACAATGTTCACTGTAGCTCTATTTACAATAGCCAGGACATGGAAGTGACCTAAGTGTCCAATGAGAGATGAATGGATAAAGAAAATGTGGCACATATATACAATGGAATATTACTCAGCCATAAAATGGAATGAAATTGAGTTATTTGTAGTGAGGTGGCTCTCATACAGAGTGAAGTAAGTCAGAAAGAGAAAAACAAATATCATATGCTAACATACATATATGGAATCTAAAAAAAAAAAAAGTTTCTGATGAACCTAAGGGCAGGACAGGAAGATGGAGAGACTGGAGTTGAGGACACAGGGAGGGGGAAGGGTAAGCTGGGACGAAGTGAGAGAGTGGCATGGACATATATATATACTACCAAATATAAAATAGAGAGCTAGTGGGAAGTAGCTGCATAGCACAGGGAGATTAGCTCGGTGCTTTGTGTCCACCTAGAGGTGTGGGATAGGGAGGGTGGGAGCAAGGTGCAAGAGGGAGGGGATATGGGTAATAGGCATATGTATAGCTGATTCACTTTGTTATACAGCAGAAATGAACACATCATTGTAAAGCAATTATACTCCAATAAAGATGTTAAGAAAAAAAAATAGAACTAAAACTATGAAACTTAGAAGAAAACACAGGGGGGATCTTCATGACACAGATTTTGCAAATATTTCTTGGATATGACATCAAAAGCACAGACAAAAGAAAATACATACAAATTGAACTACATCAAAATTTAAAACTTTGTACATCAAAGGACATAATCAACAGAGTGAGAAGGCAAACTATGGAATGGGAGGAAATATTTCCAAATCATATACCTGAAAATGGTCAATATCCAGAATATATAAAGAACCCTTACAACTCAACAACAAGAAAACAACACAATTTTAAAATAGGCAGAGTACTTGAATAGACATTTCTCCATACAAGATACACAAATAGCTAAAAAGCAGATGAAAAGATGTTCAACATCACTGATCATTAGGTAAATGCAAATCAAAGCCATAATGAGATACAACCTCACTCTCATTAAGAGTGAAAGAAAGAAAAAGAAAAGTTGACAAGGATGTAGAAATGAAACTCTTGTTCACTGCTAGTGGAAATATTAAATAGTTCAGCCACTATGGAAAACAGTATGGCAGTTCCTCAAAAAATTAAAAAGAGAATTATCATATGATCCAGCAATTCCTCTTCTGGGTATATATTTAAAAGAATTAAAAGCAGGACTCAAACAGGTATTTGTACACCCATGTTCACAGCAGCATTATTCACAATAGCTAAAAGGTGAAAGCAACCCTAAAGTCCACTCACAGATGAATAGATTTTTTTTTAAAGTGGTAGGAGTGACATCACCAAAAAGGCACCATATGTTGTTTCTGACTTAGCTCTCCCTCACAAGAACAACAACTATTCATGGGCGAGACCATATGGAGAAAATCCTGGAACACATGGGTGTCCCAACGCACACCCCTGTACCACAGAGGTCAAACCTGACTGCATTAGGAGGGTAGGAGGAGTGGCTACACATTGATTGCTTTGCGCCTCCCCCAGGTTGGCATAGCAACACAGCAGGAGCTCTCCCCTGAGCCCCATGGTTCCTCCAGTGGGAAAAGAGCCCAGTGTGAACGTTGAGTTCTGAAGTATTGTGGGGTGCTTTTTGGGAGTCCCCACTCCAGTCTCATCCCACCGGAATTGTGGGGGAATCTGTGATGCTTGACCACTATGAATCTGATTGTGACTGATAAGGGGGAAGGGGCTTGCAACAACCAGCTCTTAGATCTGGGCAGATGAGGTTCTTACCTGAAGCACCCACACAGAAGTCCAAACCAGTGGCTTTGCTAATCCGTAGAACCAAATCAGTGGCACAGTCTGACCAGAGAACTCAGCAGAATGCAAGTCTACCTGATTTGGGTCTTCAAATAAAGAGCCTTGCTGGCCCTGGAGCCTGGTCTACCACTTCCCAGGAAGGGTAGCTAATTCATAGCTCCACCTACTGCTGAATTTAGCTTCCCACCCCTCCAGACCAGCAAGCCTCACCAGGAATACCTAGGAGGCTTCTTGGAGCTGGCCTTCCTATTTCACCCAGGAAGGGGAGCAAATCACAGCCCCACCTTATGCTGAGTGTAGCTCCCAGCTCCCTCTAATCTCAAAGGCTGACCAGAACACCTGGAAAGCTGCATAGCCCAGAAATGTTCAAGCAGACTGTACAGCAGGCAGAGCTGACCATCTGCAGAGTAAAGCCAGAGGCCACATTTAGCCAGGAAACTTGGGTCATGGGTCAGCTTGAGTCAAGACCACAAAGAAAAAGCCTTGCCAGATTTGGAGCTGGGTCTTCTGCTTTGTTAGGCAGAAAAAATAATTTCTAGCTTCATCCATTGGTAAATACAGCTTTTAGCCTGCCTGACCAGGAAACGTAACCAGAACACACAGGAAGCTGTGTAGCTATCTAACAGCCCTGCTTATAATCACAATTGAACAGAGTGCACAATTTGAGGTTTCCTCCATCTGCAGAGCAAAATCAGTCACTTCATCTGGCCAGGGAATTCAATGCACAGTCTTGCCTGATTCAGTCCCCAAACAAAGCCATGCAGGCCCTGGGGCCCATCCTGCTGCCCCACTAAGGCAGGGAAGTCAATTCAGAGCCCCAGATAACTATAGTTCCCATTCCCAACTGTCCAGAAAGCCTGGCAACCACTGAGAATGCAGGCAACCATGGAGATCACCTAATAGACTTGCTTGGGCAGGGAACCATGCCAGCAGTCCTATCTAACTGTTCTCAGCCAGTGGCACAACCACCTAACCTCAGAGCTCAGGCAGTGGCCTCTACCAAAAATAGACCCTGATAGCAAGCCCCACTTGCCCAAGGATGTTACCAGCAGACCTGTCCAGAAACCCAAATGGAACTGACTAGTGAAGAACTATTATCTTTGCCAAAGTGAACCTATGAAGTCTAGAAGAGGAGGTTACTTACTCAAATGCTTAGATACCCATGTAAGAAGTCAATGATCAGAAAAAAACGAGGTAAACATGATATCAACAAAGGAAACTAATAAAGCCTAAGTACTGACCCTAAAGGAATGGAAATCTATGAATTGTCAGACAAAGAATTCAGAATAATTCTCTTAAATAAGTTTAGTGAACTACAAGAATATACAGACAACTAAACAAAATTAGGGGAAAGTGCATGAACAAAATGAGAAGTCCAACAACGAAATAGAAATGATTCAAAAAACAAAAGTGAAAACAGACATCCTACAGCTGAAAAATACAACTAAACTGAAGAATTCAGTAGACAGCTTCAAAAGCAGACTAGACTATACAGAGGAAAGAATCAGTGACCTAGAAAACAGGACATTTAAAAGTATCAAGTCAGGTGATCAAATCAAGATGGCAGAGGAGTAGAACATGGAGCTCACCTTCTCCCACAAATACAGCAAAAATACACTGACATGTGGAATGATTCTCACAGAACATCTACTGAAAGCTGGCAGAAGGCCTTAGACTTCCAAAAGGGCAAGAAAATCTCCATGTAACTGGGTAGGGCAAAAGAAAAATGAAAAAAAAAAAAGGAAAGTAATTGGGATGGGACCTGCACCTCTGGGAGGGAGCTGTGAAAGAGGAAAGGTTCCTGGCTGTGAAGTCCCCTCACTATTGGGGAAATCAGCCAGGATAGAAGGGGAGCTTCAGAGCCTAGGAGAGAGTGCAGCAACTGGTTTGCGGGAGGCAAATTGGAGAGTAACCTGCACAGCCGGTCAGTGCTGGCTGGAATTCCCCAGCCTGAGATGCTTATCCACTGGGGTGAGTGGGGGTTTCATGCTGAGGCTCGAGCTTTGGAGGTCAGACCTCTGGGAGAGGACTGGGGTTGACTATGTGGAGACAGGCTGAGGGGGCTAGGTTGTGGTGCACAGAAACCTAGAGAGTATGGGAAGAAGGCTGGGCCTGCCAGTGAAGCAAAGCACCATCGTTGGGGGGCATGTGAGGAGAGGAGAGAGACTGCCATAGGAGCTTCTTTTTCTGTGCTTGCTCTCAGGTGTCAGGACACTGCATACATAAGCTCCTGGGGTGGGCATGAGCTGCCACTGCCATCTTGGACTCCAGAGGTGGGCAGGGACTGCTACTGACACAGCTGAGGGTCCTGCAAGCAGGCACAGGTCGCTGCCCCACCCTCCCGGGAGCACGTGCAGCCTGCTGTCACTGTCAAGGGTCCCATGACCTGCTTCCTACTGCTGCCCGAGCCTTCCCGGGAGCAAGCATGGGTTGCACACCTGCACATGCCCTATCAAGAGGATAACAGTCAGCGCACACTGAGGAAAGAGATGGCGAGCATCCAAATCAAAAACAGCCCTCACACCAAAAAAATATTAAATCCACACAAGCCATGCAGGGACACTCCTGCACATAAATAGGCTTCCAAGACTACAGTAGATAATTGTTTCTCCTAAACTCACAGAGTAAGAGAAATATAGGCAAAATAAAGAAGTAAAGGAATCACTCCCAGTTAAAAGGACAAGAGAATTCCCCTGAAGGAACAAAAAATGAAACAGACCTCTTTAATCTAATAGACACTGAGTAAAAAAAAAAGAGGTAATGAAAATACTGAAGGAATTAAGAAAAGGTATTGAGAGAAATGCAGATTGCTCTAAAAAGGAACTAGAAACTATAAGGAGGAGACAAGAAAAATTAGAAAATTCATTTGCTGAGACAAAAGGTGAGGTAAAGGTAATGAATAGCAGAATGAAAAATGCAGAAGAAAGAATAAGTGATCTGGAAGACAGAATAATGGAAATTATCCAATCAAAACAGCAGACAGAAAGCCAAATGAAAAGAAAATGAAAGCAATATAAGAGACCTATGGGATAATATAAAGCATGCCAATCTAAGCATAACAGGGATTCCAGAAGGAGAAGAAAGGGAAAAGGGGATTGAAAATGTATTTGAAGAAATTATGGCTGAAAACTTTTCAAACCTAAAGAAGTAAACAGATATCCAGATACAGAAAGTACAGAGGGTACCAATCAAGAACATATTATTGTAAAAATGGCAAAACTTAAAGAGAGGATTCTAAAGGCAGCAACAGAAAAACAAGGAGTAAATTACAAGGGAATCCCCATAAGGCTATCAGCTTATTTCTTTATAGAAACACCACAGGCCATAAGGGAGTGGCAAAATATATCCAAAGTCTTGAAAAGGAAAAATCTGCAACCTAGAATATTCTACCCAGCAAGATTATAATTTAGAATAGAAGAAGAGATAAAGAATTTCTCTGACAAGCAAAAACTGAAAGAATACAGCAATACTAAACCTATTCTAAAAGAAGTACTGAAAGGTCTTCTCTAAATAGAAAAGAAGCAAGAAAATATAAGAAGGAGGAAATCACAGTTGGAAAGTAAATCGCTTAAATAAGCCAGTATACAGATCAAAAAGAAAAAAAACTATTTGTGACAGTGATGATAAACACAAAGAAGAGCAAAAGGATAAACATGAAGATGTAAAACAGGACAAAAAAAATCACAAAATGTGGGGAAGGTGAGTAAGAAAATGCAGATACTTTTTTTTCTCTTAGAATGTGTTTGAACTTATATGACTATCAGTCTAAAGCAAGCAGGTATAGGAAGGGGTTAACATACTTGAAAAACAGGGCAACCAGAAATCAAAAACATACAATAGATTTACAAAAACCAAAAAGAAGAGAACACAAACATAAAATAAAAGGAAATTATCAAGCCACAAAAAGATAAAGAAAAAGGAACAGAAAAGAGAGCAAGAATCAACAGGAAAACAGGGTTTAAAATGGTAATAGCAACATATGTATCAATAATTACCTTAAATGTCAATGGACTGAAGCCTCCAATCAAAAGTCATAGAGTGACAGACTGGATAAAAGAACAAGAGCCTATAGTATGCTGCCTACAAGAGACCCCCTTAGGGCAAAGGACACACATATATTGAAAGTGAGGGGATGGAAAAAGATATTTCATGCAAACGGAAATGACAAGAATGTGGAAGTTGCAATACTCATATCAGACAAAACAGACTTCAAAGGCTATAAAGAAAGGTAAAGAAGAACACTATATAATGACAAAAGGATCAATACAAGAAGAGGATTTTACATTTGTAAACATATATGCACCTACTATAGGAGCACCCAAATATATAAAACAAATACTAGCAGACACAAAGGGAGAAATTGATGGGAATATAATAATAGTAGGAGACATTAACACCCCACTCACATCAATGGACAGACCTTCTGACAGAAAACCAAAAAGGCAACAGAGACCCTAAATAATATAATAAAACAGTTGACTTAATTGATATTTTCAGGACATTACATCCAAAAAAACCCAGAATATACATTCTTTTCAAATGCACATGGAACATTCTCTAGGACTGACCACATACTAGGGCACAAAACCAACCTCAACAAATTTAAGAGTTAAAAATTATTTCAAGCATCTTCTCTGACCACAATGGCATGAAACTAGAAAACAACCACAGGAAAAAAATTGAGAAAAAATGATTACATGGAGACTAAGAAACATGCTACTAAAAAGCCAATGGATCAACAAGCTAATAAAAAGGCAATTTAAAAATACCTTGAGACACATGACAATGAAAACACAACCATACAAAATCAATAGGATGCAGCAAAAGCAGGTCTTAGAGGGAAGTTCATAGTAATACAGGCCTTCCTCAAAAAACAAGAAAAATATCAAATAAACAACCTAACCTATCACCTAAAAAAATTAGAAAAAGAAGAATAAACAAAACCTAAAGTCAACAGATGGAAGGAAATAGTAAAGATCAGGGAGGAAATAAATAAAATAGAGATTTAAAAAACAATAGAAAAAAATCAATAAAACCAAGAACTGGTTCTTTGAAAGGATAAACAAAACTGACAAACCTCTGGACAGGCTCACCAAGAAGAAAAGAGAAAGAACCCAAATAAACAATATAAGAAATGAAAAAAGGAGAAATCTCAACTGACACCACAGAAATACAGAAAACCATAAGAGAACACTATGAACAATTATATGTAAACAACTTGACAACCTAGAAGAAATGGACAACTTTTTAGAAACATATGGCCCAACAAAACTGAATCAAGAAGAAACAGATAATTTGAATGGACTGATCACTAGAAGTGAAATAGTATCTGTAATAGAAAAACAAAAAAGTTCCTATGAACAAAAGTCCAGGACCAGATGTCTTCACAGGCAAATTCTACTAAACATACAAAGAAGATACTGATTCTTCTCAAACTTTTCCAAAAGGCTGAATAGGAAGGAAAACTCCCAAAGACATTCTATGAAGCTATCATCAACCCTGATACCAAAACCAGAAAAAGATATCACAAAAAAAGAAAATTACAGGCCAATATCACTGATGGACATACATGAAAACTCTTCAACAAAATACTAGCAAACGGAATCCAACAACACATTAAAAGGATCATACACAATGGGAATCATCTCAAGGATGCAAGGATTCTTCAATATACACAAATCAACCAATGTGATACACTGTATTAACAAACTGAAGAATAAAAACATATGATCATCTCAACAGACACAGAAAAAGCTTTCCACAAAATTGAACACTGATTTATGATAAAAACTCTCCAGAAAGTGGGCATAGAGGGAACCAACCTCAACATAATAATGGCCATATACAACAAACCCACAGCAGACATTATTCTCAATGGTGAAAAACTGAAAGCATTTCCTCTAAGATCAGGAACAAGACAAGGGTGTCCACTCTCACCACTATTATTCAACAAGGTCTTGGAAGTCTTAGCCACAGCAGAGAAGAAAAGCAATAAAAGGAATCCAAATTGGAAAAGAAGAAGTAAAGCTGTCACTGTTTGCAGATCATGATACTATACATAGAAAATCCTAAAGATGCCACCAGAAGACTACTAGAGCTATTCAGTGAATTTAGTAAGGTCACAGGATGTAAAAAAATGCAGAGAAATCCCTTGCATCCCTATATGCTAACAATGAAAGACCAGAAAGAGAAATTGAGGAAACACTCCCATTTACCATTGCAACAAAAGGAATAAAATACCTAGGAATAAACCTACCTAGGGAGACAAAAGACCTGTACAGAGAAAACTATAAGATGCTGGTGAGAGAAATCAAAGATGACACTAACAGATGGAGAGATATACCATGTTCTTGGATTGGAAAAATCAATATTGTGAAAATGAGTATACTACACAAAGCAATCTACAGATTTAATGCAATCCGTATCAAATTACCAATGTCATTTTTCACAGAACTAGAAGAAAAAACTTTACAATTTGTATGGAAATACAAAAGGCCCCGAAAAGCCAAAGAAATCTTGAGAAAGAAAAATGGAGCTGGAGGAATCAGGCTTCCTGACCTCAGACTATATTACAAAGCTACAGTAATCAAGAGAGTATGGTACTGGCATGAAAATAGAAATATAGATCAATGGAACAGGATAGAAAGCCCAGAGTAAACCCACACACCTACAGTCACCTAATCTATGACAAAGGAGGCAAGAATATACAATGGAGAAAAGAGAGTCTCTTCAATAAATGGTACTGGGAAAACTGGACAGCCACATGTAAAAGAATGAAATTAGAACACTCCCTAACATCATACACAAAAAATAAACTCAAAATGATTAAAGACCTGAATGTAAGGCCAGACACTATAAAACTCTTAGAGGAACACATAGGTAGAACACTCTATGACATAAATCACAGCAAGATCCTTTTTGACCCACCTCCTAGAGAAATGGCAATAAAAACAAAAATAAACAAATGGGACCTAATGAAACTTCAAAGCTTTTGAACAGGAAAGGAAACCATAAACAAGACCAAAAGACAACCCTAGAATGGGAGAAAATATTTGCAAATGAAGCAACTGACAAAGGATTAATCTCCAAAGTATACAAGCAGCTCATGCAGCTCAATATCAGAAAAATAAACAACCCAATCCAAAAATGGGCAGAAGACCTAAATAGACATTTCTCCAAAGAAGACATACAGACTGCCAACAAACACATGGAAAGATGCTCAACATCACTAATTATTAGAGAAATGAAAATCAAAACTACAGTGAGGTACCACCTCACATGGGTCAGAATGGCCCTCATCAAAAAATCTACAAACAACAAATGCTGGAGAGGGTGTGGAGAAAAGGGAACCCTTATGCACTGTTGGTGAGAGTGTAAATTGATACAACCATTATGGAAAACAGTATGGATGTTCCTTAAAAAACTAAAAATAGAACTACCATATGACCCAGAAATCCCACTACTGGGCATATACCCAGAGAAAACCATAATTCAGAAAGAGTCATGTACCCCAATGCTCATAGCAGTACTATTTATAATAACCAGAACATGGAAGTAACCTAAATGCCCATCAACAGAGGAATGGATAAACAAGATGTGGTATATATACACAATGGAATATTACTCATGCATAAAGAGGAACAAAATTGGGTCATTTGTAGAGATGCTGATGGACCTAGAGACTGTCATACAGAGTGAAGTAAGTCAGAAAGAGAAAAACAAATCTTTTATATTGACACGTACATGTGGAATCTAGAAAAATGGTACAGATGATCTTATTTGTGAAATAGAGACACAGACGTAGAGAAAAAAAATGTATGGAAACCAAGGGGGAAAGGAGGGGTTGGGAGAAATTGGGAGATTGGGATTGACACATATACACTATTGTTACTATGTATAAAATAGATAACTAATGAGAAAATACTGTATAGCATAGGGAACTCTACTTAATGCACTGTGGTGACCTGAATGGGAAGGAAATCAAAAACAGAGGAGATATATGTATATGTATAGCTGATTCATTTTGCTGTACATTAGAAATAAACACAATACTGTAAAGCAACTATACTTCAATAAAAATTAATTTAAAAAATTAGCAAACTGAATCCAACAACACATAAAAAAGATCATAAACCACAACCAAGTGGGATTCATCCCAAGCTCACAAGGATGGTTCAGTATACGCAAATCAATCAATGTAATACACCACATTAACAAAAGAAAAGTAAAAAGCCACATGATCATCTCAATAGATACAAAAAAAAGAGAAGCATTTGACAAAATTCAACATCCATTTATGATAAAACCTCTAACCAAAGTGGGCATATAGGGGAAAATCTCAACATAATAAAAGCCATTTATGACAAACCCACAGCCAATATTAATGCTCAGTGACGAAAAGCTGAAAGCCTTCCCGCTAAAATCTGGAACAGCCAAGGATACGCACTCTCACCACTTCTATTCAACATAGTATTGGAAGTCCTGGTTACAGCAATCAGACAAGAAAAAGAAATAAAAATATCCAAATTGGAAGGGAAGAGGTAAAACTGTAACTAAATGCAGATAACATGATACTACATATAGAAAACCCTGAGGACTCCACACAAAACTACTCGATCTAATAAATGAATTCAGCAAAGTAGAAGGATACAAATTAAATTCAGAAATTGGTTGTGTTTCTTTACACTAACAATGAAATATCAGAAAGGGAATGTAAAAACACAGTGCATTTTAAAATCACACCCCAAAATTAAAATACCTAGGAATAAACCTGACCAAGGAGGTGAAAACCTTATATGCTGAGAACTTTAAAAAACATTAATAAAGGGAATAAAAGAGGATTCAAAGAAATGGAAAGATATACCATAATCTTGCATTGGAAGAATTAATATTGTTAAAAATGGCAATACTACCCAAAGCAATCTACAGATTTAATGCAATCTCTATCAAATTACCCATGACATTTTTCATAGAACTAGAACAAATAATCCTAAAATGTAAATGGAATCATAAAAGACCCAGGAGTGGCAAAGCAATCTTGAGGGGGGAAAAAAAAGGAGGTGTAATCCTCCTAGACTTCAGACAATACTGCAATGCTACAGTAATCAAAACAGTGTGATACTGGTACAAAAACAGACATATGGATCAATGGAACAGAATAGACAGCCCAGAAATAAACCCACACACCTACAGTCAATTAATCTTCATCAAAGAAGGCAATGCAAAATGGGATAAAGACAGTCTCTTAAGCAAGTGGTGCTGGGGAAGTTGGACAGCTGAATGGAAAACAATGAAAGTTAGAATATACCTTCACACTATGAACAAAAATAAATTCAAAATGGCTTAAAGACTTAAACATAAGACATGACAACATAAAACTAGAAGAGAGCAAAGGCAAAACATTCTCTGACATAAACTGTACCAATGTTTTCTTAGATCAATCTCCCAAGGCAATAGAAATAAAAACAAAAGTAAACAAATGGAACCTAATCAAACTTACAAGCTTTTGCACAGCAAAGGAAACCAACCATAAAAGAACCAAAAAGACTACCTATGGAATGGGAGAAAATATTTATAAATGATGAAACCAAGAAGGGCTTATTCTCAAAAATATACAAACATGGGCTTCCCTGGTGGTGCAGTGATTGAGAGTCCGCCTGCCGATGCAGGGGACACGGGTTCGTGCCCGGTCCAGGAAGATCCCACATGCCGTGGAGTGGCTGGGCCCGTGAGCCATGGCCGTCGAGCCTGCATGTCCGGAGCCTGTGCTCCACAACGGGAGAGGCCACAACAGTGAGAGGCCCGCGTACCGCAAAAAAAAAAAAAAAAAAAAATACAAACAGCTCATACAACTCAACAACAAAGAAACAAACCAATTGAAAAATGGGCAGAAGGCCTAAAGAGACATTTCTCCTAAGAAGACTTACAGACGGCCAATAGGCACATGAAAAGATGCTCAATGTCACAAATTATTGGAGAAATGAAATCAAAACTACAATGAAGTATCACCTCACACTGGTCAGAATGCCCACCATTAAAAAGTCTACAGATAAATTTTGGAGAGGGTGTGGAGAAAACGGCACACTCCTACACTATTGATGGAAATGTAAGTTGGTGCAGTCACTGTGGAAAACTGTATAGAGGTTCCTCAGAAAACTAAAAATAGAATTACCATATGATCCAGCAATCTCACTCCTGGGCATATACCCGGACAAAACTATAATTCAAAAAGATACATGTACCCCTATGTTCATAGCAGCACTATTCAGAATAGCCAAAACATGGAAACAACCTAAATGTCCATTGCCAGATGAATGGATAAAGAAGATGTGGTACACATATACAACAGGATACTAGCCAGCCATAAAAAAGAAGGAAATAATGCCATTTGCAGCAACATGGGTGCAAATAGAGATTATCATACTAAGTGAACTAAGTAAGAAAGAGAAAGACAAATACCACATGATATAACTTATATGTGGAATCTAAAATATGGCACAAATGAACTTATCTACAAAACAGAAACATACAGACATAGAGATCCAACTTGTGGTTGACAATGAGGAGTGGGGTAGGGAGAGGGATTGACTGGGAGTTTGGGGTGGGTAGATACAAGCTATTACATTTAGAATGGATAAACAACAAGATCCTAATGTATTGCACAGGGAACTATATGCAATCTCCTGGCATTAACCATAATGGAAAAGAATATGAAAAAAGAATGTATATATGTGTATAACTGAGTCACTTTGCCATACAGCAGAGATTGGCACAACATTGTAAATCAACTATACTTCAATTAAAAATGAAAATAAAATTATCATGTCAGAGTAGCAAAAAGTAAAAAGAATGAAAAAGAGTGAAGAAAGCCCAGAGGACTTATGGGACACAATAAAAGGAAACAATATCCACATTACGGGAATTCCAGGAGCAGAAGAGAAAGAGACAGAAAGTATATTGAAAGCAATAATGGCTGAACACATTCCAAACCTGGAAAGAGAAATGGACATCAAGATCCATGAGGGCTGAAGGTCACAAAATAAGGCTACACTGAGATACATTATAATACATTGTCAAAAGAAAAAGATTTTGAAAGCAGCAAGGAAAAAGAGAGAAGTTACATACAAGGAAACTTCCATAAGAAACTTCGGGTCAGGAAAGAATGGAGTGATATTTTAGAAATATTTTTCTTAAATGTCAACCAAGAGTTCTATGCCTGGCAAAACTATCCTTCAGAAATGAAGCAGAGATAAAGCTTTTCCCAGACAAACAAGAGTGGAGAGATTTCATTACCACAAATCCTGCTGTAGAAGAAATGCTAAAGGGAGATCTTTGAGTGGAAGTAAAAGGACGCCAATTAACATAATCAAAATATAAGAAGGTAGTGTAAAACTTACTGGTAATGGTAGATATATAGTGAAATTTAGATTCCGTAATACAGTACTGGTGGTGGTTTATAATCCACTTACAACTCTGGTTTAAAACTTTAAAAGCATATGTAGTAAAAAAT
This sequence comes from Globicephala melas, assembly GCF_963455315.2. Taxonomy (NCBI): domain Eukaryota; kingdom Metazoa; phylum Chordata; class Mammalia; order Artiodactyla; family Delphinidae; genus Globicephala; species Globicephala melas. The sequence goes on from NC_083315.2 coordinate 42,760,527, forward strand.
AATAACTAGAGAGTAGAAGCAAGAAGAACTACAATCCTGCAGCCTGTGGAACAAAAACCACATTCACAGAAAGACAGAAAAGATAAAAAGGCAGAGGGCTATGGACCAGATAGGGGAACAAGATGAAATCCCAGAAAAGCAACTAAATGGAGATAGGCAACCTTCCATAAAAAGAATTCAAAATAATGATAGTGAAGATGATCCAGGACCTCAGGAAAAGAATGGAGGCAAAGATCGAGAAGATACAGGAAATGTTTAACAGAGATCTAGAAGAATTAAAGAACAAACAAAGAGAGATGAACAACACAATAACTGAAATGAGAAATACACTAGAAGGAATAAGTAGCAGAATAACTGAGACAGAAAACGGATAAGTAACCTGGAAGACAAAATGGTGGAATTTACTGCTGCAGAACAGAATAAAAAAGAATGAAAAGAAATGAAGACAGATTAAGAGACCTCTGGGACAACATTAAATGCAACAACATTCACATTATAGGGGTCCCAGAGGAGAAGAAGGAGAGAAAGGACCTGAGAAAACATTTGAATAGATTATAGTCTAAAACTTCCCTAACATGGGAAAGGAAATAGCCACTGAAGTCCAGGAAGTGCAGAGAGTCCCATACAGGATAAACCCTAGGAGAAACATGCCGAGACACATAGTAATCAAACTGGCAAAAATTAAAGACAAAAATTATTGACTGCAGCAAGAGAAAAATGACACATAATATACAAGGGAACTCCCATAAGGTTAACAGCCAATTTCTCAGCAGAAACTCTACAAGCCAGAAGGGAGTGTCAAGCTATATTTAAAGTGATGAAAGGGAAGAACCTAAAACCAAGATTATTCTACCAGCAGGACCTCATTCAGATTTGATGGAGAAATCAAAAGCTTTACAGACAATCAAAAGCTAAGAGAATTCAGCACCACCAAACCAGCTCTACAACAAATGCAAAAGGAACTTCTCTAAGTGGGAAACACAAGAGAAGAAAAGGACCTACAAAACCAAACCCCAAAACAATTAAGAAAATGGTAATAGGAACACACATATCAATAATTACCTTAAACGTGAATGGATTAAATGCTCCAACCAAAAGACACAGGCTTGCTGAATGGATAGAAAAACAAGACCCATATATGTGCTATCTACAAGAGACCAACTTCATACCTAGGGACACATTCAGACTGAAAGTGAAGGGATGGAAAAAGATATTCCATGCAACGGGAAATCAAAAGAAAGCTGGAGTAGCAATACTCATATCAGATAAAATAGACTTTAAAATAAAGAATGTTACAAGAGACAAGGTAGGACACTACATAATGATAAAGGGATCAATCCAAGAAGAAGATATAACAATTATAAATATATATGCACCCAACATAGGAGTACCTCAATACATAAGGCAACTGCTAAAAGCTATAAAAGAAGAAATTGACAGTAACACAATAATAGTGGGACACTTTAACACCTCACTTACACCAATGGACAGATTATCCGAACAGAAAATTAATAAGGAAACACAAGCTTTAAATGACACAATAGGCCAGATAGATTTAATTGATATTTATAGGACACTGTATCCAAAAACAGCACACTACACTTTCTTCTCAAATGCGCATGGAACATTCTTCAGGATAAATCACATCTTAGGTCACAAATCAAGCCTCAGTAAATCTAAGAAAATTGAAATCATATCAAGCATCCGTTCTGACCACAACGCTATGAGATTAGAAATCAATTACAGGGCCAAAAAAGTTAAAAAAAAAACACAAACACATGGAGACTAAACAATACATTACTAAATAACCAAGACATCACTGAAGAAATCAAAAAGGAAATCAAAAAATACCTAGAGATAAATGATAATGAAAACACGATGATCCAAAACCTATGGAATGCAGCAAAAGCAGCTCTAAGAGGGAAGTTTATAGCTATAAAACACTACCTCAAGAAACAAGAAAAACCTCAAATAAACAATCTAACCTTACATCTAAAGGAACTAGAGAAAGAAGAACAAAAAAACCCCAAAGTTAGCAGGAAGAAAGAAATCATAAAGATCAGAGCAGAAATAAATGAAATAGAAACAAAGAAACCAATAGCAAAGATCAATAAAACTAAAAGCTGGTTCTTTGAGAAGATAAACAAAATTGATTAACCATTAGCCAGACTCATCACGAGAAAGAGGGAGAGGACTCAAATCAATAAAATTAGAAATGAAAAAGGAGAAGTTACAACAGACATCGCAGAAATACAAAGCATCCTAAGAGACTACTAGAAGCAATTCTATGCCAATAAAATTGACAACATGGAAGAAATGGACAAATTCTTAGAAACGTATAACCTTCCAAGACTGAACCTGGAAGAAATAGAAAATATGAACAGACCAATCACAGTAATGTAATTGAAACTGTGATTTAAAATCTTCCAACAGGGCTCCCCTGGTGGCGCAGTGGTTGAGAGTCCACCTGCCGATGCAGAGGACACAGGTTCGTGCCCCGGGCCGGGAGGATCCCACGTGCTGCAGAGCAGCTGGGCCCGTGGGCCATGGCTGCTGAGCACGCGCGTCCAGAGCCTGTAATCCACAATGGGAGAGGCCACAACAGTGGGAGGCCCACGTACCGCAAAAAAAAAAAAAAAAAAAAAAAATCTTCCAACAAACAAAAGTCTAGGACCAGATAGCTTCACAGGTGAATTCTATCAAACATTTAGAGAAGAGCTAACACCCATCCTTCTCAAACTCTTCCAAAAAAATTGCAGAGGAAGGAAGACTCCAAACTCATTCTATGAGGCCACCATCACCCTAATACCAAAACCAGACAAAGATAAGACAAAAAAAGAAAATTATACACCAGTATCACTGATGAATATACATGCAAAAATCCTCAACAAAATACTAGTAAACAGATTCCAACAACACATTAAAAGGATCATACACCATGATCAAGTGGGACTTATCCCAGGGATGCAAGGATTCTTCAATATATGCAAATCAATCAATGCGATACACCATATTAACAAACTGAAGAATAAAAGCCATATGATCATGTCAATAGATGAAGAAAAAGCTTTTGACAATATTCAACACCAATTTATGATAAAAACTCTCCAGAAAGTAGGCATAGAGGGAAGCTATCTCAACATAATAAAGGCCATATACAAAAACCCACAGCAAACATCATTCCCAATGATGAAAAACTGAAAGCGTTTCCTCTAAGATCAGGAAGAAGACAAGGATGTCCACTCTTGCCACTAGTATTCAACACAGTTTTGGAAGTTATAGCCACGGCAATCAGAGAAGAAAAATAAATAAAAGGAATACAAATTGGAAAAGAAAAAGTAAAACTGTCACCTTTTGTAGATGACATGATACTATACATAGAGAATCCTAAGATGCTACCAGAAAACTACTAGAGCTAATCAATGAATTTGGTAAAGTTGCAGGATACAAAATTAATGCACAGAAATCTCTTGCATTCCTATACACTAATGATGAAACTTCTGAAAGAGAAGTTAAGGAAATACTCCCATTTACCACTGCAACAAAAAGAATAATATACCTAGGAATAAACCTACCTAGGGAGAAAAAAGACCTGTATGCAGAAAACTATAAGACACTGATGAAAGAAATTAAAGATGACACCAACAGATGGAGAGATATACCATGTTTTTGGATTGGAAGAATCAACATTGTGAAAATGAGTATAGTACCCAAAGCAATCTATAGATTCAATGGAATCCTTATCAAATTATGCATGGCATGTTTTAGAAAACTAAAACAAGAAATCTTAAAATTTGTATGGAAACACAAAGACCCTGAATAGCCAAAGCAGTCTTGAGGGGAAAAAAAACAGAGCTGGAGGAATCAGACTCCCTGACTTCAGACTAGACTACAAAGCTACAGTAATAAAGACAATACGGTACTGGCACAAAAATCGAAATATAGATCAATGAAACAGCATAGAAAGCTGAGAGATAAACCCATGCACCCAAGGTCAACTAATCTATGACAAAGGAGGCAAGGATACACAAGGGAGAAAAAACAGTCTTTTCAATAAGTGGTGCTGGGAAAACTGGACAGCTACATGTAAAAGAATGAAATTAAAACACTCCCTAATATCATACACAAAAATAAACTCAAAATGGATTAGAGACCTAAATGTAAGACTGGACACTGTAAACCTCTTAGAGGAAAGCATAGGAAGAACACTCTTTGACGTAAATCACAGCAAGATCTTTTTTGATCCACCTCCTAGAGAAATGGAAATAAAAACAAAAATAAACAAACAGGACCTAATAAAACTTCAAAGCTTTTGCAAAGCAAAGGAAACTACAAACAAGATGAAAAGACAACCCTCAGAATGGGAGAAAATATTTGCAAATGAATCAATGGACAAAGGATTAATCTCCAAACTATATAAACAGCACATGCAGCTTGATATTAAAAAAACAAACAACCCAATGAAAAAGTGGGCAGAAGACCTAAATAAACATTTCTCCAAAGAGGACACGCAGATGGCCAACAAGCACATGAAAAGCTGCTCAACATTACTAATTATTAGAGAAATGCAAGTCAAAACTACAATGAGGTATCACCTCACACCAGTTAGAATGGGCATCATCAGAAAATCTACAAACAACAAATGCTGGAGAGGGTGTGGAGAAAAAGGAATCCTCTTGCACTGTTGGTGGGAATGTAAATTGATACAGCCACTTTGGAGAACAGTATGGAGGTTTCTTAAATCTAAAAATAGTTACCATCTGACCCAGCCATCCCACTACTGGGCATATACCCAGAGCAAAACATAGTTCAAAAAGACACATGCACCCCAATGTTCATTGCAGCACTATTTACAGTAGCCAGGTCATAGAATCAACCTAAATGCCCATCGACAGATGAATGGATAAAGATGATGTGGTACATATATACAATGGAATATTACTCAGCCATAAAAGGAATGAAATTGGGTCATTTGTAGAAACGTGGGTGAATCTAGAGACTGTCATACAGAGTGAAGTAAGTCAGAAAGAGAAAAACAAATATCACATATTAACCATATATGTGGAACCTAGAAAAATGGCACAGATGCACTGGTTTGCAGGTCAGAAATTGAGACACAGATGTAGAGAACAAACATATGGACACCAAGGGGGGAAAGCAGCAGCAGGTGGGGGTGGTAGTGTGATGAATTGGGAGTTTGGGATTGACATGTATACACTGATGTGTATAAAATGTATTACTAATAAAACCTGGTTATAAAAAATATATAAAATAAAATTAAAAAATAATAACTAGAATTATCTGTTATTAGATATATAATATAAAAATGTGTAAATTATAACATCAGTAACCTACAATGTGAGGGAAAGGAGAAGTAAATGTGTAGAAATGCTATTGAAGTTAATTTATTATCAGTTTCAAATAGGGTGTTATAATTTTAAGATATCTGATATAAACCTCATAGTAACCACACAGGAAATACCTATAGTAGTCACAAAAAAGAACATGATAAAAAAAAAGTCAAAGCATACTGATACCAAAAGATATCAAAAAAGGGAGGAGGATAAGAAAGAACAATAGATCTACAAAACAACCAGAAAACAATTTACAAAATGTCAATCGTAAGTTCTTACTTATTAATCATTATTTAAATGTAAATGAATTAAATTCCTAATCAAAAGACACAGAATGGTTGAAAGGATTAAAAAAAAAACAACAAGATCCAACGATATGGTGCCTTTAAGAGACTAACTTTAGCCTTAAAGATACACATAGACTGAGAGTAAAGGGATGGAAAAACATATTTCAAGCAAGTGTTAACAAACAAACAAAGAAAACAAACCAGGGGTAGCCACTTATATCAGGCAAAATAGACTTTAATGTAAAAATGTAAAAAGAGACAAAGAAAGATATTATGTAATGATAATGGGGGTCAATCTATCAAGAAGATATAACAATTCTCAATATTTATGCACCGAACATTGGTGCACCTAAGCAGATAAAGAAAAAAACTAACATAGCTAAAAGGAGAAATAAAGAGCATTATATTATTACATGGAGTCTTTAATACCCCACTCTCAACAATGGATAAATTGTCCAGAGACTCAATAAGGGGACAGTATACTTGAATAACACTATAGACCAAATGGACTAACAAATATATACAGAACATTATATCCAACAGCAGCAAAATAAACATTCCTCTCAAACTCACATGGAGTACTTTCTAGGACAGAACATATATTATGCCACAAAACAAATGTTAGCAAATTCAAGAAGGTTGAAATCATACCAAGTATCTCCTCTGACAAAAATAGTATGAAACTAGAAATGAGTAACAAAAGGAAAACTCAAAAACTCATGAATACATGGAAATTAAACAACACTCTCCTAAACCAGTAATGAATTAAAGAATAGATTGAAGAGGTAAGAAAAAAGTATCTTGTGACAAACAAAAATGAAAATATATACCAAAACTTATGAGATGAAGCAAAAGCAGTTCTAAGAGGGACGTTTATAGCCAAAAGAAAAACAGAAGGCCTACATTAAGAACAAGAAAGATCTCAAATAAACAACCTAACTGTTCAACTAAAGGAACTAGAAAAAGAACAACAAACAGCCCAAAGTTAGCAGAAGGAAGGAAATAATAAAGATTAGAGCAGAAACGAATAGAGAACAGGAAAACAACAGAAAAGATTAACAAGAGTTTTGTTCTTTGAAAAGATAAAGTTGACAAACCCTTTGCTAGACTAACCAAGGGAAAAAAGAGAACCCAAATCAACAGGATAATAAATGAAAGAGTAAATATTACAATGGGTACCACAGAAAAAGAAAGGATGTTAGAGGCTACTATGATCAAAAATATGCCATCAAACTTCTAGGACAATCTACAAGAAATGGAAAATTTCTTTGATACATAAAAACTACTGAAGAGAGTTCCCAAGATGGTGGAGTAATAAGACCACGACTCTTTCAGTCATGCCAAAATTACAACTATTTACAGAGAAACTGTTGATGAGAAAGACCAGGATCTACAATAAAAGACCTTCTACAACCAAAGGTATAAAGAAGGAACCACAAGTAGATGAGTAGGAGGGATGGACTCATGGTACAGTCAAGACCTACACCCCCAGGTAGGCAATCTACAAATAGTAGAATAATCACAATTGCAGAGGTTCTCCCCAAGAAACAAGGGGTCTGAGTCCCATATTGGGCTCCCCAGCATGGGGGTCCTGCACTGGGAAGATAAGCCCACAGAACATTTGGCTTTGAAGGTCAGCAGGGGTTCTTTTGTGGAGACCCAGAGGACTGTGGGAAATAGGGACTCCACTCTTTAAGGGTGCACACAAAATCTCACATGCTCTGAGACCCAGAGCAGAAGCAGAAATTTGAAAGGAACCTGGGTCAGACCCACCTGCTAATCTTGGAGAATATGCTGGAGAGGCAGGAGGCAACTGGAGCTCACCCTTGGGACACAGATATGGACGGCAGCCTTTTTGGGAGCTTTTTCTACCACGTGGACACTGGTGCTAGTAAACACCACTTTGGAGTCTTCCCTCTAGTTTGTTAACCTTAGGACCCAGTCCCACCTCCACCCATCAGACTGTATGCACAACTGCTGGGATGCCTCAGGCCAACCAATTTGCCAGATGGAGACACAGATCTACCCACCAACAGTCCGGTGGCTGTAAAACCCCTTGAGCTCACAAGCACCCCTGGACATAGCCTTGTCCACCAGAGGGCCCAGGAACTGGCCCCACACATCAGGGTATAGGCACTAGAACTGGGACACCCAGGGACTTACAGCCAGAGATCCAGGGACACAACTCTGCCCACCAGTGGGTAGACACCAGCCCCAGAACCACCTAGACCCAGTCCTACCCACCAGTGTGTGGACACCAGTTCCAGGACAACTGCAACTCTGCAGCCTGACCTGTCAGACCCAGTCCACCCACCAGAAGAACATCAGCTGTGAGACACCTTGCGTCCCTCAGCCAGCTGCTCGTGGATCCAGCCCCACTCACTAATGGGTCAAAACAAGCTTTGGGAACCCCCCCCCTTCTCTGAGATACCAGAGCCAGCTGTGTCAGGAATCAGCCCCATTCACCAGCAGTCCAACACCAGCTCTGGGACCCCTGAGCCCATAGACCCCAGGACATGGCTCTGCCTGTCAGTGGACCAGTAGTAGCCCCAGGATATGACTTTACCTGCCAGCAGGTGTGCACTGGCCCCAGGACCACAGTGTCCCTTCAGTCAGCCTGGTCAAGACCCAGCCAACACATAAGCAGGTCAGCACCAGCCCTGGGATTCCCTGGGTTCCAGCCCCACACAACAGTGGCCTGACACCAGCTTCAGGATCTCAAAGCCCTACAGTCAGAGTCTCTGAAACACAGCACCACCCACCAGTGAGACAGAATTAGCACTGGGACCCCCTAGGTCCCAACCCCACCCACCAGAAGGCCAAAACCCACTCTGAGATACCCTGGACACCTCAGAAAGTTGCCCTGGGATACAGCCCCACTCACCAGTGGGCTGACACAAGCTATGGGATAACTCAAAAGCCATAACCAGCCACGTCACGAAATGGCCCCACCTACCAGCAGGCTAACACTAGATCTAGGAACCATGGCCCTGTAACCACCCACCCCAGAACCTGCCTCTGCCCTCCAGTCAGCCAGCCACGGGACCTACTGGTGTTCTGCAGCCAGTCAAGCTATGACCCAGCTCCACAAACAAGTGGCTGGCACTCTTGCACAAGGCAGCGCTTGGCAACCAACTGGACTGAGGGACAGTTACACCTACCAGGCCACACACAGTAGTCAACCCACCACAACAGAAGGGTCTGTGCAGTCAACATAGCGGTTACCCATAGAACATATAGCTCTGGTGACTAGAAAGGTGTGTGCTACTGGGATGCATAGGATGTCTCCTACAAAAGGACAAGTTCAGGAATACAACAAACATACCAGATACATAGAAATAAAGCCAGAAAATTAGGCAAAAAGAGGTGACAGAGAAACATGTTTCAAAAGAAGGAACAAGAAAAAGAAGAAACAGAAGAACTAAGTGAAGTGGAGATAGGCAATCAACCAGATAAAGTTTTCAAGGAAATGATCATAAAGATGATCAAAGAACTCAGGAGAAGAATGGAAGAACAGACTGAAAAGTTAGAAGTTTTTAACAAAGAGCTATAAAATATGAGGAAGAACTAAAAAGAGATGAAAAATACAATAACTGAAATGAAAGATAAACTAGAAGTAATCAACAGCAGATTAAATAATACAGAGAAACAGATCAGAAAGCTGGAAGACAGAGTACTGGAAATCATTGAAGTTGAACAGAAAAAAAAGAAAGAAAAGAAAAAAGTATAAAAAGAAATGAGGACACTTTAAGAGACATCTGAGAAAATATCAAGCATAACAACACCTAGAAGGGGAAGAGAAAGAAAGGGGCAGGGAACAGATTTGAATTTGAATATATATTTGAAATATATAAGTACCCAAAAAAGGAGCACTTTAAGAGACGTCTGAGAAAATATCAAGCATAACAACACCTAGAAGGGGAAGAGAAAGAAAGGGGCAGGGAACAGATTTGAATATGGTAACTGAAAATTTCTTAACCTGGGAAAGGAAACAGACATCCAACTTTGGGAAGCACAGAGAGCCTCAAAGAGAATCAACCCAAAGAGGATTGCACCAACACACATTATAATTAAAATGGAAAAAATTTAAAGATAAAGAGAAAACATTAAAAGCAGCAAGGAAAAAAAAAAGTAACATGTTACACACAAGGGAATTCCCATAAGGCTATCAGCTGACCTTTCTTTTTTTAAAGAATTGAAAAAAATTTGTTTAATGTTTATTTATTTATTTATTTGGCTGTGCCAGGTCCTAGTTTTGGCAAGTGGGATCCTCATTGTCACGTGGGATCCTCATTGCCACATGTGGGATCTTTAGTTGTGTCATGCAGGAACTTTAGCTATGGCATGCAAACTCTTAGTTGCAACGTGTGGGATCCAGTTCCCTGACCAGGGATGAAACCCAGGCCCCCTGCATTGGGAGTGCAGAGCTCTAGCCACTGGACCACCAGGAAAGTCCCTGTTACCTTCACTTTCAGCAGAAACTCCGCAGGCCAGAAGAGAGTGGCATGATATATTTAAAATGATGAAAGGGGAAAACCTACAATCAAGAATACTCTACCAAGCAAGGCTCTCATTCATATCTTATGGAGATCTCAATAGATTTACAAATAAGAAAAAGCTAAAAGAGATCAGCACCACCAAACCAGCTTTACAAGAAATGTTAAAAGGACTTTTCTAATTTAAAAAAGGCCACAACTAGAAATATAAAAATTATAAAAGGAAAAAGCTCATTAGGAAAGGCAAATATACAGTAAAGGTGGTAAATCAACCACTTCAGGTCTACCAAGACGGTTAAAAGACAGAAGTAATAAAATTATATCCACAAATAAGCAGTTAAGGGATACAGAAAAACAAATAGATATAAAATACGATGTCAAAATGGTAATTGTGAGGAGAGGGGAGTAAAAAATGGAAGGTTGTTAAAATGCATTTGAAATTAAAAGTTCAGCAACTTTAAAAAACTACATATATATATATACACACACATGCACACACACACACACACACAAAGAGAAAGAGAGAGATTGCCATATATAAACTTCATGGTTTATAATATAAACCATACATAAACCAAAAATCTATAATAGATACACACACACACACACACACACAAAGAGAAAGGAATCCACTCATAACACTAGAGAGAGTTATCAACTTACAAGAGAACAAAAGAAGGAGGAACAAAAAAGAACCACAAAATGATCCAAAAGCAATGAACAAAACAGCAATAAGTACATAACTATCAATATCATTTTGAATATAAATGGACTAAACTCTCCAATAAAAACACATAGTATAGATGAATGGATACAGAAATAAGACCCACATATATGTTGCCTATAAAAGACTCACTTCAGATCTAAACACACACACAGACTGAAAATGAGGGGATGGAAAAAGTTATTCCATGCAAATGGAAATCAAAAGAAAGCCAAAGTAGCAATACTTATATCAGACAAAATAGACTTTGAAACAAATAATGTTACAAGAGATGAAACAAATAATGTTACAAGAGACAAAGAAGGACATTACATAATGATCAAAGGATTAATCCAAGAAGAAGATATAACATTTAAAAATATATAAGTACCCAAAAAAGGAGCACCTAAATACAAAAAGCAAATATTAACAGATATAAAGGGAGAAATTGATAGTAACACACTAATAGTAGGGGACTTTAACATTACATTTAACATCAATGGACAGATGATCCAGATGGAAAATCAATAAGGAAACACTGGCCTTAAATAACACATTAGACAAGACTGACTTAACAGAAATATATAGAACGTTCCATCCACAACAGCAGAATACACATTCTTTTCAAGTGCACGTGGAACATTCTCCAGGATAGATCACATGCTGGCCAGAAAACAAGCCTCAGTAAATTTAAGAAAATTTAAATCATATAGAGAATTTTTTCTGACCACAACCCTATGAGACTAGAAAATAAACTACAAGAAAAAACTCTCACTCCCCCAAAAACACACATGGAGGATAAATAATATGCTACTAAACAACCAATGGAGCATTGAAAAAATCAAAGAAGAAACTTTTTAAAAGCTGGAGACAAATGAAAACAAAACAAATGAAATCAGGCTGCAGCAAAATCAGTTCTAAGAGGGAAGTTTATACAAGACAACACTATCTCAGGAAACAAGAAAATGCTCAACTGAACAACTTAACCTTACACCTAAAGGAACTAGAAAAAGAAGAACAAACAAAACTCAAAGTTAATACAAGGAAAGAAATCCTAAAGATCAGTGCAGAAATAAATGAAATAGAGACAAAAAAAAAAAAACCCAATAGAAAAGATCAATGAAACTAAGAGCTGATACTTTGAAAAGATAAACAAAATTGATAAAACTTGAGCCAGACTCATCAATGATAAAAGAGAGAGTACCCAAATCAATAAATTCAGAAATGAAAAAGGAGAAATTACAACGGACACCACAGAAACACAGAGAATATAAGAGATTACTATGAACAACTATATGCCAATAAAATGGGCAACCTAGGAGAAATGGACAAATTCCTAGAAACGTATAGTCTCCCAAGACTGAACCAGGAATATATAGAAAATATACTAATTACCAGTAATGAAATTCAATCAGTAATTTTAAAAATTCCAAACAAATGAAAGTACAGAACCAGATGGACTCACAGGTGAATTCTACCAAATATTTAAAGAAGGGTTAACAACTATCCTCAAACAATTCCAAAAAATTTTCAGAGAAAAGAATACTTCTGAATTCATTCTACAAAGCCAGCATCACCCTGATACCAAAACCACATAAAGATATCACACAAAAAAAATTACAGGCCAATATCACTGATGATCATAGATGCAAAAATCCTCAACAAACCATTAGCAAACTGAATTCAGCAATACATTAAAAGGATCATACACTATAGTCAAGTGGGATTTATCCCAGGGATGCCAGGATGTTTCAATACTGTTAATTGACCATTGTGATATACTGCATTAACAAATTGAAGAATAAAACCATATGATCATCTCAATAGATGCAGAAAAAGCTTTTGACAGAACTCAACAAAAATTTCTGATAAAAACTCTCTACAAAAGGGGTAAGTAGGGGACATACCTCAATGTAATAAATGCCATATATGACAAACTCACAATTAACATCATACTCAATGGTGAAAAGCTGGAAGCATTTCCTCTAAGATCAGGAGCACTACAAGGATGTCCACTCTCACCACTTTTATTCAACATAGTATTGGAAGTCTTAGCCACAGCAGACAAGAAAAGAAAAGGAATCCAAACTAGAAAAGAAGAATTAAAATGTCACTGTTTGCAGATAACATGATACTATACAGAGAAAATCCTAAAGATGTCACCAAAAACCTACCAGAGCTCATCAATGAATTTAGTAAAGTTTCAGGATAGAAAATTAATATAGAAAACTCTGTTGCATTTCTATACACTAACAATGAACTGTTGCAAAGAGTGCAAACAATGAACTGTTTCCATATAAGGAAACAATTCCATTTACAATCACATCAAAAAGAATAAAACACCTAGGAATAAATCTAACTAAGGAAGTAAAAGACCTGTACTTGGAACAGGATACTGATGAAAGAAATTGAAGATGACACAAACAAATGGAAAGATATATTGTGCTCATGGATTGGAAGAATTAATGTTGTTAAAATGACCATACTACCTAAGCAATCTACAGATGTCATGTAATCCCTAACAAAATACCAATGACATTTTTCACAAAACTAGAACAAGTAATTTAATAATTGTATTGAAATACAAATAACTCAGAGTAGCCAAAACAATCTTGAGAAAGAAAAACAGAGCCGACTTCAGATTACACTACAAAGCTACAGTCATCAAAACGGTATGGTACCAGCACAAAAACAGACACATAGATCAATGGACCAGAATACAGAGCTCAGAAATAAACTCATGCATTTATGGGTCAATTAGTCTATGACAAAGGAGGCAAAAATATACAATGGGGGAAAAGAGAGTCTCTTCAACAAATGGTGCTAGGAAAACTGGACACATACATGTAAAAGAATGAAATTAGAACATTTTATCACACCATATACAAAAAATAAATTAAAATGGATTAAAGACCTAAATGTAAGACTGCAAGCCATAAGACTTCTTAAAGAAAACTTAGGCAGAACAATCTTTACATAAATCGTAGTAATAATTTTTGAGTCTCTCTCCCAAGGCAAATGAAACAAAAGCAAAAATAAACAAATGGGACCTAATTAAACTTAAAAGCTTTTGCCCAGCAAAGGAAACCTGTGTCAAAATGAAAAGACAACCTACTGAATAGGAGAAAATATTTGCAAATGATAAGGGCTTAAAATCCAAAATACATAAACGTCTCATACAACTAAATATCAAAAAACAAAAAAATCCAAACAATCCAGTTTTCAAATGAGAAAAAGTTCTGAATAGACATTTTTCTAAAGAAGACATACAGATGGTTAACAGGCACACGAAAAGATACTTAACATTTCTATTCATCAGAGAAATGTAAATCAAATCCATAACGTGAGGAATATCTCCTCACACCCGTCAGAATGGCTATCATCAAAAAGACCACAAATAATAAATGATGGAGAGGATACAGAGAAAAGAGTGCTCTTGTACACTGTCAGCAAGAATGTAACTTTGTGTAACCACCATGGAAAAAAGTAGGGAGGTTCCTCAAAAAACTAAAAATAGAGTTACCATATGACCAAGCCATTTCACTCCTGTCTATGTATCCAAAGAAAATGAAAACACTAATTCAAAATGAAACATGTACTCCAGTGTTCTGAGCATTATTTACAGTTGTCAAAATATGGAAGCCATCTAAGTGTCCATCAGAAGATGAATGGATATAAAAGAAGTGATATATATATAGATACACACACACACACACACACACACACACATACATATACATACAGTGGAATACTACTCAGCCATAAAAAAGAATGAAATTCTGCCACTTGCAACACCACGGATGGACCTGGAGGGTATTATGCTTAGTGAAATAAGTCAGACAGGGGAGAAAGACAAATATTGTATGTTAGCACTTATATGTGGAACCTAAAAATACAAAACAAGTAAATGAATATAACAAAACCAAAACAGACTCACAGATATAAAGAACAAACTCGTGGTTACCAGCTGGGGAGAGGGAAGGGGGTGGGACAAGATAAGAGTAGCAGATTAAGAGGTACAAACTACTATGTATAAAATAAATAAGTACAAGGATATATTGTGCAGCACAGGAAATATAGCCAATATTTTATAATAACTTTAAATGGGGTATGGTCTATAAAATAAATGAATCATTATTCTTTACATCTGAAACTAATATATTTTAAATCAACTATCTCAATTTTTTTAATTTATGAAAAGAAAGACACAACCTACCAAGACTGAATCAGGAAGAAATAGAAAATCTGAAGCCACCAATTACTAATAAGGAAATTGAATCAGTAATCAAAAATCTAACAAGGAAAAGCTCCACTTAGCCTAGCTTAGCCTCGCCCTAGCTCCCAAAGATTTTCTTCTGTTTTCTCCTGAAAGTTTTATAGATTTTTTTTTTTTACAGTTAAGCTCATGATTCATTTTGAGTTAAGTCAAGGTTTGTGTGTGCGTGTGTGTTTTGTTTGTTTGTTTGTTTGTTTGGGATAGGGATTCCAATTGCTCCAGCATCATTAATAGGAAAGGCAAATCTTCCTATATGTAACTGCTTCACAATTTTGTCAGAAATCAGTGGGGTCTGTGTATGGGTTTATTACTGGGTTGTCTATTCTGTTCCATTGATCTATTTGTCTATCCATCTGCTAAATATCACACAGTTGATTATTGTAGCTATATAATAACTCTTGAAATCATGTAGACTGATTTCAAATTTTTCAAAATTATTTTTGATTATTCTAGTTTCTTTAAGTTTTTGTATATATTTTGGATTAAAATAGTCTATAATGACAAAAAATCTTGCTGAGATTAGATAGGCGTAGCTTTAAATCTGTATATCTATTTGGGGAGAATTGACATCCTTACTATGCCATCCACAAACACAGTATATTTCTCCATTTATTTATTTCATCAAAATTTTGTAGTTTTTAGCATATAAGTTCTGCACATATTTTTAAAATTTTCACTTAAGTATTCCTTTTTGTTATTGTAAATTGTACTACATTTTAAATTTTGGTATTTATGTATTCATCAATAGTATATAGAAATACAATTGATATACAGTATCATATCCTGCAAACTTCCTGATATAATTATTATTTCTAGAAGTTTTTTTTATAGATTCCTTGGAATTTTCTATATAGATAATCATGTCTTCTGCAAATAGAGAAAAACTTTCTTCTTTCCTTTTTGAGCAGCATGCTGTTTATTTCTCTTTCCTGCCTTATTGTGCTGGGTGTAACTTCTATCACTATGTTGAAAAGAGTGGTGAGACAGGAACAAAAGAAGACATCTTGCCTTGTTTCTGACTTAAAATAATTCATTTAGTCTTTCACCATTAACATATAATGTTAGCTATAGGCTTTTTGTAGATGTTCTTTATCAAGTTGAGTAAGTTCCACTTCTATTTCTAGTTTTCTCAGAGTTTTTATTATGATTGATGTTATGATAAGGTTTTCTTCATTAGCCTGTTAATATGGTGTATGTCATTGACTGACTTTTGACTATGAACAAGTTTCCATCCCTGGAATAAACCCTGCTTGGTTATGGTATACAATTCCTTTTATATATTGCTGCATTCTATTTGCTAATATTTTGTTAAGGTTTTTTGCATCTATTCTTTAGTGATACTGGTTTGTAGTTTTCTTTTTTCTTCTTTTGTACCATCTTTGTCTGGTTTTGGTATCAGGGAATATTAGCTTCATAAAATGAATTAGGAAATTTTCCCTTCTCTTCTATTTTGTGGATGAGATTTTGTGGAATTGGTGCTTATTTTAAAAAATTCTCCAGTGAAAGCATCTGGATTTCTTTGGGGGGAGGTTTTAATTTACAAATTAAACCTCCTTAAAAGTTATAGAGCAATTCAAATGATCTACTTCATACTGACTTATGATAGTATTTCTTTTCATCTAAGTTGTTGAATTTATGTATGTGAAGTTTTTTTGTGGTATTCCCTTATACTTTTTTGATGTCTGTAGGATCTGTAGTAACATCTCTATTTCATCCCTGAGAGTGATGATTTGTGCCTTCTCTATATTTTTGTTGTCAGTCTCACTAGAGAATTGTCAAGTTTATTGGTCTTTTCAAAAAACCAGCTCTTTGTTTCATTTATTTTCTGTATTGTTTGCCTAACTTCATTTTCATTGACTTCCACTCCCCCTTTCATTATTTTCATACCTCCACTTGCTTTGGGTTTATTTTGCTTTTCTTTTTCTTAGTTCTTAAGGCTAGAGCATAGACTATTTGATTTGAGATTTTTCCTCTTTTCTGATGTATAATTTAGTGATATAAATATTCTCAGCACAGCTTTACTGTGCCACACAAATTTTGATATGCTGTATTTTTTATTTTCTGTTCAATTTATTTTTTAATTTTCCTTAAGATTTCCTCTTTGACTTATGGATTACTTAGAAGTGCATTGTTTGCTTTCCAAATGCTTAGGATTTTCTCATTACCTTTTTGTTATTGACTTCTAGTTTGATTCTGTTGTGGTCAGAGAACACACTCTATATTACTTTAATTATTTAAAAATTTGCTTTGATTTGTTTTATGGCCCAGGATATGGTCCATATTCGTATATATCTGGGGACCACATGGACCAAATGTGTATTCTCCTGATGTTTGATGGAATGTTCTATAAATGTTGATTAGCTACTGATGGTTGATGGTACTGTTGAGTTCTTCTATAGCCTTCCTGATTTTTTATCTAGTTACCTGTCAATTGTTGAGAATGGGGTGTTGAAGTCTCCAACCATAATTTGTCTATTTCTCCTTTCAGTTCTACCAGTCTTTGCTTTACATATTTTGCAGCTCTGTTTTTTGATGCATACACACTTAGAATTTCTATGCCTTTTTGGTGTATTAATGCTTTTACCATGACATAATATCCCTCTTTGTCTCTGGCAGTTTTCTTTGCTCTGAAGTCTGCTTTATCTGATATTCATATAGCCACTTCTGCATTCTTTTGATTAATATGTACATGATATATCTTTTTCAATCCTTTTGATTCCAAATGCCTAAACTGTCATATTTGAAATTGTAGACAACATATAATTGGGTCATAACTCTTTATCCACTCTATTAATCTCTGTCTTTTAATTGATGTGGTTAGATCATTTACAGTTAATACATTTATTGATATGTAAGGGTTAAAGTATGCCATATCACTTTTTTGTTTTATGCTTCTTCTCTCTGACTTTTGTTTCTATTTTTTTAACCTACCTTCTTGTGGATTACATGAATATTTGCTAGAATTTTACTTTGAGTCATCTCTACTGGTTTCGAGTATATCTCTTGGTTTAACATTTTTAGTGGTTGTTCCAGATACTACATTATATGTATGCAAATTATCACAGTCTACTGGTGTCATCATTTTACTATTATACCAATGAAATATAAAAACCAGATGTCCCTTTACATCCCTTTACCTTCCCACATTTATATTTAACTATTTCCTCTATAGACATTTAGAACCACATCAGACAGTGTTATAATTTTTCCTTCAATTATCAACTATAATTTACAAAACTCAAGAGAAGAAGGAAAGTTTATTGTAATTAGCCTTAATTTTACCATATTCTTCCCTCCTGATGTTTCAACTTTCCTTATTCTGTTTTCTTTCTTCTTAGAGAACTTCCTTTATCTATTCTTTTAGGGTATGCCTTCTGGTGACAAATTCTTTTAGTTTCCTTTCATCTGAGAATGTCTTGATAATTCTAAAAGTATATTTTTACTATATATAAAATTCTGGGTTGAGAGTTTTTTCTGTTAGTATTTTAAAACTTTTCTGCTACTTCCTTTTAGCTTCCATGGCTTCTGATGAAAAATCTGTTGCCATAATTGTTTTTCCCCTATAGGGAAGGTGTTGTTTTTCTCTCAAACTGATTTCAAATTTTTTCTTTGTCTTTAGAATTCTAAAGTTTGAATACAATATGATCAGTGTGTATTTCTTTGAGCTTCTTCTGTTTTGGGTTCTCTCCATTTCTTAAACCCATAGGTTTATGCCTTTTACCAAGATTTGATTAGTTTTCCACCATATTTCCGTGACTGATTTTTAAGTCCCACCCTCTTTCTCCCCTCCTTCTAAGATTCTGATGACAAATATCAGGTCTTTCATTACAGTCCCACAGGTCCCTAAAGCTCTATTCATTTTCTTTAATCTGTTTTCTCTCTGTTGTTCAGGTTGGATGAATTATACTGTTCTATCATTTGGCTCACTGATTCTTCCTTCTATTCCTTCCATTCTGCTATTGAACCAATACATTGAGGTTTTTATATTGGTTGTTGTACTTTTCAGTTTTAAAATTTCAATTTGATTTTTCCTCTATGTCTTTTATTTCTTTGCTGAGGCTTTTTTCCTTTGTTTCAAGTGTGTCTAATTGCTTGTTAATGCATTTTTATGATGACTGCTTAAATTTTTATCACATGATTCTAATGTTTCTATCATTTTGGTATTGGCATGTATTGATTGATTTTTTTCATTCTGCTTGAAATCTTCCTGGCTCTTGGTATAAAAGTAACTTTCAATTTAAACATGGACTTTATATTCATTATCTTATTTGACTCTGAATCTTATTTAAATATTCTGTTTCATCTGAATTCCATTCCTGTGGGTGAAAAGGGGAGGAATGCTACCTTGTTACTATCAGGCAGAGGCAGAAGTCTTGGTTTTCCAGTTGGCTTCCATTGACACTCAAGGGGGAGCTCCTCATGAATTCTGGTTATAGGTAAGAATTCCATCTCCTTAGTAACCTCCATTGATACCTCCCATGCTGGAAGGACAAGAAGAGGCTCCCCACATGGTCTCCACTGACACCATGCAGGTTTGGGTGGCCTCATTATCACTGGGTGGTGTTGAAAGTCCTGACTTCCTATTAGGCCTCTCTTGACAGCACCTCAGCAAGGAAGATTAGGGCACTTCATTACTGCCAGATGGGAGTGGAGGTAGGCTCCAATGATATCATGATGGGGAGCTTTGTTACCATGTGCAAGGATGAAAGTCCTGGCTGCCTGACTTGGCCTCCTTTGACACCATTCCAGTGAGGATGTTGTGATGGCTCAGGACAGCCTGGTGAGGGTAGAAATCTAGGCTCCCCACTCAGCAGTAACTGGCATGGATGGAAGTGGAGCTGTGGTATTTGACTAGAGTAGTTATTGTTCAGAATTTCTTTAAGAGGCTGCCCCTTGGCTGATCCTTTGGCTAGAGAGACCAGGATTTTATTTGTGCTTTATTTTTTGTCACTTGGCATTTCCAGGTTGCTGCCTTCTTCTACTCCAAGTCTGAAATATATTAGGCAAAATTAAATCCAAATGTAGTTATCACCATGTTGTTGAGTCCCAAGGTCTCTCACAGGTCTGTCTACTTCTCTCCACTTTTCAGAGGCTTATTATATTTATTTTATATATAATGTTTAGGATTTTCAGTTGTACTTAGAAAACGAACAGGGAAAGTTATCCATCTTTCTGGAATCACAAGTTCATGCCTTCTTGAACAGAGGTTGTTCCCCTATATTGGATGACTCTAGCTCATTATGGGAACTATCCATTATTATACCTATTATACTATCTCTGGTCTCTAATGAACAATTTAATAGGTCTGTTTATCCCAACCATAAGGCTCCAAGACCAGTATGCCTCAGGGATTCTTCTTTTCACTTTTCATAATTGTTTATATCCATCCTTTAGAAATTTAGGTCTAAATGAATTTAAAACATTATTTAGCAATTTACCACTGTGTAATTTAAAGCAAATTATTATCTCTAATCCTCAGTTTTCTTACCTATTAGACTGTTGTATATTACTTTTCTGCTGTAATTGAGCCTATCTTTATCAGCCCCTCTTCTGCTTCTGATTTGCTATGTCTCAGTTGCCATGAGCAGAGAAAAAGCTCAGGTTAACTAAGAAAAACCATTCCAGGAAGGATTCTCCTGTGAATAATCTGTATGAG
Source organism: Globicephala melas (assembly GCF_963455315.2). Taxonomy (NCBI): domain Eukaryota; kingdom Metazoa; phylum Chordata; class Mammalia; order Artiodactyla; family Delphinidae; genus Globicephala; species Globicephala melas. The sequence goes on from NC_083315.2 coordinate 42,781,299, forward strand.
GTTAGCCTGGTTAGGGTCATTCCTGGCTTTCTTATTTGTTCTTACACGTAGCACACTCTCTCAGGATTGTGTCTTCCAGAACTACTTATAATTTTTCTGTCTTTGCTCTCATTCATTTACAAAGCTTAGAAATCACTTTCTAAAAGTTTAGTATATTGATTTCTGAGGAACTTAATATTTTGTTTGTTTTTTAATATCCCAGTTGGGGGGAGGAGTTAGAGACAAGAAGAATGGTATTGATTTAAAGGTTTCTAAGTGTCTTAAGTTCTGTGCTTCCTGAAATTTCCTACTTCCAACCACCATATTATGCAACACACAACTGCATTAGTTAGGGTATGATAAGCCATTGTAAAAATAAACACTAAAATGTAAAAGGACTATAAACACAATAGAAATCTACTTTTCATGAACACAGAAATCCAGGGCAAGTACTTCTGGTTAGCAGTGATTTGCTTACAGTGATTCAAGAACCCCAGCACCTTCCACCTGGTGACTCTGCTCCCAGCTAGGATCTAGTAAACATCTGCATACACCTAGTAGAAGCAGAGAGAATTATAAAGGGATCTTCTTAAAAGCCTTATATTTTGCTGGTCATGCATTCTAGCCATATGCCCACCTACAGCTCTCTTAATGAGAAAGGAAAGCAGCATACTGGCGGATGAAAAAAGTTTTTTTCCTGGAAATGTTTGTTGCAAGTAAACAAATTCTCACTTTCTTCCATGATTTCCTTGACCTTTACTTACATTGAGATGATTTTCCCTCAGGATAGTTATAGAAAGTTTAGTTTAAAAATAGGGGCTTCCCTGGTGGTGCAGTGGTTAAGAATCTGCCTGCCAATGCAGGGGACACAGGTTCAAGCCTTGGCCCAGGATGATCCCACATGCTGGAGAGCAACTAAGCCCGTGCACCACAACTACTGAAGCCCGCACGCCTAGAGCCTGTGCTCAACAACAAGAGAAGCCACCACAGTGAGAAGCCCATGCACTCCAACGAAGAGTAGTCCCCACTCGCTGCAACTAGAGAAAGCCCGCGTGCAGCAATGAAGACCCAACTCAGCTAAAGATAAATTTTTAAAAAAATTATTAAAATAATTTTAGGGACTTCCCTGGCAGTCCAGTGGTTAAGGCTCCATGCTCCCAATTCAGGGGGCATGGATTCAATCCCTGGTCAGGGAACTAAGATCTCACATGCCACACAGTGTGGCCTAAAAAAAAATAATAAATAAGAATAAAAATAATATAAATTTAAAGTGTCTAGAATAGAATCCAAAATTACTCTACTTATAAAGATTGGGGAAAATGTGACCAATTCTCAAGGAAAAGGTAATTTACAGATACTGTTCTTGAGAGGATTCAGAAGTTGGAATTATCAGGTAAAGATATAAAGCAGCTATTATTTCTATGTTCCATGAGGTAAACACTTCTGAAATGAATAAAAAGATATATGTCCTTAACAGAGCAACAGAAACTATATAAAAAAAACAAATGAAAAATTTTAACTGAAAAATAGAATATCTGAAATTAATATTTTCCTGGATGATGCTATAGCAGAATGAAAAGGAAAGAGAAAAAAAGCCTGGACTTAAATATAGATTAATATAAATCAATCAATCAGAAAAAAACAGAGGGGAGGTGGCCAAGACAGCAAAGTAGGAAGACCCTGAGCTCACCTTCTTCACACAGGAACACGAAAATTACAACTATTTACAGAACAACTATTGATGAGAAAAAATGGAAGACTAGCAGAAAAGATCTTCTACAACTAAAAACATGAAGAAGGAACCAGAATGAGACATGTAGCAGGGGTGGAGACATTTTATCCTCAAGAGCTATATCCCAAGTGGGCAAGACACAAATGGGAGGGTAATGATAGTTGCAGAGTTTATCTCCAAGGAGCAAGTGGTCCCATCCCCACATAAGGCTCCCCAGGCTGAGGGTCCTGTACTGGGAAGATTAATCCCCAGAATGATAGACTGTGAGGGCCAGGGGGACTTACTTTCAGGAGATCCAGGGGCTGTGGGAAATAGGGACTCCACTCTTACAGGGCACATATAAAATCTCACATGATCTGGGACCCAGGGAAGAAGCAGTAATTTGAAAGAAGCCTGGGTTAGACCCATCTGCTGACCTTGGAGAGCCTCCCTGAGAGGCAGGAGGCAACTGGAGCTCACCCTGGGGACACAGATACTGGTGACAACCATTTTGGGAAGCTAATTTTACCACATGGACACAGTGCTGGCAAGCAACATTTTGGAATCACCTAGCTTATTAGCAATGGGACCAAGCCCCACGCACCAGTCTATTGAAACCAGTATGGGGACACCTCAGGCCAAGCACCTAGCTAGGCTGAGACACAGCCCCACCCACCAGCAGGATGGCTGCTTTGAGACTTCCTCAGCAAAAGCCACCTTGGAGCTCAGCCCTGCCTGCCAGTGTGGTCACTCTACTCACCAGTGCACCAGCACTAGACCTAGGACCCCCCAGGGTCCTGTATCCAGAGACCCTGGGATGCAGCTCCACTCACCAGTCAGCCAGCATTAGGCCCAGAACCAGCTTCACCCACCACTGTGTAGGCACCAGCCCCAGGACCCCTGGGCTCCAGCCCCACCCACCAGAAAGCCAAAACACCAACTCTGGGACACCCAAGGCCCTGTAGCTAGAAACTGCAGAACACAACTTAGCTAGTGGGCCAGCACTAGCTCAAGGACCTGGCCTCACCCATTAGAGGAGGGGCACCAGCCTCTGAACCATGGCAGCCCCACAGCCTACCATGTCAGGACTCAGCCCACCTACCAGCAGGCCAGTACCAGCTCCAGGACCCCCTGGGCACTGGCCCTGCCCAAGAGCAGACTGACACCAGCTGTGGGACACAATGGACCTCAAGGTCAGCCATGTTAGGAACCCAACCCCACCTACCAGTGGCCAGTAGTCTGTACACAAGGCAGGGCCTGGCAACCAACCAGACCAGGGGACAGCCATGCCTACCAACCACACAAAATATCAGCCTGCCACAGCAGAAGGAGCCATACAGTCAACCTAGGGGGCACCCCTAGAGCATAGAGCTCTGATGACCAGAAGAGAGTGCACTGCTGGGATGCATAGGATGTCTCTACAAAAGGTCATATCTGCAAGGTTGGGAAACATAACCAACCTACCAAATACATAGACTAAAAACAGCAAATTAGGTAAAATGAGATGACAGGAATATATTCCAAACAAAGGAACAAGATAAAACCCCAAAAGAACAAAGTGAAGTGGAGATAAACAATCTACCAGATAAAGTGTTCAAGGTAATGATCATAAAGATGTTCCAAGAACTCAGAAGAAGGTTGGATGCACAGAGTGAGCATTTAGTTTTTAATAAAGAGTTAGTAAGAACCAAATAGAGATGAAGAACACAATAGCTAAAATTAAAAAATACACTAGAAGTAGATTAGAGGAACTGAAGGGCTAGCTGGAAGATAGAGTACTGGAAATCACTGAAGCTGAACAGAAAAAAGAATTTTTAAACATGAGGACAGTTTAAGAGACCTCTGGGACATCCACCCCTATAAGATTTGCAGTATAGGTGGCCAGAAAGAGAAGAGAGAGAAAGGGGCAGAGAACATATTTGAAGAGAAAACAGCTGAAAACTTCCCTAACCTGGGAAAGAAAACAGACATCCAGGTCCAGGAAGAACAGAGAATCCAAAACAAATCAATCCAAAACCACACTAAGACACATCATAATTAAAATGGCAAAAATTAAAGATTGAATATTAAAATCAACAAGTTACATAAAAGAGAATAATATCACTGATGAACATAGGTGCAAAAATCCTCAAAAAAATATTAGCAAACCAGGGACTTCTCTGGTGGTCCAGTGGGTAAGACTCCATGCTCCCAGTGCAGGGGGCATGGGTTTGATCCCTGGTTGGGGAACTAGATCTCACATGCATGCCACAACTAAGAAGTCTGCATGCCACAGCTAAGAGCCCACATGCTACAACTAAGATCTGGCTGGCGTAGCCTAAATAAATAAATAAGTAAGCAAAACAAATCCAACAATACATTAAAGGGATCATACACCATGATCAAGTGGGATTTATCCCAGGGATGCTAGAATTTTTCAATACCCACAAATCAAACAATATGAAATACCACATTAACTAATTGAATAAAAATCATATGATCATTTTAATAGATGCAGCTTTTGACACAATTCAACACCCATTTATGATAAAAACTCTCCAGAAACTGGGCATAGAGGGAACCTAACTCAACATAATAAACACCATCTCTGACAAACTCACAGATAACATAATACTGGGTTGGCCAAAAAGTTCATTCATGTTTTCCTGTAACATCTTACAAAAATCCCGAATGAACTTTTTGGCCACCCCAATACTTAATGGTGAAAATCTGAAAGCATATTCTCTAAGATCAGCAACAAGACAAGGATGCCCGCTCTCACCACTTTTGCAGATGACATGACACTATGCATAGAAAATACCAAAGACTTCACCAGAAAATGACTAGAGCTCATCAATGAATTTGGTAAAGTTGCAAGATACAAAATTAATATAAAGAAATCTGTTGCATTTCTACATACTAACAATGAACTATAAGAAAGAAAAATTAAGGAAACAATCCCATTTAAATCACATCATAAAGAATAAGAATACCTAGGAATAAACCTACCTAAGGAGGTAAAAGACCTGTACTCAGAAAACTATAAGGCACTAATGAAAGAAATTGAAAATTACACAAATATATGGAAAGATACACTGTGTTCTTGGACTAGAAGAAATTAATATTGTTAAAATAACCATACTACCCAAGGCAATCTAGATTCAATGCAATCCCTAATAAAATACCAAGGGCATTTTTCACAAAACTCAAATAATTAAAAAATTTGTATGGAAACACAAAAGACCTGAAATAGTTAAAACATCTTGGAAAGAGAAACAGAGCTGGAGGAATCATGCTACTTGACTTCAGACTACACTACAAAGCTACAGTCATCAAAACACATGATACTGACATATGGTACTGAGATAAAAACTGACACATAGATCAATGAAACAGAATACAGAGCCCAGAAATAAGCCCATGCACTCATGGCCATTAATCTATGACAAAGGAGGCAAGAATATACAATGGAGAAAATACAGTCTCTTCAATAAGTGGTTTGCTGGGAAAACTGGACAGCTACATGTAGAAGAATGAACTTAGAACATTTTATCACACTAAATACAAAAATAAACTCAAAATAGATTAAAGACCTACTTGTAAGGCCAGGAACCATAAAACTCCCAGAAGAAAACTTAGGCAGAACACTGTTTGACATAAATCATACTGATATTTTTTTGGGTCTGTCTCCTAAAGCAAAGGAAATAAAAGCAAAAATAAACAAATGGGGCTTAATTAAACTTAAAAGCTTTTGCACAGCAAAGAAAACATCATCAAAATGAAAATACGACCTACTGAATGAGAGAAAATGTTTGCAAGTGATATGACCAAATATATAAAAAGCTCATACAAATCATCAAAAAAAAAAACTGATTAAAAATGGGCAGAAGACTTGCATAGACATTTTTCCAAAGAAGACCTATAGATGGGGCTAACAGGCACATGAAAATGTGCTCAGCATCATTAATCATCAGAGAAATGCAAATTAAAACCACAATGATCTATCACTTCACACCTGTCAGAATGACTATCACCAAAAAGAACACAAATAACAAATGTTGGCGAGGATGTGGCACAAAGGGAAGCCTCTTAAAATGTTGGCGGGAATGTAAATTGGTGCAGCCACTATGGAAAACATTATGGAGGTTTCTCAAAAAACTAAAAATAGAACTACCATATAACTCAGCTATTCCACTCTTCAGTATATATCTGGAAAAAAAAATGAAACCACTAATTTGAAAAGATACATGCACCCCAATGTTCATGGCAGCATTATTTACAATTGCAGAGATATGGAAGCAGGCTAAGTATCCATCAACAGATGAATGGTTAAGAAGATGTGGTGTATATATATACAATGGAATACTACTTAGCCATAAAAAAGAATGGAATTTTGCCATTTACAGCAACATGGATGGACTTGGAGGGCATTATGCTACACGAAATAAGTCAGACAGGGAAGGACAAATACTGTATGATATCACTTATACATGGAATCTAAAAAAAAAAACAAACTAGTGAATATAACAAAAAAAGCAGTAGACTCACAGATACAGAGAACAAACTAGTGGTTACAAGTGGGGAGAAAAAAATGGGGCAAGCTAGGGATAGGGTATTAAGAGATATGAACTTCTATGTATAAAATAAATAAGCTACAGGGATATATTGTACAATACAAGGAATATAGCCCATATTTTGTAATAACTATAAATGGAGTATAATGTTTAAAAATTGTGAATCATTATGTTGTACACCTGTAACTTATATAATATTGTACAATTATACCTCAATAAAAAAAAGAAGAGAAAGAATTTTTAGCCAGAATATTGTGGAGAAATGACAGAAAGAGCCAGGCCTAGAATGCAACTGAGAAATAGTGAGACAAATGTGCACTTGAATACAAAACAGGATTTTTCTGTCTCATAATTTAAAAACAAACACACACTTAGAAAACTGCTCTAATCACTGCTCTATTTATTTGTTTTTCAATAAGACTGTAAACTCCATTAGAACAGGGGCTCTAGCACTGAACCCTCAGCATCTATCACATGTAAGTACTCAATTACTCTTTTTGAATGCTTGAAATTCCAGATTCACAAGGAAGAGAAAAACAAACACGTAGTGATATGCTAGAGCCGGGTTGTACCCACTCTCAGCGCTCAATTTTTGAATTTACAAGAGTTTTGCATGCCAATTACTAAACACAGCCACTATTAAAAGTTAAATTCTATAAACTTACAATTAAATAAATTATATCAAAAACAAAGACAAAAAAGTTAAAAATAGAACTACTATATGATCCAGCAATTCCACTGCTGGGTATTTATTCAAAGAAAATGAAAGTTGCAGTTCTTTTACAAAACACTCACTGTATGATTCAGTAATCACTCTCCCGAGTATCTACCCAAATTATTTGAAAACTTATATCTACATAAAAAACATGCATAGAAATGTTTATAGCAGCTTTATTCATAATCATCAAACACTGGATTTAACGAAGATGTCCTTCAATAGGTGAATAGTTAAACAGACTCGTTAATCCATACAATGGAATATTATTCAGCAATAAAATAGAAGTGAGCTATCAGGCCACGAACAAACATGGGTGAACCTTAAATGCATATTTTTAAGTGAAAGAAGCCAGTCTGAAAAAGGTATATACTATATGATTCCAATTATACCAATTATATATATCTGGAAAATGCAAAACTACAGAGACAAAAAGATCAGTGGTTTCTAGGGGTTCTGAGTAAGAGAAGATTTAATAGGTGAAGCTCAAGGAACTTTTTAGGTAGTGACAATATTCTGTATAATATTGTAATGTTGGATATAAAATTATGCATTTGTCAAACTCATCAAATTTTAAAGCACATAAGTGAACCTTAATGTATACAAATTTTAAAAAGTATCTAGGAGGTTGGGGAATCCCAGGAAGGAAGGCAGACGATGACAAGATGTATTACAACTGTATGAAACATCCTCACTAAAGGAGATGAGGAGAGAATGTGCTGGCCTTAGCAACTCTGGAAATGATCTGAGTCTGTAAAACTAAAGTCATGAGGACTACACAAAAGCACTGCACTTTAGTTCTTAGGTGGGTAGCAGTTAATTTTGATACTTCTATACATAGACTGGAATTGAATAATTAAGTGGATAGCAGATTGTGGAAGCCAGGTTTTTCACCGTTGGAGTGGGAATTTATAGCTAATCAAGGGGTGGGGGCTAGAATGATCCCTGTAGTAATGGATTAGAGTTGGAGACATCTGTATGAACACATGTTTAATTAATATGGATACAGATGGCTACATATAGAAATTACACATGCACACACTGAGGTAATATATACACATACATTTTCCCCCTTTATCAGCTGAGAAGGCCTGAAGACAATAACAGCATCCAAGCAAGAAGCACACATACTGCCCAGATGTTGGTTTCTAATATCTTTCTACAATAAAAGGAACCAAGACCCTTTGAAGAAATGGCTGATTCTAGGACTGGAGCTATAAATATACAAGATGAGGCTAGAGCATCTTGTAGTGCTAGAAAGTGTGAAGTACTCAAACCAGGCATTAGTGGGACTATGTCAGAAAGACATAGGACCTAACTGAAAGAGCTCCCAATGGACAAAACTTTTCTGAACAATAAAATATACAAAGTACTAGTGAATTATAACCCAAAGTACAAAAAGAAAAAGAAAAAGGATTCCATACTGATAAAAAGAAGTGAATGGATGTTTCAAGAGAGGATAGTAAATTCATCTCCCATGAACAATTCCAAGTAATTTATGTAGAAACTACCTCTCTGAGAAGGGGGAGCATAACTCTCCATGTTTAAGTATGGGCTGAGCATAGTGGCTTTTTCCCCAAAGACTGCAGTAGGGAAAGGGGGAGGGATGGGAGAGTAATTTTACAATAGAGAAACCTACAAACACTACCTTAGCTAGGTGATCAACGTCAACATCAACAGTGATAAATCATGTGACAGCATATACTCTTGATATGATGTGATGAAAATGGTACATTACCCCTTAGGTAAAAACTAAGGTAACCTAAAAGCCACTACCTGTGGGCTTTAGTTGATAATAATGTATCAATATTAGTTCATTAATCATAATAAATGTGCCACAGTAATGTGAGATATTAAAATGGAAAACTGGGTGCAAGATATTTGAGAACTCGCTGTACTATCTTCTCAATTTTTCTGTAAATCTAAAACTGTTCCAAAAAATAGTCTCTTTCTAAAAGTGAAAACCAGAAAAAAAAAAAGAAAATGAAAGCACTAATTCAAAAAGATATGTTCATTACAGCATTTTTACTGTAGCCAAGATTTGGCAGCAACCTAAGTGCCCATCATCAGTGGATGGATAAAGAAGATGTGATAAAGAAGTTATATATACATACCTATATATAAATTCAGCCATAAAAAAGAATGAAATATTGCCATTTGCAACCACATGGACATGGACCTAGAACATATAGTTCTAAGTGAAATAAGTCAGACACAGAAAGACAAATACTGCATGATCTTGCTTATATGTGGACCCTAAAAAACAAATGGTCAAACACAACAAAACAGAAAACACAGAACAAACAGTTGATTGCCAGGCGGGAGGCGGGCGGAAGGAGGAAAGAAATAGGTGAAGGAAATTAAGAGATACAAACTTCCAGTTGTAAAATAAATAAGTCACAGATATAAAATGTACCATGTGGGGAATATAGTCAATAACTATGCAATATCTTTGTATGGTGACATATCATAACTAGACTTATCACGGTGATCATTTTGAAATACATTGAAATCAAATCACTATGTTGTATAACAGGAACTAAGATAGTGTTGCAGGTCAATTATACTTCAAAAACAAACCAACTATAAAAAAAGAGATCAGGGGCTTCCCTGGTGGCGCAGTGGTTGAGAGTCCGCCTGCCGATGCAGGGGATGCGGGCTCGTGCCCCGGTCCAGGAAGATCCCACATGCCTTGGAGCGCCTGGGCCCGTGAGCCATGGCCGCTGAGCAAGCACGTCCGGAGCCTGTGCTCCGCAAGGGGAGAGGCCACAGTGGTGAGAAGCCCGCGTAGTGCAATAAAAATAAAAAAAAAGAAGATCAGATTTGTCCTTACCAGAGGCAGGTTTTAGAGGAGGGGGAAATGTATGAAGCAGTCAAAATGTACAAACTTCCAGTTATAAGATAAATAAATACTAGGCATATAATGTACAACATGATAAATATAATTAATATTGCTGTATGTTATATGTGAAAGTTGTTGAGAGTAAATGCTAAGATTTCTCATCACAAGGAAAATATTGTCTTTTAATTTCATATCTATATAAGATGATGGACGTTCACTAAATTTATTTTGATAATCACTTTATGATGTTATGATCATTATGACATATACCTTAAATTTATACAGTGCTGTACATCAATCATGTCTCAATAAAACTGGAAGAAAAAAATGGAAAAAAATAAGCAGGGTCTGAGGGACCTGTGGGATAATGACAAAGTCTAACATTCATGTAATTGGGTCCCCATAAGAGTACAGAAAGAGATCTGTGCAGAAAAATATATTTGAAGAAATAATGACCAAAACTTCCAGTATTGCTTAAAACATAAATCTGGGAATATATAAAAGGCTATCCTAAATTCTTTTACTGTATGAAAGCAAAAATATATCATGAAGAAGAGAGGGTGAAAAGATCTATATAGTTATAAGGCTTCTACATTTTACTTGCAGTAGCAAAGTAGACTTTGAAAAGTTTGGTGTGTATATTAAATCCTTAGAGCAATAACAACAGCAATGACAGTAACAACAATGACAAAAATGTACAAAGATATAGCCTAGAAACCAGTAGATATATTACAATGGAACAGTAAAAAAATTTTTTTTCAATAATTCAAAATAAGGCAGGAAAGGAGAAATAGAGGAACAAAAACCAGAAGGGATCAACAGAAAATAAATAATAATATAGTAAACTTAAATCCAACCATAGTAATAATTATATTAAATGTAATGTACTGACATAAGAAAGTCCATGTGAAGACACATCAAAAAAGCAGGCATCGAGGGGAAGGCGGAAGATGGCGGAAGAGTAAGACGCGGAGATCACCTTCCTCCCCACAGATACACCAGAAATACATCTACACGTGGAACAACTCCTACAGAACACCTACTGAAGGCTGGCAGAAGACCTCAGACCTCCCAAAAGGCAAGAAACTCCCCACGTACCTGGGTAGGGCAAAAGAAAAAACAGAGACAAAAGAATAGGGACGGCACCTGCACCAGTGGGAGGGAGCTGTGAAGGAGGAAAAGTTTCCACACTCTAGGAAGCCCCTTCGCAGGCAGAGACTGCGGGAGGCGGAGGGGGGAGCTTCGAAGCTGCGGAGTGCACAGCAACGGGTGCGGAGGGCAAAGCGGGGAGATTCCCGCACAGAGGATCGGTGCCGACCGGCACTCACCAGCCCGAGAGGCTTGTCTGCTCACCCGCCGGGGCGGGCGGGGCTGAGAGCTGAGGCCGGAGCGCAGGGAGAGGACTGGGGTTGGCGGCTTGAACATAGCCTGAAGGGGTTAGTGCACCACAGCTAGCCGGGAGGGAGTCCGGGGAAAAGCCTGCACCTGCAGAAGAGGCAGGAGACTTTTCCTTCCCTCTTTGTTTCCTGGGGCGTGAGGAGAGGGGTTTAAGAACGCTGCTTAAAGGAACTCCAGAGACGGGCGCGAGCCGCGGCTAAAAGCGCGAACCCCAGAGACGGGCGCGAGCCGCGGCTGAAAGCGCGGACCCCAGAGACGGGCGCGAGCCGCGGCTGAAAGCGCGGAATCCAGAGACGGGCGCGAGCCGCGGCTGAAAGCGCGGAATCCGGAGACGGGCGCGAGCCGCGGCTAAAAGCGCGGACCCCAGAGGCGGGCGGGAGACGTTAAGGCTGCTGCTGCCGCCACCGAGGGGCCTGTGTGCGAGCACAGGTCACTCTCCACACCCCTCTTCCGCGGAGGCTGTGCAGCCCGCCACTGCCGGGTTCCCGGGATCCAGGGACAACTTCCCCGGGAGAGCGCACAGCGCGCCTCAGGCTGGTGCAAAGTCACGCCGGCCTTTGCCACCGCAGGCCCGCCCCGCACTCTGTGCCCCTCCGTCCCCGCCGGCCTGAGTGCGCCAGAGCCCCCAATCAGCGGCTCTTTTAACCCCATCCTGTCTGAGCAAAAAACAGACGCCCTCCAGCGATCTACACGCAGTGGCAGGGCCAAATCCAAAGCTTAGCCCTGGGAGCTGTGAGAACAAAGAAGAGAAAGGGAAATCCCTCCCAGCAGCCTCAGAAGCAGCGGATTAAAGCTCCACAATCAACTTGATGTACCCTGCATCTGTGGAATACCTGAATAGACAACCAATCATCCCAAATTAAGGAAGTGGACTTTAGGAGCAAGATCTATGATTTTTTCCCCTTTCCTCTTTTTGCGAACGTGTATGTGTATGCTTCTGTGTGAGATCTTGTCTGTATAGTCTTGCTTCCACCATTTGTCCTAGGGTTCTATCCGTCCATGTTTTTTTAAAAATTTTTTTTCTTAATAATTAATTTTAATAACCTTATTATACTTTACCTTCGTTCTTTCTTTCTTTCTTTCCGTCTATCCTTCCCTCCTTTAGACAACGAATCATCCCAAATTGAGGAGGTGGTCTCTGACAGCAAGATTTAGGATTTTTCCCCATTTACCTCTTTTAGTGAGGGTGTATGTGTATGCTTCTGTGTAAGATTTTGTCTGTATAGCTTTGCTGCCAACATTTGTCCTAGGTTCTTTCCGTCCCTTTTTTTTTTTTCTAAATAAGAAGTTTTTAATTCAATAACTTTATTATACTGTATTTTATTTTTACTGTATCTTCTTTCTTTCTGTCTTTTTTCCTTCTTTCCCTCCTTCCTTCCCTCCTCCCTCCCTCCCTCCCTTCTTTCCTTCTTGCCTTCTTTCCTTCTTTGCTTCTTTCTTTCTTTCTTCCTTCCTTCCTACCCTCCTTTCCTTCTTTCTTTCCTCATACTTCTACTAATTCCCTCTACTTTTTATCCCTTTTATCCTGAGCCTGTGGATGAAAAGCTTTTGGTGCTCCAGCCAGGAGGCAGGGCTCTGCCTCTGAGGTAGGACAGCCAACTTCAGGACACTGATCAACAAGAGACCTCCCAGCTCCACATAATATCAAACGGCGAAAATCTCCCAGAGACCTCCATCTTAACACCAGCACCCAGCTTCACTCAACGACCAGCAAGCCACAGTGCTGGAAAACCTATGCCAAACAACTAGCAAAACAGGAACACAACCCCACCCATTAGCAGAGAGGCTGCCTAAAATCATAATAAGGCCACAGACACCCCCAAACACACCACCAGACGTGAACCTGCCCACTAGAGAGACAAGATCCAGTCTCATCCACCACAACACAGGCACTAGCCCCCTCCACCAGGAAGCCTACACAACCCACTGAACCAACCTTAGCCACTAGAGACAGACATCAAAAACAGGAGGAACCACAAACCTGCAGCCTGCAAAAAGGAGACCCCAAACACAATAAGATAAGCAAAATGAGAAGACAGAAAAACACACAGCAGATAAAGGAGCAAGATAAAAATGCACCAGACCTAACAAATGAAGAGGAAATAGGCAGTCTACCTGAAAGAGAATTCAGAATAATGATAGTAAGGTTGATCCGAAATCTTGGAGATAGAATGGACAATAGAATGGACAAAATGCAAGAATCAGTTAACAAGGACCTAGAAGAACTAAAGATGAAACAAGCAACGATGAACAACACAATAAATGAAATTAAAAGTACTCTAGATGGGATCAATAGCAGAATAACTGAGGCAGAAGAACGGATAAGTGACCTGGAAGATAAAATAGTGGAAATAACTACTGCAGAGCAGAATAAAGAAAAAAGAATGAAAAGAACTGAGGACAGTCTCAGAGACCTCTGGGACAACATTAAACGCACCAACATTCGAATTATAGGGGTTCCAGAAGAAGAAGAGAAAAAGAAAGGGACTGAGAAAATATTTGAAGAGATTATAGTTGAAAACTTCCCTAATATGGGAAAGGAAATAGTTAATCAAGTCCAGGAAGCACAGAGAGTCCCATACAAGATAAATACAAGGAGAAATACGCCAAGACACATATTAATCAAACTGTCAAAAATTAAATACAAAGAAAGCATATTAAAAGCAGCAAGGGAAAAACAACAAATAACACATAAGGGAATCCCCATAAGGTTAACAGCTGATCTCTCAGCAGAAACCCTACAAGCCAGAAGGGAGTGGCAGGACATACTGAAAGTGATGAAGGAGAAAAACATGCAGCCAAGACTACTCTACCCAGCAAGGATCTCATTCAGATTTGATGGAGAAATTAAAACCTTTACAGACAAGCAAAAGCTGAGAGAGTTCAGCACCACCAAACCAGCTTTACAACAAATGCTAAAGGATCTTCTCTAGGCAAGAAACACAAGAGAAGGAAAAGACCTATAATAACGAACCCAAAACAATTTAGAAAATGGGAATAGGAACATACATATCGATAATTACCTTAAATGTAAATGGACTAAATGCTCCCACCAAAAGACACAGATTAGCTGAATGGATACAAAAACAAGACCCTTATATATGCTGTCTACAAGAGACCCACTTCAGACCTAGAGACACATACAGACTGAAAGTAAGGGGATGGAAAAAGATATTCCATGCAAATGGAAGCCAAAAGAAAGCTGGAGTAGCAATTCTCATATCAGACAAAATAGACTTTAAAATAAGGACTATTAAAAGAGACAAAGAAGGACACTACATAATGATCAAGGGATCGATCCAAGAAGAAGATATAACAATTGTAAATATTTATGCACCCAACATAGGAGCACCTCAATACATAAGGCAAATACTAACAGCCATAAAAGGGGAAATCGACAGTAACACATTCATAGTAGGGGACTTAAACACCCCACTTTCACCCATGGACAGATCATCCAAAATGAAAATAAATAAGGAAACACAAGCTTTAAATGATACATTAAACAAGATGGACTTAATTGATATTTATAGGACACTCCATCCAAAAACAACAGAATACACATTTTTCTCAAGTGCTCATGGAACATTCTCCAGGATAGATCATATCTTAGGTCACAAATCAAGCCTTGGTAAATTTAAGAAAATTGAAATTGTATCAAGTATCTTTTCTGACCACAACGCCATGAGACTAGATATCAATTACAGGAAAAGATCTGTAAAAAATACAAACACATGGAGGCTAAACAATACACTACTTAATAATGAAGAGATCACTGAAGAAATCAAAGAGGAAATCAAAAAATACCTAGAAACAAATGACAATGGAGACACAACGACCCAAAACCTGTGGGATGCAGCAAAAGCAGTTCTAAGGGGGAAGTTTATAGCAATACAAGCCCACCTTAAGAAGCAGGAAACATCTCGAATAAACAACCTAACCTTGCACCTCAAGCAATTAGAGAAAGAAGAACAAAAAAACCCCAAAGCTAGCAGAAGGAAAGAAATCATAAAAATCAGATCAGAAATAAATGAAAAAGAAATGAAGGAAACAATAGCAAAGATCAATAAAACTAAAAGCTGGTTCTTTGAGAAGATAAACAAAATAGATAAACCACTAGCCAGACTCATCAAGAAAAAAAGGGAGAAGACTCAAATCAATAGAATTAGAAATGAAAAAGGAGAGGTAACAACTGACACTGCAGAGGTAAAAGAGATCATGAGAGATTACTACAAGCAACTCTATGCCAATAAAATGGACAATCTGGAAGAAATGGACAAATTCTTAGAAATGCACAACCCGCCAAGACTGAATCAGGAAGAAATAGAAAATATGAACAGACCAATCACAAGCACTGAAATTGAAACTGTGATTAAAAATCTTCCAACAAAGAAAAGCCCAGGACCAGATGGCTTCACAGGCGAATTCTATCAAACATTTAGAGAAGAGCTAACACCTATCCTTCTCAAACTCTTCCAAAATATAGCAGAGGGAGGACCACTCCCTAACTCCTTCTACGAGGCCACCATCACCTTGATACCAAAACCAGACAAGGATGTCACAAAGAAAGAAAACTACAGGCCAATATCACTGATGAACATAGATGCAAAAATCCTCAACAAAATACTAGCAAACAGAATCCAACAGCACATTAAAAGGATCATACACCATGATCAAGTGGGGTTTATTCCAGGAATGCAAGGATTCTTCAATATACGCAAATCTATCAATGTGATAAACCATATTAACAAATTGAAGGAGAAAAACCATATGATCATCTCAATAGATGCAGAGAAAGCTTTTGACAAAATTCAACACCCATTTATGATAAAAACCCTGCAGAAAGTAGGCATAGAGGGAACTTTCCTCAACATAATAAAGGCCATATATGACAAGCCCACAGCAAACATCATCCTCAATGGTGAAAAACTGAAAGCATTTCCACTAAGATCAGGAACAAGACAAGGTTGCCCACTCTCACCACTATTATTCAACATTGTTTTGGAAGTTTTAGCCACAGCAATCAGAGAAGAAAAGGAAATAAAAGGAATCCAAATTGGAAAAGAAGAAGTAAAGCTGTCACTGTTTGCAGATGACATGATCCTATACATAGAGAACCCTAAAGATGCTACCAGAAAACTACTAGAGCTAATCAATGAATTTGGTAAAGTGGCAGGATACAAAATTAATGCACAGAAATCTCTGGCATTCCTATATACTAATGATGAAAAATCTGAAAGTGAAATCAAGAAAACACTCCCATTTACCATTGCAACAAAAAGAATAAAATATCTAGGAATAAACCTACCTAAGGAGACAAAAGACCTGTATGCAGAAAATTATAAGACACTGATGAAAGAAATTAAAGATGATATAAATAGATGGAGAGATATACCATGTTCTTGGATTGGAAGAATCAACATTGTGAAAATGACTCTACTACCCAAAGCAATCTACAGATTCAATGCAATCCCTATCAAACTACCACTGGCATTTTTCACAGAACTAGAACAAAAACTTTCACAATTTGTATGGAAACACAAAAGACCCCGAATAGCCAAAGCAATCTTGAGAACGAAAGAAGGAACTGGAGGAATCAGGCTCCCTGACTTCAGACTATACTACAAAGCTACAGTCATCAAGACGGTATGGTACTGGCACAAAAACAGAAAGATAGATCAATGGAACAGGATAGAAAGCCCAGAGATAAACCCATGCACATATGGACACCTTATCTTTGATAAAGGTGGCAGTAATGTACAATGGAGAAAGGACAGCCTCTTCAATAAGTGGTGCTGGGAAAACTGGACAGGTACATGTAAAAGTATGAGATTAGATCACTCCCTAACACCATACACAAAAATAAGCTCAAAATGGATTAAAGACCTAAATGTAAGGCCAGAAACTATCAAACTCTTAGAGGAAAACATAGGGAGAACACTCTATGACATAAATCAAAGCAAGATCCTTTCTGACCCACCTCCTAGAGTAATGGAAATAAAAACAAAAATAAACAAATGGGACCTAATGAAACTTCAAAGCTTTTGCACAGCAAAGGAAACCGTAAACAAGACCAAAAGACAACCCTCAGAATGGGAGAAAATATTTGCAAATGAAGCAACCGACAAAGGATTAATCTCCAAAATTTACAAGCAGCTCATGCAGCTCAATAACAAGAAAACAAACAACCCAATCCAAAAATGGGCAGAAGACCTAAATAGACATTTCTCCAAAGAAGATATACAGACTGCCAACAAACACATGAAAGAATGCTCAACATCATTAATCATTAGAGAAATGCAAATCAAAACTACAATGAGATATCATCTCACACCAGTCAGAATGGCCATCATCAAAAAATCTAGAAACAATAAATGCTGGAGAGGGTGTGGAGAAAAGGGAACACTCTTGCACTGCTGGTGGGAATGTGAATTGGTTCAGCCACTATGGAGAACAGTATGGAGGTTCCTTAAAAAACTACAAATAGAACTACCATATGACCCAGCAATCCCACTACTGGGCATATACCCTGAGAAAACCAAAATTCAAAAAGAGTCATGTACCAAAATGTTCATTGCAGCTCTATTTACAATAGCCCAGAGATGGAAACAACCTAAGTGCCCGTCATCGGATGAATGGATAAAGAAGATGTGGCACATATATACAATGGAATATTACTCAGCCATAAAAAGAAACGAAATTGAGCTATTTGTAATGAGGTGGATAGTCCTAGAGTCTGTCATACAGAGTGAAGTAAGTCAGAAAGAAAAAGACAAATACCGTATGCTAACACATATATATGGAATTTAAGAAAAAAATGTCATGAAGAACCTAGGGGTAAAGCAGGAATAAAGACGCAGACCTCTTAGAGAACGGACTTGAGGTTATGGGGAGGGGGAAGGGTGAGCTGTGACAGGGCGAGAGAGAGTCATGGGCATATACACACTAACAAACGCAGTAAGGTAGATAGCTAGTGGGAAGCAGCCGCATGGCACAGGGATATTGGCTCGGTGCTTTGTGACAGCCTGGAGGGGTGGGATGGGGAGGGTGGGAGGGAGGGAGACGCAACAGGGAAGACATATGGGAACATATGTTTATGTATGACTGATTCACTTTGTTATAAAGCAGAAACTAACACACCATTGTAAAGCAATTATACCCCAATAAAGATGTTAAAAAAAAAAAAAAAAAAAAAAAAAAAAAAAGCAGGCATCTACAAGCCAGGAAGAAAGGATTCCACAGAAACCAACTCTAATGGCTTCATGACCTCAGACTTCTAATACACAGAATTGTGAGAAATTAAATGTCTGTTGTTTAAGCCTTTCACTCTGTGATATTTTGTTACTGAAGTCCTCGCAGACTAATACATGTGTAATTTCATCAAGAAGAATTAACTACTCTAAATGCATATGTACCTAGCAAATGAGCTTCAACATGTATAAAGCAGAAGTTGACAGACCTATAAAAGGAGAAAAAAATTTTTAATCCACAACTGTACTTGAAAATTTCAACATACCAATTCAGTAATCAATAAAACCAGTAGACAGAAAATTAGCAATGACATAGATGACCTAAACAACACTATCAACCATCTTGACCTGAAGATATGGACAGACCATCCCAGCCAACTACAGACAGCTAAAGATACAAATTCTCTATGTGCACATGAAACCTGCATTAAGACAGACCATATCCTGGGCCAGTAAACAAATCTTAGAAAATTTAAAAGAACTAAACTCACACAAAGTATCTTCTCTGACCAAAATAATAATAATAATAAAATTAGAAGGTCAACAGCAGAAATGTATCTGGAAAATTCACAAATACTTGGATACTTTCAAAAGAGAAGAATCTCAAGGAAAAAATAGGAAATATTTTGAAATGAATGAAAATGAAATTACAACATATCAAAATTTGCAGAATGCAGCTAAATCAGTGTTTAGAGAAAATTTACAGCAAAAAATGTTGATGCTTAAAAAAGTGTAAAAACAATAATATAAGCTCTAACCTTAAGCATTTAGAAAAAAATACAAAGGAGAATGATGAAAATAATAAAGAACAGAAATCAATAAAATTATTATTAGAAAATAATAGAGAAAATCAAAAGCTGATTCTTTGAAAAGATCAATAAAATTAATTAGCCTCTAACCATACTGAACAATAAAAAGAAATAAAACACAAATTTTCAGTATCAGGAATAAAAGAGAGAACATTACCACAAACACTACAGATAGTAAAAATATAATAAAGGAATACTTGATTAACTCTATACTCATAAATCTGACAACATAGATGAAAATGACCAATTTACTGAAGGACACAAACTATCAAAACATTACAGAAAAAAAAAGTCTAAATAGCACCTATTATAGAAAATGAATATGTAATTTAAAACTCTGCAGCAAAACAAACTTCAGGCCCAGATGACTTCACTGGAAAGTTATACCAGACACATAAGGGAAAAAGGTACCAATTCTACACACTGTCTTACAGAAAACAGAAGAGCAGAGACTTCCCAATGCATTTATGAAGGCAGCATTATCCTGATATGAAAACTAAACAACAAAAGAAGTACAAAGAATAAAAACTTCAAACCAGTATCTCCCAAGAACATAAACGCAAGACTCCTCAACAAAACATTAGTAAATCAAATCCAGCAATATATGAAGAGAAGAATAATAACTTGCTATCAACTGTAGCTTATTCTGGGAATGCAAGATTGATTTAACATTTGAAAATCAATGTAAGTTATAATATTAATAGATTTAAAAAGAAAAATCTTACGATCATATCAACAGATAAGTAAAAAATTGACAAATTTCAAAATCCATTTTTGATTTTAAAAAAACCTCTCAGAAAATAGACAAAAGAAGAGAACTTCTTTAACCTGATAAAGTACATCTACAAACTATCTGTAGCAAACATCATACTTGCTGGTGGAAGATTTCATGCTTTCCTTCTAAGATCAAGAAAAAAGAAAGGATGTTCACTATCAGCATGCCTATCCAACATTGTACTGGAATTCCTACTCAGTGCAATAAAGCAAGAAAAAGAAATTGAAGGACTATAGATTGGAAAGGAAGAAATATAACTTTGTTTTCACTGATAAAAAAAAGGTCTATGTAGAAAATTTTAAAGAATCTACAAACAAGCTTCTAGAACTAAAAGTCTCAAGATACAAGATCAACAAACAAAAATCAATCATATTTCTATATATTAGTAATGAACAATTATTTAAAATTAAAGTACTGCTTACATAAAAATGCACGAAATACTTAGGTATAATAAAATATGTGTAGGTCTGTATTTGGAAAGCAACACAACAGAGATAAAAGAAATCAAAGACCTAAATAAATAGAGAGATATACTACGCTCATGGGTTAAAGAAAAATAGTGTTTAAGATATCGATTCTCCCCAAACTGATCATAGATTTAATGCAATCCCTATCAAAATCCAAACATGATTTTTAGATCGTGATTTTTATTTCAAAATTAATCTGTTACTTATATGGAAAAGCAAAAGAACTAGAATAGTCAAAACAATGTTGAAAAACAAAGTCAGAGGACTTATACCACCTGGTTTTAAGACTACTTTAAAGCTACAATAATCAAGACAGTATAGTACTGTTGAAAAGTTAGATGCATAGATCAAAGAAACAGAATAAAGAATCCAGAAATAGAGCCTCGCAGATATGATCAATTGATTTTTTTCTAAACAAAGACACAATGCAACTCAGTGGAGAAAGGAGGATGTTTCCAAATGATCCTGGAACAAGTGGAATATGGCAAAGAAAAAACTCAAACTAAACTTCACATCATATTAAAAACTTGACTCAAGTTATAGACTTAAGTGTACAACTTACAACTATAAAATCTCTAGACAAAAACATGACATAATTACTGTAATATTGTATCAAGGAGTTCTTAGTTGCCACCACAAAGGTATAATTCATTAAATAAAAACACAACAAATCATACTTCTACAACATTAAAAACTTCTACTCTGCAGCACATACTGTTGAGAGAATGATAATGCAAGCCACAGACTGGGAGAAAATATGTGGATGTCACATATCTAAGAACTTGTATACCAAATAAATAGCAAAGCCTCAAAACAAAATAATAAGCAAATAACCAACCCAATAAAAATGGACAAAAGACTTCAATGAACACTTCAACAAAGGTACAGATGGGAAATAAACACTTTAAAAATGTTCAACCTCATTAGGCATTAGGGAAATGCAAATGAAACCACAATGAGATACCAGTATATACCTTTTGGAAAGTCTAAAATATATTTTTTAAAAACTGAAAATATCGAGCACCAATGAGGAGGTAAAACAATTGGAGCTTTCACACATTGCTGTTGGGAAAGCAAAATGATACAGTCACATTGGAAAACCAAAAATTATAAAAATTAGAAAGAAGAAAATATATTGTCAAGCACCTCATAAATAACAAAATGCAAATGGCACATAAACAAGTGGGGAAAAGTTCAGGCCCAGTGCTAAGCAAATAAATGAAAAGTAAAATATCAGAGAGATACTAGTCTTTACAATTCACCACCAACAAGGATTTTTAAAATAATTTGCAAAATATTTAAATATTTATTTATTAATATTTAAATATTAATATTTAAATATTAATATTTAAATATTAATATTAAAATATTTGCAAAGATTCAGTAAGACACATATTCTCATAAACTACTGGTGACAATGTAATTTGTTAAAGCCCTCCAGAACATGATTTGTAAATATCTGTCATAAGCTATAAAAAATTTCATCCTCTTCAAATCAGTAATTTTACTCCCCTGAATGGATCCTAAGGAAGTAATCAAAAATGAAGACAAAGATTTATATATAAAGAAGTTCATCATGACGTTATTTTAATACCAGAACACTGGAAGCAAACTTAATACACAATTCAGCCAATAAAAATACGTATGAAGCGTTTTGGATGACATGGGAAATACTTCTGCTGCAATGATAAGTAAAAAATAGGATAGAAAACTATACATAATATGACCCTGGTAATATATCTATAAATATATATGTATAATTTTAAGAAGATTAGGATTATTTGTATGTGGATATATAGCATGTGCATGACTGCAAAGAAATACAACCATTAAGACTGCCAGACTGGACTTTGTGATTTTATTTTATTTTTTTAATAAATTTATTTATTTTATGATGATAATGATGGATTTGATCCAAGCACACTTCCAGATCCAGATAAGTACAGAAGCTCCAAAGAAGCAGATAATGAAGATATGGAAAATAAAATTAGTGATACCAAGAAGAAGCAGGCAATGAGGAAAAAGAACGACAGTGAAGTGGAAGACGTGGGACCCACAAGTCATGACAGAAAGAAGACCAAGTTGGAAACCTCAGAGCCTTTGGATACAGGCCTGTCTTTAGCCAAGGATGAAGAGCTGGTGTTACATCTGCTCAAAAGTCAAAGCTAAATAGTACTTGCACTTGTCTTCTCCTTGAAACTCTAGTCATGATTATGTGGGCAAGAAGTTGAAAAAACAGTTGGCTTTGGGACACTTACGTAACATGAGTCCCATGCCCAAAGGACTCATGGGACAGGAGCTATCATACCTCTAAGCCCCTTTCACAGGCCATGCTTGCACCATCCCAGAGCAAACTCACAGTGATGGTGGATTATAAAATTTCCTGATCCATTTTCCAGCCTGTGCTCTGTTAGATTTTATCCATGGGTTCCTACATCTTATCACTGGAAGTGCTTCCTTTGTTTTACTGGCAAGTTCTAGAGACCTTGTTTCATTGTTGGAAATTCCTGTTTTGCTTACCGTACAGAAGTTTCTCTATAATGTTAAACAAAATTGCTCAGAGAAAGAGTATGATGAGTGTGATGGACAAACACTGAGAAAAAATGAATATTTTTTAATTGCCATGATCAATAATAAATATATTTCCTATAAAAAATATATATTTATTTTATTTATTTTTGGCTGTGTTGGGTCTTCATTGCTGAATGTGGGTTTTTCTCTAGTTGCAGAGAGTGGGGGCTACTCTTCATTGCAGTGTGCGGCCTTCTCATTGCAGTGGCTTCTCTTATTGTGGAGCACACGCTCTAGGTGCACAGGCTTCAGTAGTTGTGGCTTGTGGGCTCTAGAGCGCAGGCTCAGTAGTTGTGGCGCACGGGCTTAGCTGCTCTGCAGCATGTGGGATCTTCCTGGACAAGGGCTCAAACCTGTGTCCCCTGCATTGGCAGGCAGAACCACTGCACCAGCAGGGAAGCCCTTTGATTATATTTTTTAAATAGTTAAAACATTTTCTTAAATCTTCTGGCATTTTTACATTAAAAAATTGTACTACTTTTATAATCAGATAATATAACCACATTATTTTAAAATAATGTTTTACTTTATCACAGGATCTGGGTTTTATACCTGTAAGAGGGCTGTGAAGGGAGATGAGTCTGGTTAAAGGTTTATCAATTTTGTTTATCTTCTCAAACAACATGCTTTTAGTTTGATCTTTGCTATTTTTTCTTTGTTTCTATTTCATTTATTTCTGCTCTGATTTTTATGATTTCTTTCCTTCTACTAACTTTGAGTTTTGTTTGTTCTTCTTTCTCTATTTCCTTTAGGTGTAAGGTTCCATTGTTTATTTGAGATTCTCCTTGTTTCTTGAGGTAGGCTTGTATTGCTATAAACTTCCCTCTTAGAACTGCTTTTGCTGCATCCCATAGGTTTTGGATCATCATGTTTTTGTTGCAATTTGTCTATAGGTATTTTTTGTTTTCCTCTTTGATTTCTTCAGTGGTCTCTTGGTTACTTAGTAACATATTGTTTAGCCTCCATGTGTTTATGTTTTTTACATTTTTTCCCTGTAATTGATTTCTAATCTCATAGCGTTGTGGTCAGAAAAGATGCTTGATATGATTTCAATTTTCTTAAATTTACTGAGGCTTGATTTGTGACACAAGATGTGATCTATCCTGGAGAATATTCCATGTGCACTAGAGAAGAAAGTGTAATCTGCTGTTTTGGGGTATAATGTCCTATAAATATCAATTAAATCTATCTGGTCTATTGTGTCATTTAAAGCTTGTGTTTCCTTATTAATTTTCTGTTTGGATGATCTGTCCATTGGTGTAAGTGAGGTGTTAAAGTCCCCCACTATTATTGTGTTACTGTTGATTTCCACTTTTAGAGCTGTTAGCAGTTGCCTTATGTATTGAGGTGTTCCTGTGTTGGGTGCATATATATTTATAATTGTTATATCTTCTTCTTGATCTCCTGATCATTGTTAGTGTTCTTGTCTCTTGTAACATTCTTTATTTTAAAGTCTATTTTATCTGATATGAGTATTGTTACTCCAGCTTTCTTTTGATTTCCATTTGCATGGAATATCTTCTTCTATCCCCTCACTTTCAGTCTGTATGTTTCCCTAGGTCTGAAGTGGTTCTCTTATAGACAGCATATATATGGGTCTTATTTTTGTATCCATTCAGCTAGCCTGTGTCCTTTGGTTCGAGAATTTAATACATTCACTTTTAAGGTAGTTATCGATATGTCTGTTCCTATTACCATTTTCTTAATTGTTTTGGGGTTTGTTTTTGTAGGTCCTTTTCTTCTCTTTTGTTTCCCACTTAGAGAAGTTCCTTTAGCATTTGTTGTAGAGCTGGTTTGGTGGTGCTGAATTCTCTAAGCTTTTGCTTGTCTGTAAAGCTTTTGATTTCTCCATCAAATCTGAATAAGATCCTTGTGGGGTAGAGTAATATTTGTTATATGTTCTTCCTGTTCATCATGTTAAGTATATCATGCCACTGCCTTCTGGCTTGTAGAGTTTCTGCTGAGAAACCAGCTGTTAACCTTATGGGAGTTCCCTTGTATGTTATTTGTCGTTTTTCTCTTGTTGCTTTCAATAATTTTTCTTTGCCTTTAATTTTTGCCAATTTGATTACTATGTTTCTTGGCATTTCTCCTTGAGTTTATCCTGCCTGGGACTCTCTGTGCTTCCTGGACTTGGGTGGCTATTTCCTTTTCCATATTAAGGAAGTTTTCAACTATAATCTCTTCAAATATTTTCTTGTGTCCTGTCTCTCTCTCTTCTCCTTGTGGGACCCCTATGATGTGAACGTTGTTGTGTTTAATGTTGTCCCAGAGGTCTCTTAGGCTGTGTTCATTTCTTTTCATTCTTTTTTCTGTTCTGCAGCAGTGAATTCCACCGTTCTGTCTTCCAGGTCACTTATCGGTTCTTCTGCCTCAGGTATTCTGCTATTGATTCCTTCTAGTGTAGTTTTTATTTCAGTTTTTTTTTTTGTTCATCTCCATTTGTTTGTTCTTTAATTTTTCTAGGTCTTTATTAATCATTTCTTGCATCTTCTCAATCTTTGCTCCCATTATTTTTCTGAGGTCCTGGATCATCTTCACTATCATTATTCTGAATTCTTTTTCTGGAAGGTTTCCTATCTCCACTTCATTTCATTGTTTTTGTGTGTGTGTGGTTTTAGCTTGTTCCTTCATCTGGTACATAGCCCTCTGCCTTTTCATCTTGTCTATCTTTCTGTGAATGTTGTTTTTGTTCCACAGGATGCAGGACTGTAGTTCTTCTTGCTTCTGGTGTCTGCTCTCTGGTTGATGAGGCTATCTAAGAGGCCTGTGCAAGTTTCCTGATGGGAGACCCTGGTGGTGGGTAGAGCTGGCTGTTGCTCTGGTTGGCAGAGCTCAGTAAAACTTTAATCCACTTGTCTGCTGATGGGTGGGGCTGTGTTCCCTCCCTTTTGGTTGTCTGGCCTGAGGTGACCCAACACTGGAGCCTACCTGGGCTCTTTGGTGGGGCTAATGGCAGACTCTGGGAGGGCTTACACCAAGGAGGACTTCCCAGAACTTCTGCTACCAGTGTTCTTGTCCTCACGGTGAGCCACAGCCAGCCCCCTCCTCTGCAGGAGACCCTCCAACACTAGCAGGTAGGTCTGGTTCAGTCTCCTATGGGGTCACTGCTCCTTCCCCTGGGTCCCAATGTGCACACTATTTTGTGTGTGCCCTCCAAGAGTGGAGTCTCTGTTTCCCCCAGTCCTATCAAAGTCCTGCAATCAAATCCTGCTAGTCTTCAAAGTCTAATTCTCTAGGAGTTCCTCCACACTTTGCCAGACCCCCAGGTTGGGTAGCCTGACGTTGGGCTCAGAATCTTCACTCCAGTGGGTGGACTTCCGTGGTATAAGTATTCTCCAGTTTGTGAGTCACCCACCCAGCAGTTATGATTTTATTGTGATTGTGCCCTTCCTACCATCTCATTGTGGCTTCTCCTTTGTCTTTGAATGTGGGGTATCTTTTCTGGTGAGTTCCAGTGTCTTCCTGTCGATGATTATTCAGCAGTTAGTTGTGATTCTGGTGCTCTTGCAAGAGGAAGTGAGCATCAGTCCTTCTACTCCACCATCTTGAACCAATCTCCTAACAGATTACTCCTAAACTTAGTGTTTAAAGCAATGACAACCTTTGTTTTTTTCAGAAGTCCACAGTTTGAGAAGGGCTTTGTGGAAATAATTCAGTCTCTGCTCCACTTCACAATAACTGTGAGAGCTAAGAGCTGGTGCCTGGAATCATCTGGATGTTTCTCACTCACATGACTGGAAGGTGCTGCTAGATGTTGACTAGAACATCTATGGTTATTACCCAGAAAACTACATGTGATTTCTCCATGTGGCCTGGGCTTCCTCACAACATGGTGACTGGGTTTCAAGGACTTCAAGGGCAAAAGTACAGAATGAGAGCTAAATGGGAATTCTATCCCCCTTTTTAATCTAGCTTTATAAGTCATAATATGCTACGTCCACTGCATTCTATTAATTAGAAGCAAATACCTAAAGCTGATATGCCCAAAGTTTGCAGAATTAGATGCCAGTTTCTATGGAAGGAGTCAAATTACTTGTGGATATGTTTTAAAGCCACTAGCATCTGTCCATTGGCATCAAATCATCTACGTTTCTCCCCTATGCAAAATACACTCAAACCCTCTCAAGATCCCTCACAGATTTCACTTATTACAGCAGACCCAGGCTCATCATTCATCTTAATTGTGTTTAAGTCTGGATGAAAAACTTCAGATGTGGTTCCTTAAGTACAGGTGCTCAAGTACAGCATCCCTTGAGTTGAGCACCTATAAACCAAATAGCCAAGTTTTATGCTCCAACTCACCCAACATGATAGTAGGAGAGGCATAGGATGACCACTTTTCCATTAACAGGGGGAAATAGGAGGTGCACAGAAGTCTGTGGTCCATAGCAATTCTGAAATCTAGGCAAGCACACATTCCCAGCTCCTCTATTGGGTTTCAGTCCTGCTGCCTTACAGTGATTCACCTTGGCTCTTGGCCCTCCTCTATGTGCTCTTGTCATCTTTCCTATTAGTTAACTATTGTTGCATAATAAGTCATCCCCAAACTTAGTGACTTAAAACAATAATTACTATTATCTCTCACTATTTCTAGGCATCAGGAATACAGGAGCATCTGGATGGTTCTTGCTCAAGGTTTTTGGAAGACTTCAGTCAAATATTGTCTATGGATGTAGTCATCTGAAGGCTTAACTAATCTGGAGAATCCAATTCTAAGGTAGCTTACTCATCTGGCCAGAAACTTGGGGTTGGATGATGATTACTTGCCTCAGTCCTTTTTTATGTGATCTTCTTCACAGGAATGCTTAAATGCTCTGGCTTCCCCCAGAGTAAGAAATCTAAGAGGGAGTCAGGTGGAAGCCACAATGACTTTATTACCTAGCATTGAAGGCTTATACTATTGCTTCCAGTGAATTTTGTTTTAAAAGAGGCAAAGGATTTAATGTAGGAGGGAACTACACAAAGGAGTAAATATCAGGAGGTATTAGGGGTCATCCACAAAGATATATTACTATGACTCATGAATAGAGGGACTGAAAAAAACCCAGAAATTGAACAGGTGCCAAGTTGCAAAATAATGTAATATATTTAAGCAGACTGGCAGAACTATGAAAGTCAAAGGTATACACAGAGGCAACAGGGAAGAGAGATGAGGGAAGAGATATAGATAGAGATTCCTGAATAGTCTTACATTAATTGTCCTAAGCAGCAGGCTACATTGAAAACTTATTTTGGTGCTGAATTTGTCATTCCCAATCTGATCGAGTTTTAGATAAATTTACAGGCATCCTATTCCCAGAGAATGTTGTGGAAATCAGTCATGGCTGACAGAATCCAGAGGTCCTGTTAGCTCTGCCCTCTTTAGTGCTCTTCCAGTTAACCATGCTTATCAGTTCAGCTCTCTTCATTCTATCAGGTGTGCAGTGATGCTCTCATTTTGCCATCTCACTCCCCAGTCATCTTGGAAACAATCCCTAATGGCCTGTGGTGCTCTTCTTCACCGAAGTACTACAACCAGGTCTAGTCCACCCTATCACCATTCCCTAAAAGCACACAAATCATCTTCTCCCATGGACAACTGTCATAGCCAACTGGATATGGAATGTACCCTGAATCTATAAATGGTACCCTTTGTGTATCCAATATCAGGACTTGTTTTTCTATGTGGACAGCCAGCTGTACACTGTCTTCTTCCTAGATATATCACCTCTCTCACTCTGTAGTCTTCATAGTGACTCAGAACCCTTTCAGATACCTCTCATTAAGTTCTGTGGGACAGGTACTAGGGCCTCATTCAGAAAGTCAAGGAAAGAGACTTTGATCAGTTTATGTGAATATTCCAGGCTTAGATTGGCACTTCTAAGGCCAAGATATGATCGGAAACCTACTGGCTACCGTAAATCACATTGCCCAGGGCCAACCAGAATCTCAGTCCTGAACAGAGCAGCCTTGAATCCCTTTTCCAGGTCATGTGGATAACCACATTGCCCTGGGAGAAGTATACATGATGGAAAACATCTCTTGCCCTCAACCTCAGGATCAGCGAGCAAAAAGATCCAGGATCTTTCTCAGTCTGCACCTTGGGGTTTTCTCCCTTTGGCTTAGCCTGGGCTCCAGGCTGGGTTGGCTCAGAAGAGCTCTTCAGATCCCTGTGATGTGCTTTATAGTATGTTTTGAGACCTATCTCATCATACAGTCTCTCATCATACAGTGACTCCCCTGACATTGTCAGCAAGCTTTGAAGGCTCCATTTAATGTCTTACTATTTTCCTGATAGAGAAGCATACATTTAATGAATCCCAAAGGTCAGGAGATACTGAGTAAAGAAAAACCTTTGCTCTCTGATGGCCACAGGGTGCAATGGCCCTTTCCAATGGATAGGGAGTGAGTAGGTTCAGCTGGTCTGAGTCAGCTCATAAAAAAGACAGCAAATTTTCTCATTGGTATTCAAAGTCCCTCACTGAACACCTGAGTAATAAGGTTACCTTCTGGGCCAGGAACCCTTTGTATCATAGAATACTAGGTATTCCCTACCCCATCTTAATTTAGCCTGTAAATATGTAAAGTGGTGGTAGGGGGACTTTCTTCAATTGGAGTGCACATGCAGCTCTACTGCCTAAGCACACCTCTCTAAGGTATAATACTGCAACTGAGGGGATATTGTGTGCTTTACACTTTCCTGCTCTTAGTTCTTCTCAATAAAACTTGTCATTACGTACACCTTGGGTCATTAGTGTGGGGTCACCATGCACCTTGACAATAGTTTGGTTGTCATGTAAACCCTGTTCTGAGCAATTCCTTAGGACCTCATGAGCTCTATGGGCCTTCTGGGTCTCCAGAGGGGTAGGAGACATGTTCAAGGATGATAATTTAGAAATCGAATGGGGCTTGTTAGTACAGCCTAAATATGAACAGAGGGGATAGGATGGCCCTCTTCCATTTGGGAGTCCATTCAGGATACTTTAACTTGCAGATGTTATTAAGTCCTGACAGAATGTGCAAGTCAAAGTAACCCAGATGGGCTCTAACATGAAATAGGGTTATCTAATCATATTGTCATCACTCTTTTACATCATGCAACATGAGCATTTATCTAAGTATTTATATCTGGCTCCAGGCTGGGGGAAAACGTTCCTACTGTATTCAGTTAGCAATACTGTTATGCTAAGATGCAACCCAACTCACTCCAGCAGACATGTGGCTTCAACTAGACGTTCCCTTATGTTGGATTCCACCAAGGATGCTGCTTAAACTGAATAAACAGGAAAGATATAGAAGCTTGATTTTTGAAATTTCAGAGGAAGGATTAAGATTAATTTTACTGGAACCAGAAAAAAAATATTGCTCCTAGGGGCCTTCCTTAGGGTTGCAGCCACATTCAGTCATTCACCTAACCCTGCTCATAGTCACATTACCTAATGTTCGTCTGCTTTCCTGTGCAATCAATCCCCAGCAGGGCCAAGTATGTACATTGAGAGGACTTACTGCTGGTTGTCTTTTAAAAAAAAATCTTTTAGATATGATTTAGAGCTGTGAGAGATTTTTTTCCTAAAAAAAAGAAAATTTAAGCTAATGACTGTTCCAGTTCTTGTACATCAAATGTCATTTACAGGGTCAGTGAGTGGAATAAAAACGAAAATGACAGCCTTTGAGGAGACATATGGCTGGCATTTAACTAGCAAAAAGCACAGAAATGGAGGTATTTTTTTAGATGCCCAGAGTACGGACTGGGAGGAAAGAGAACAGAGAGAAAATGTGTCATGATTTAGGAGGAAAGGATGAGGAGGTTGAAGGGAGGTGTGGTGGCATGAAAAAGGACAAGAAACAAATAGGGATAAAGACAAAGAACATTTCTTCACTGCTTTGTAAACTTTGGTAGACTTCGTGTTTCAAAATGGAGATTTGAGCTCATGTAGTTATCTCACCTCCTTCCTAGAAACTCATTAGAATGACCAAGGAAATATAAAAATAAGAAAAAGATTTATAATAGCATTAAAAATAAGAAAGGAAAAACATTAGATAACAAGAAAACTGGAGGGACTTCTGTATAATATGAGGCATATGTTAGGGGTCTTCAGAGAAACAGAACAAATTGGAGATAGACAGATAGGTAGATGGGTAAGTAGGTAGACAGACAGACAGTGCGGGGGCAGGGAGGGAGAGGGGAAGTGGGAGAGAAAGAGTGAAAGAGAGGGTAAAGGAGAGGGGAAGACTGAGAAAAAAAGAGGGAGAGAAAGAGAGATTATGAGGAATTGACTAAATTATGGAGACTGACAAGTTACAAGATCTACAGTGTGAGTCAACCTGGGTACCCAGGAGAGCCAATGGTGTAGTTCCAGTTGGAAGTCTGACAGGCTCAAGACCCAGGAAAAGCCAAAGTTTCAACTCCAGTCCTAAGACAGGAAAAAGACTATGTTCAAATCTGAAGGCAGTCAAACAGGGGGAATTCTCTCGTATTTTGGAGAAGGTCAGCCTTTTTGCTCTCTCCAGGTCTTCAATGGATTGAATGAGGCCCACCCACATTAGGGAGGACAATCCCCTTTACTAAGTCTACAAATTTATGTTAATATCATCCAGAAACACCTTCCCAGAAACAGCCAGAATAATATTTGAGCAAACATCTGGACCAGTCAATTTTGGCACATAAAATTATCACAAAGCAAATGAGACTTTTTAAAAAAGAAATGCTGATCTATCATGCCCAGAACATGACTCCACAACTAAACTCAGTTGTGGTGGTGGGGGTGGGGCCAGACAAAGGACTTCATGTGGCGCTGGCCACAGCATGTCCTTGAGATTTACTTGATGTAGACTAAGTGGACATTCTCTGACCACATCCTTCATTTTTCTTACTCCCTACTAAAGCTCTGGCCAGACACTGATATGCCTAAATCCTACCAGCAGAGACTGGATGAGAGGGCAACCTGAGATATACTTGGGAGAAATTTGAGAACTTCTTTGGAGCCCTGCACATAAAGCATCTGCTTGCCTCAGCTCCCACCACTACCTCTGCTTAGGGCTCCAAATAAGGGAGGGCTGAGGATGGCCAGATACAGATGTGACTCAATACCCAAGCTAACTTAATGGGATAAGATGAGTGTGTTGGTTCCTTTTGCCTTCTTTTTTCCTCCCTTCTAAGTCTTATTTGCAAAGTCTTTTATCATAATAATGACTCCAAAGATATGCAATGGGTGGACAAGCAATATTAGCAGGAGAAATTCTGCTTGTCTCATTGATTCTCTGTTAACAGTAACTCCTAAAGACCTAAGCCTCAACTCAGAGAATTTTGAGAGTCTACCTTCCCTTGTAGGAAGGAGCCAAACTAAATATAAATGAGGAGGGAGTCATGTCCCCTAGGTTAACAATCATTTCTTCAGGATTCCTCCATAATCCCCTTTGAAAGTACAGCTCTGGACAGATAGAAGCACTCCTATGTTCCCAAGGCAGTGTTCAAAGGAGAAGAAGGGTCAGTGATCAGGCAGCAAAAGGAAAAGATCAACCTTGCAAAGAACTGAGTCTTCTAGGGACTAACATCCAGCGGGGCTCAAGGAGGTGAGGGGAAGAAAGTGCTCAGTAAAGCTGGAACACATGTAGCAGTTTCATCTCTCTCCTAAAAACCCTGGTGTAGCAAAAACAAAGCAAACAAAAAACGAGAGGAAGTGAAAATTTTCCCTGTTTCGATCTGCCAGAGATTTAAAAATTTAAACAGGAGCCTACACAATCTTAGGGAAAAAGCCATCAGAAATTATAACACTGAAAAGAAAAAGACCTACCTCTTAAATAATGAGAAAAGACAAATAACCAGACCCCAATAAACTCAGTATTCCAGAAGGGTCTCCTGAGGAATCAGACAAATATCACGCTATGAAAAGGCTCCTCTAGGAAATGTGAAAACTTGTACACATCTCTAGATCACTCTTCCAACATAGTTTAAGAGGGCATTACATCTGTGGAAAGAGTAAAATCTGAAATCAAGACATTAGGTTGAACTACATGAAAGTGCTGATATTTGATCATTTTTGAGCTGGAAAACTGACAGTTTTATATGGTTCAACCATTAGATTGCTTTCTAATGAAAAACTGAAGAGTCAAAGGGCTTGGGATAGGGACAGAAATAGATGTCATGGATGTAAGAAGAAATAAGAATTAAGTAGATATTACAAAAAAATCAAATGATTTAGCAATTCAGTTTGAGAAGCTATGGCAAGATTTAGAGGCAAAGGATAAAGTGATTGAGGTGACTGGTAAACAAATAAAAGACTTTCCAATCCAAAAAGAAAAAACAGAGAAAATGGAAGAGAAGTTATCATAAAAGATGTAATTTTTAAAATTCCCAGGAGTGATATCATCAAGATGGCAACATAGATCAATCCTGATTTCAGTTCCCCTCACAAGAAGACCAACCAGCCTCTGTCCATAGACAAGATACCACTGTGAAAATCTTGGAAACTGGAGATGAGGCTGAAGCACCCCTCTGGACAACAGAGACTGAGAAGGACCACATTAGGAGGGTAAAAGGAGCAGTTTAATTTTGACTGCATTGCCCCTCCCCCAAGTAAGCACAGAGCTGCACAGAGAAAGCCACGCTGGGCTTAAAGTTTCTTCAGTGGGAAAAAGATAACCCAAGCAGACATACAGCTTCCCTAGCATTAAGGGACACTTTCTGGGAGTTCTACTCAGGTCTCATATGATGAATACTGCTGGGGGAACCAGCAGAGCTCAACCACTGGCAATCAGTTAGATGCAGAGAAGGGGAGTGGGGCTAACAGCAACCAGGACTCAGATCTTGGCAGACCATGTTCCTGCTTGCAGTGGTAGCTGAGAAGAGATCCCATCCAGCAGTTCTTCCCATCTGCAAAGGCAAGCTAGTGGCCACGTTGGGCCAGGCAGCTCAGTTGGAAATTCTGCCTGATTTGGATCCCCAGCCAATGATGTGTACTAGCCATGGAGCCCATTTTATGGTCCCAACTGGGCAGGGGAGCAAATTATTGGTCCTGCCCAGCTACTCTCATCCAGTCCCATTCTTCTGGAAAACATGGCCACAGAGGAGCTCATCCTACAGCTGGTCCAGACAGGTAGCAAAGCCAGCAGCCCTGCCCAACTGTTGAGCATAGCCTCTGGCCCCACAAAACCAGGGAGACTGAACAGTGGCCCTGAGCACCCTCAGAGAAAAGCCTATGGCACTGCCTAGACATGGAGCACAGCACATGACCTTGACCAATTACTGAACATAGCTATGGCTTGGCCCAGTCAGAGATCCCAGCATGTGATCCTGCCCAATTGTGGAATGTAGTCTGGGGCCCCACCTGACCAGAAAGCTTAGACAGCAACTTCACATGACCACAGAGCACAATACTCAGCCTCACCAATCTGTGGGGTCAGCTGAAGACCTGGCCAAATGACAGAGCCCAATCAGCAACCTCTTCAATAGTGGAGGACAGCTAATGGCCTACCTGACTGCAAAGCCCATCCTGCAGTTCCACCTCAATGTGGAGTGACACCATCCAGTCAGGAAGAATAGCCTGAGGCCCCACTCAAACAGGAGCAATTGGAGAGAATGACCTGTGGCCCTGACAACTTGGGGAATCCAACCCATGGCACTGCCCTGCCAGGGGACACAACCTGAGACCCAACCTAAATAGAGGTGGGGCCCAGCTAGTGGCCTCACCTGACTACAGAACACATCCAGCAACACTGCCAAACCAGGGAGATCACCCAGTGGCCCCACTTGAATGTAGAGCCCAGCCAGCTACCATCCAACCATGAAGCTCAGCCAGCAGCACACCCTGACCTGAGAGCATGGGCAGTGGCCTCACCCAACAAGACACCACCAATAACAAGCCCCACCTCTCCACAGATGCCACCAGCTGACCCATTTGGTACCCCAACCTGAGGTATCTGCTGAAATTATTTTCCTGATGAAACAAATCTATAAAGTCTGGAAAAGGAGACCACTTA
Organism: Globicephala melas; assembly: GCF_963455315.2. Classification (NCBI taxonomy): domain Eukaryota; kingdom Metazoa; phylum Chordata; class Mammalia; order Artiodactyla; family Delphinidae; genus Globicephala; species Globicephala melas. Next base: position 42,816,330 of record NC_083315.2, read on the forward strand.
CTCAAATGTGCAGATATCAGTGCAAGGCATCAAGGATCACAAAGAATCAGATAAATATGATACCACCAAAGGAAACTAATAAAACTCCAATAACTGACTATAAAGAAATGGATATCAATGAACTGTCTGCCAAAACATTCAGAATAATTCTCTAAAAGTTTAGTGAACTACAAGAACATGCAAACAACTAAATGAAATTAGAAAAACAATGCATGAACAAAATGAGAAGTTCAACAAATAAACAGTAACCAATCTGAACAGACCAATTACTAGTAAAAAGATTGAATCAGTGTTCAAAAACCTCCCAACACCCACATAAGGACAGCCCTTCAAGATCACAGCAGATAAATATTTCTCCTAAATTCATAGAGACAGAGAAATCATAGTAAAATGAAAATGGAGAGGAACTACTCCCAATTAAAAGAACAAGAGAAATCCCCTGAAAAAAAACCCAATGAAACAGACCTCTCCAATCTACTAAACCCCAAGTTCAAAAAGGAGTAATAAATATGCCAAAGGAATTAAGAAAGACTTTCGATAGCAATGCAGATCACTGTAACAAGGAACTCGAAACCATAAAGAGGAATCAATCAAAATTAGACAACTCAATTGCCGAGATAATAAACCAATCTAAAAGCAATGAATAGCAGACTAAATGATGCAGAAGAATGAATAAGTGATCTGGAAGATGGAATAATGGAAATCATCCAATCATAACAGCAGACAGAAAGACAAATTAAAAAATGAAAGCAACATGTGAAATCTATGGGATAATATAAAGCATGACAACCTATGCATAATAGGGGTTCCAGAAGGAGAAGAGAGAGAGAAGGGGATCAAAAATGTATTTGAAGAAATCACGGCTGAAAACTTCCTAAACTGAAAGAAGGAAACAGATATCCAGGTAAAGGAAGCACAGAGGGTCTCCAAACAAGATGAAACCAAACAGACTCACACCAAGACATATTATAATTAAAATGGCAAAAGTTAAAGATAAAGAGAGGATTCTAAAGGCAGCAAGACTGTTATAAGGGAAGACTATAAGACTGTTATAAGGGAAGACCATAAGACTATCAGGTGACTTCTCCACAGAAACTGTGCAGGAGAGAAGGGAGTGGCATGACATATTCAAAGTCCTGAGAGGGAAAAGCCTGCAACCTAGGACACTCTACTCAGCAAGATTATCACTTAGAATAGAAAGAAAAATAATTTATTAGACAAGCAAAAACTAAAAGAATCAGCAATACTAAACTTAACCTAAAAGAAATATTGAAACACCTTCTCTATAGAAAAGAAGCAAAAGTCTATTAAAAAAAAAAAGGAAAATCACAACAGGAAAGTTAAATATATAAAAGGATTGAAGATCACATAAATAAGCCAGTACATAGATTAAAAACAAAAATTTGTTTTTGATTTTAAAACAAATAAAAATTTAAAACAAACAAAAATTAAAAACTAAAAATTTTTGTAAAAGGAATTATAACTACTATGAATAGAATAACGGATAAACACGAAAATGTAAAATAGGACATCAAAATCACAGAGCATGATGGAGGGGAGTAAAAAAATGTAGATCTTTTAGAATGTGTTTGAACTTATATGACTATCAGTCTAGAGCAAGTAGGTATAGTTATGGGTTAACATACTTGAGAACCAGGGAAACCAAAAATCAAAAATATACAATAGATTGACAAAAACCAAAAAGAAAGTAACTCAAGCATAATACAAAAGAAAACCATCAAACCACAAAAGGAAAACAAAAAGCAACAGAAAGGAATAAAGAAGAACTACTAAATCAACTGGAAAACAAGGATTAAAATGGTAATAAATACACACTTATCAATAATTATTTTAAATGTTAATGGACTAAATGCTCTGATCAAAAGACATAGAGTGGCAGATTAGATTAAAAAAAAAGAAAAAAGCCAAGAACCTACAATATGCTGCCTACAAGAGACTCACTTTAGGGTGAAAGACACACATAGATTGAAAGTGAGGGGATGGAAAAAGGTATTTTATGCAAATGGAAACAACAAGAAAACAGGGGTAGCAATACTTACATTGGACAAAATAGAGTTTAAAACAAAGTCCATAAAGAAAGACAAAGAAGGACACTATGTAATGATAAAGGGATCAATATAAGAAGAGACTACTGCACTTGTTAACATATATGCACTCAATATAGGAACACCTAAATATATAAAACAAATACTAACAGACATAAAGGGAGAAATTGACAAGAATACAATTGTAGTAGGAGATTTTAATGCCACTCTGACATCAACAGACAGATCTTCCTGAAAGAAAATCATTAAGGTAACAGAAATCTTAAATGATGCAATAGAACAGTTGGGGACTTCATTGATATCTACATAGGACACTACATCCAAAAAAAACAAAACAGACGAACAAACAGAATACACATTCTTTTCTAGTGTGCATGGAACATTCTCTAGAATACACCATGTACTAGGACACAAAACAAGCCTCAGCAAATTCAAGAGAAGATAAATTATTTTAAGCATCTTTCCTGACCACAATGGCATGAAACTAGAATCGACCACAGAAAAATAAAATGGGACAAATATGATCATGTGGAGACTAAACAACATGCTACTAAAAACTGCCCCCCCCCAAAATGGGTCAATGATGAAATCAAAGAGTAAATTAGAAAATACCTCAAGACAAATGACAATGAAAACACAACTTTATAAAATCTATGGAATACAGCTAAAGCAGTTCTAAGAGGGAAGTTCAGAGCAATAAAAGCCTTCCTGAAGAAACAAGAAAAATCTCAGATAACTAAACTGCTACCTAGAAGAATTAGAAAAAGAACAAACAAATCCTAAAATCAGCAGAAGGAAGGAAATAATGAAGATCAGAGAGGAAATAAATAAAATATAAATCAAAAAACCAATAGAAAAGATCAATAAACCAAGAGCTGGTTTTTCAAAATGATAAACAAAATCAACAAACCTCTAGCCAGGCTAACCAAAAAGGAAAGAGAGATGACCCAAATAAACAAAGTAAAAAATGAAAGAGGAGAAATAACCAATACTGCAGAAATATAAAAAAAAAAAAAAAATGAGAGAATACTATGAACAATTAAAATTGGACAACCTAGAAGACACAGACATGTTTCTAGAAACATATAACCCACCAAAACTGAATCAAGAGGAAACAGATAGAAGCTGGAGACAAGATGGTGGAGTAGAATGACTTGAGCTCACCTCCTAGCATGAAAACACCAGAACTGCAACTAACTGCTGAATAACCATCAACAAAAAAGACTCCAACCTACTGAAAAAAGATATTCTACACCCAAAGCCAAAGAAGAAGCCACAGTGAGGTGGTAGGAGGGGTGCTGTCAAAATATAAACAAATCTCATACCCCCCAGGTGAGCGACCCACAAACTGGAAAATAATTATGCTGTAGAGGTTCTCCCATAGGAGTGAGAGTTCTGAGACCCATGTCAGGCTCCACAGCCTGGGGGTCTGGCATCGGGAGGAGGAGTCCCCAGAGCATTTGGCTTTAAAGGCCAGTAGGGCTTGAGTGCAGAAGCTCCACAGGACTGGGGGAAACAGAGACTCCACTCTTGGAAACTGCAAACAAATTTTCATGTGTACTGGGACCCAGGGCAAAGCAGTTACTCCATAGGAGTTGGGTGCAGACCTACCTGTGGGTCTTGGAAGTTCTCCTGGGAAGGCGAGGGTCACTGTGGGGGCAAGGACAATGGTGGACACCCCAAAGAATACCCATAAGTGTGAGCTCTCCCAGAGGTTGCCATTTTGGCACTGAAACCTAGCCCCACCCAACAGCCTACAGGTTTCCAGTGCTGGGATGCCTCAGGCCAAACAACCAACAGGGTGGGAACACAGCCCCACCCAGCAGCAGACAGGCTGCTAAATTCGTCCTCAGCCAACAGCCACCTATGAAGACATGCTTTGACATGCCCATGCCCATGCCCACCAGAGGGACAAGGCTCATATCCACCCACCACTGGGCAGGCACCAGTCCCTCCCACCAGGAATCCTGCAGAAGCCACTGGACCAACCTCAACCACCAGGAGGCAGATACCAGAACGAAGAAGAATTAAAATCCTTCAGCCTGGGAAACAGAGACCACAAACATACAAAGTTTGACAAAATGAGGTGGCAGAGGACTATGTTCAAAATGGAGGAACAAGATAAAACCCCAGAAGAACAAGTGAAGTGAAGATAGGCAATCTACCTGAAAAAGAATGCAGAGTAATGATAGTAAAGATGATCCAAAATCTTGGAAAAAGAACTAAAGCACAGACCAAGAAGATACAAGAAATGTTTAACAAAGAGCTAGAATATTTAAAGAACAAACAGAGACGAATAATACAAAAACTGAAATGAAAAATACACTAGAAGCAATCAATGGCAGAAAATGAGGCAGAAGAATGAATAAGTGAGCTAGAAGACAAATTGGTGGAAATCACTGCCATGAAGCAGAATAAAGAAAAAAAATGGAAAGAAATGAGGACAGTCTAAGAGACCTCTGAGACAACATTAAACACAATAACATTTGCATTCTAGGGGTCCCTAAAGAAGAAAAGAGAGAGAAAAGGGCTGAGAAAATATTTGAAGACATAATAGCTGAAAACTTCCCGAACATGGGAAAGGAAAACAGTCACCTAAGTCCAGGAAGCTCAGATAGTCCCATACAGGACACACCCAAGGGGAAACACACTGAAACACATATTAATCAAATTGAAAAACTTAACAACAAAGAGAAAATATTAAAATCAATAAGAAAAAAGTAACAAATAACATACAAGGAAATCACCATAAGGTTATCAGCTGATTTTTTTCAGCAGAAACTCTGCAGGCCAGAAGAGAGCGGCACAATATCTTTAAAGTGATGAAAGGGAAATACCTAAAACCAAGAATACTCAACCCAGCAAGGCTCTCATTCAGATTTGGTGGAGAAATCCAAAGCTTTATAGACAAGCAAAAGCTAAAAGAATTCAGCATCACCAGACCAGCTTTGCAATAAATGCTAAAGGAACATCTCTTGGCAGAAAAGAAAAGGCCATGCTAGAAACAAGAAAATTATGAATGGAAAAGCTAACTGGTAAAGGCAAATATACAGTAAAGGTAGGAAATCATCCACACACATATATATCAAAATCAGCAATTGTGAGGAGAGTACAAATGCAGGATACTGGAAATGCATTTGAAATTAAGGGATCAGCAACTTAAAATAATCTTGTATATATTTAGACTGTCTATCAAAACATGGTAACTGCAAACCAAAAATCTACAAAAGATACACACAAAAAAAGATAAAGCAATCCAAACACAACACAAAGATAGTCATAAAATCATAAGGGAAAAGAACAAAAGAGGAAGGGAAGAAAAAAAGGCACACAAAAACAAATCCAAAACAGTGGACAAGATGGCAATAAGAACATATACATCAATAATTACCTTAAATGTAAATGGATTAAATGCTCCAACCAAAAGACACATACTGGCTAAATGGATACAAAACAAGACCTGTATACATGTTGTCTACAAGAGACCACTTCAGATCTAGGGACACATACAGATTGATAGTGAGGAGATGGAAAAATGTATTCCATGCAAATGGAAATCCAAAAAAAAAAAAAAGCTAGAGTAGCAATACTCACATTAGACAAAATAAATTTTAAAATAAAGACTGTTACAAGAGACAAAGAACACTACATAATGATCAAGGGATCAATCCAAGAAGAAGATACATCAATGGTAAATATATGTGTACCCAACATAGGACCACCTCAATATATAAGGCAAATACTAACAGATATAAAAGGAAAAATCTATAGTAACACAATAATAGTGGGGGACTTTAACATCCCACTTACCTCAATGGACTGATCATCCAGACAGAAAATCAATAAGGAAACACAGGTATTAAGTGACACATTAAACCAGATGGATTTAATTGATATTTATAGAACATTCCATCTGAAAGCAGCAGAATACACATTCTTCTCAAGTGCACATGGAACATCCTCCAGGATAGATCACTTGCTGGGCCAAAAAGCAAGCCTCAGTAAATTTAAGAAAATTGAAATAATATCAAGCATCTTATCCAACCACAACACTATGAGATAAGTCAATCACAACCAAAGAAGATATAAAGATGGCAAGAAGCACATGAAAAGATGCTCAACATCGCTAATTATCAGAGAAATGCAAAATCAAACCTACAATGAAGTATCACCTCACACTGGTCAGAATGACCATCATCAAAAAGTCTACAAACAGAGAGAGGGGGAAGATGGCAGAAGAGTAGGACGCAGAGATCACCTTCCTCCCCTCAGATACATCAGAAATACATCTACACGTGGAACAACTCCTACAGAACACCTACTGAATGCAGGCAGAAGACCTCAGACCTCCCAAAAGCCAAGAAACTCCCCACGAACCTGAGTAGGGCAAAAGAAAAAAGAATAAACAGAGAAAAAGAATAGGGACGGGGGCTTCTCTGGTGGCGCAGTGGTTGAGAGTCCGCCTGCTGATGCAGGGGACACGGGTTTGTGCCCCGGTCTGGGAAGATCCCACATGCCATGGAGAGGCTGGGCCCATGAGCCAAGACCGCTGAGCCTGCACCTCTGGAACCTGTGCTCCGCAACCGGAGGCCACAACAGTGAAAGGTCCACGTACCGGAAAAGAAAAAAAAAAAAATAGGGATGGGACCTGCACCAGTGGGAGGGAGCCATGACGGAGGAAGGGTTTCCACACATTAGAAGCCCCTTCGTGGGTGGAGACTGCGGGTGGTGGGGTGGGGGAGCTTTGGCGCCGTGGAGGAGAGCGCAGCAACAGGGGTGCAGAGAGCAAAGTGGAGAGATTTCCGCACAGAAGATCGGTGCTGACCAGCACTCACCAGCCAAGAGGCTTGTCTGCTCACCTGCCGGGGTGGGCAGGGCTGGGAGCTGAGGCTCAGGCTTCCGGTCGGAGTGCAGGGAGAGGACTGGTGGCGTGAACACAGCCTGAAGGGGTTAGTGCACCACGGCTAGCCGGGAGGGAGGCCGGAAAAAAGTCTGGACCTGCTGAAGAGGCAAGAACTTTTTCTTCCCTCTTTGTTTCCTGGTGTACGAGGAGAGGGGAATAAGAGCGCTGCTTAAAGGAGCTCCAGAGACGGGCGTGAGCTGCAACTAACAGCACGGACCCCAGGGACGGGCATGAGACACTAAAGCTGCTGCTGCCGCCACCAAGAAGCCTGTATGCGAGCACAGGTCACCATCCACACCCCCGTCAGGGGAGCCTGTGAAGCCCGCCACTGCCAGGGTCCCAGGATCCAGGGACAACTTCCCCAGGAGAATGCATGGCATGCCTCAGGCTGGTACAATGTCACAGCAGCCTCTGCCGCCATAGGCTCACCTTGCACTCCGTACCCCTCCCTCCCCCTGGCCTGAGTGAGCCAGAGCCCCCGAATCAGCGGCTCCTTTAACCCCATCCTGTCTGAACGAAGAACAGACGCCCTCCGGCGACCTACACGCAGAGGCGGGGCCAAATCCAAAGCTGAATCCCGGGAGCTGTGCAAACAAAGAAGAGAAAGGGAAATCTCTCCCAGCAGCCTCAGGAGCAGTGGATTAAATCTCCACAATCAACTTGATGTACCCTGCATCTGTGGAATACCTGAATAGACAACGAATCATCCCAAAATGAGGAGGTGGACTTTGAGAGCAAGATTTATTATTTTTTCCTCTTTTTGTGAGTGTGTATGTGTATGCTTCTGTGTGAGATTTTGTCTATATAGCTTTGCTTTCACCATTTGTCCTAGGGTTCTATCCATCCTTTTTTTTTTTTTAAAGTTTTTTCTTAATAATTATTTTTTTATTTTGATAACTTTATTTTATTTTACCTTATTTTATTTTCTTTTATCCTCTTTATTTCTTTCTTTCTACTTTTTCTCCCCTTTATTCTGATCCATGTGGATGAAAGGCTCTTGATGCTGCAGCCAGCAGTCAGTGCTGTGCCTCTGAGGTGGGAGAGCCAACTTCAGAACACTGGTCCAAAAGAGACTTCCCAGCTCCACGTAATATCAAATGGCAAAAATCTCCCAGAGATCTCCATCTCAACACCAACACCCAGCTTCACTCAACGAACAGCAAGCTACAGTGCTGGACACCCTATGCAAAACAACTAGCAAGACAGGAGCACAACACCACCCATTAGCAGAGAGGCTGCCTAAAATCATAATAAGTCTACAGACACCCCAAAACACACCACCAGACGTGGACCTGCCCACCAGAAAGACAACATCCAGCCTCATCCACCAGAACACAGGCACTAGTCCCCTCCACCAGGAAGCATACACAACCCACTGAACCAACTTTAGCCACTGGGGACAGACACCAACAACAACAGGAACTACAAACCTGCATCCTGCTAAAAGGAAACCCCAAACACAGTAAGATAAGCGAAATGAGAAGACAGAAAAACACACAGCAGATGAAGGAGCAAGGTGAACACGCACCATACCTAACAAATGAAGAGGCAATAGGCAGTCTACCTGAAAAAGAATTCAGAATAATGATAGTAAAGATGATCCAAAATTTTGGAAACAGAATAGAGAAAATGCAAGAAACATTTAACAAGGACACAGAAGAACTAAAGAGGAAAAAAACAATGATGAACAACAAAATAAATGAAATTTAAAATACTCTAGAAGGGATCCATAGCAGAATAACTGAGGCAGAAGAACAGATAAGTGACCTGGAAGACAAAATAGTGGAAATAACTACTGCAGAGCAGAAAAAAGAAAAAAGAATGAAAAGAACTGAGGACAGTCTCAGAGACCTCTGGGACAACACTATATGCACCAACATTCGAATAATAGGGGTCCCAGAAGAAGAAGAGAAAAAGAAAGGGACTGAGAAAATATTTGAAGAGATTATAGTCGAAAACTTCCCTAATATGGGAAAGGAAATAGTTAATCAAGCCCAGGAAGCACAGAGAGTCCCATACAGGATAAATCCAAGGAGAAACATGCCAAAACACATATTAATCAAACTATCAAAAATTAAATACAAAGAAAACATATTAATATCAGCAAGGGAAAAACAACAAATAACACACAAGGGAATCCCCATAAGGTTAACAGCTGATCTTTCAGCAGAAACACTGCAAGCCAGAAGGGACTGGCAGAACATATTTAAAGTGATGAAGGAGATAACCTACAACCAAGATTACTCTACCCAGCAAGGATCTCGTTCAGATTTGACAGAGAAATTAAAACCATCACAGACAAGCAAAAGCTGAGAGAGTTCAGCACCACCAAACCAGCTTTACAAGCACTGCTAAAGGAACTTCTCTAGCCAAGAAACACGAGAGAAGGAAAAGACCTACAATAAAAAACCCAAAACAATCAAGAAAATGGGAATAGGAACATACCTATCAATAATTACCTTAAATGTAAATGAATTAAATGCTCCCACCAAAAGACACAGACTGACTGAATGTGTACAAAAACAAAACCCATATATATGCCATCTAAAAGAGACCCACTTCAGACCTAGAGAAACATACAGACTGAAAGTGAGGGGATGGAAAAAGATATTCCATGCAAATGGAAACCAAAAGAAAGCTGGAGTAGCAATTCTCATATCAGCCAAAATAGACTTTAAAATAAAGACTATTAGAAGAGACAAAGATGGACACTACATAATGATCAAGGGATCAATCCACGAAGAAGATATAACAATTGCAAATATTTATGCATCCAACATAGGAGGACCTCAATACATAAGGCAAATACTAACAGCCATAAAAGGGGAAATCGACAGTAACACATTCACAGTAGCGGACTTTAACACCCCACTTCCACCAATGGACAGATCATCCAAAATGAAAATAAATAAGGAAACACAAGATTTAAATGATACATTAAACAAGATGGACTTAATTGATATTTACAGGACATTTCATCAAAAAACAACAGAATACACAATTTTCTCAAGTGCTCATGGAACATTCCCCAAGATAGATCATATCTTGGGTCACAAATCAAGCCTTGGTAAATTTTAGAAAATTGAAATTGTATCAAGTATCTTTTTCAAATACAACACTATGAGACTAGATATCAATTACAGGAAAAGATCTGTAAAAAATACAAACACATGTGGGCTAAACAATACACTACTTAATAACGAAGTGATCACTGAAGAAATCAAAGAGGAAATCAAAAAATACGTAGAAACAAATGACAATGGAGACATGATGACCAAAAACCTATGGGATGCAGCAAAAGCAGTTCTAAGAGGGAAGTTTATAGCAATACAATCCTACCTTAAGAAACAGGAAACATCTCGAATAAACAACCTAACCTTGCACTTAAAGCAATTAGAGAAAGAAGAGCAAAAAACCCCCAAAGTTAGCAGAAGGAAAAAAAATCATAAAGATCAGATCAGAAATAAATCAGAAAGAAATGAAGGAAACAATAGCAAAGATCAATAAAACTAAAAGCTGGTTCTTTGAGAAGACAAACAAAATTGATAAAACATTAGCCAGACTCATCAAGAAAAAAAGGGAGAAGACTCAAATCAGTAGAATTAGAAATGAAAAAGGAGAAGTAACAACTGACACTGCAGAAATACAAAAGATCATGAGAGATACTACAAGCAACTCTATGCCAATAAAATGGACAACCTGGAAGAAATGGACAAATTCATAGAAACACACAACCTGCCAAGAATGAATCAGGAAGAAATAGAAAATATGAACGGACCAATCACAATCACTGAAATTGAAACTGTGATTAAAAATCTTCCAACAAACAAAAGCCCAGGACCAGATGGCTTTAAGGCGAATTCTATCAAACATTTAGAGAAGATCTAACACCTATCCTTCTCAAACTCTTCCAAAATATAGCAGAGGGAGGAACACTCCCAAACTCATTCTACGAGGCCACCATCACCTTGATACAAAAACCAGACAAGGATGTCACAAAGATAGAAAACTACAGGCCAATATCACTGATGAACATAGATGCAAAATTCCTCAACAAAATACTAGCAAACACAATCCAACAGCACATTAAAAGGATCGTATACCATGATCAAGTGGGGTTTATTCCAGGAATGCAAGGATTCTTTAATATATGCAAATCAATCAACATGATACACCATATTAACAAACTGAAGGAGAAAAACCATATGATCATCTCAATAGATGCAGAGAAACATTTTCACAAAATTCAACACCTATTTATGATAAAAACCCTGCAGAAAGTAGGCATAGAGGGAACTTTCCTCCACATAATAAAGGCCATATATGACAAACCCATAACCAACATCATCCTCAATGGTGAAAAACTGAAAGCATTTCCACTAAGATCAGGAACAAGACAAGGTTGCCCACTCTCACCTCTCTTATTCAACATAGTTTTGGAAGTTTTAGCCACAGCAATCAGAGAAGAAAAGGAAATAAAAGGAATCCAAAACAGAAAAAAGGAAGTAAAGGTGTCACTGTTTGCAGATGACATGATACTATACATAGAGAATCCTAAAGATTCTACCAGAAAACTACTAGAGCTAATCAATGAATTTGGTAAAGTAGCAGGATACAAAATTAATGCACAGAAATCTCTTGCATTCCTATACACGAATGATTAAAAATCTGAAAGTGAAATCAAGAATACACTCCCATTTACCACTGCAACAAAGATAATTAAATATCTAGGAATAAACCTACCTAAGGAGACAAAAAACCTGTGTGCAGAAAACTATAAGACACTGATGAAAGAAATTAAATGAATTTAATTAATAAATAAATTAAATTAAATTAAATGATACAAATAGATGGAGAGATATACCATGTTCTTGGATTGGAAGAATCAACATTGTGAAAATGACTCTACTACCCAAAGCAATCTACACATTCAATGCAATCCCTATCAAACTACCATCTGGCATTTTTCACAGAACTAGAACAAAAAATTTCACAATTTGTATGGAAACACAAAAGACCCTGAATAGCCAAAGCAATCTGGAGAACGAAAAATGGAGCTGGAGGAATCAGGTTCCCTGACTCAGACTATTCTACAAAACTACAGTAATCAAGACAGTATGGTACTGGCACAAAAACAGAAATATAGATCAATGGAACAGGATAGAAAGCCCAGAGATAAACCCACGCACATATGGTCACCTTATCTTTGATAAGGGAGGCAGGAATGTACAGTGGAGAAAGGACAGCCTCTTCAATAAGTGGTGCTGGGAAAACTGGACAGGTACATGTAAAAGTATGAGATTAGATCACTCCTTAACACCATACACAAAAATAAGCTCAAAATGGATTAAAGACCTAAATGTAAGGCCAGAAACTATCAAAGTCTAAGAGGAAAACATAGGCAGAACACTCTATGACATAAATGACAGCAAGATCCTTTTTGACCCACCTCCTAGTGAAATGGAAATAAAAACCAAAATAAACAAATGGGACCTAATGAAACTTCAAACTTTTGCACAGCAAAGGAAACCATAAACAAGAGCAAAAGACAACCCTCAGAATGGGAGAAAATATTTGCAAATGAAGCAACTGACAAAGCATTAATCTCAAAAATTTACAAGCAGCTCAATAACAAAAAAAACAAACGACCCAATCCAAAAATGGGCAGAAGACCTAAGTAGACATTTCTCCAGAGAAGATATATAGACTACCAACAAAGACATGAAAGAATGATCAACATCATTAATCATTAGAGAAATGCAAATCAAAACTACAATAAGATATCATCTCACACCTGTCAGAATAGCCATCATCAAAAAATCTAGAAACAATAAATGCTGGAGAGCGTGTGGAGAAAAGGGAACACTCTTGCACTGCTGGTGGGAATGTGAACTGGTACAGCCACTGTGGAGAACAGTATGGAGGTTCCTTAAAAGTCTAGAAATGGAACTACCATATGACCCAGCAATCGCACTACTGGGCATATACCCTGAGAAAACCATAATTCAAAAAGAGTCATGTACCAAAATGTTCATTGCAGCTCTATTTACAATAGCCCGGAGATGGAAACAACCTAAGTGTCCATCATCGGATGAATGAATAAAGAAGATGTGACACATATATACAATGGAATATTACTCAGCCATAAAAATAAATGAAATTAAGCTATTTGTAATGAAGTGGATGGACCTAGAGTCTGTCATACAGAGTAAGTCAGAAAGAGACAAATACCGTATGCTAACACATATGTATGGAAGTAAAAAAAAATGTCATGAAGAACCTAGGGGTAAGACAGGAATGAAGACACAGACTTACTAGAGAATGGACTTTAGGATATGGGGAGGGGGAATGGTAAGCTATGACAAAGTTAGAGAGTGGTATGGACATATATACACTACCAAAGGTAAAATAGATAGCTAGTGGGAAGTAGCCGCATAGCACAGGGAGATCAGCTCGGTGCTTTGTGACCACCTAGAGGGGTGGGATAGGGAGGGTGGGAGGAAGGGAGATGCAAGAAGGAAAATATATGGGAACATATGTATATGTATAACTGATTCACTTTGTCATAAAGCAGAAACTAACAAACCATTGTAAAGCAACAATACTCCAGTAAAGATGTAAAAAAAGTCTGCAACCAATAAATGCTGGAGAGGGAGTGGAGAAATGGGAACCCTCTTGCACTGTTGGTGGGAATGTAAATTGGTAAAAACATTATGGAAAACAGTATGGAGGTTCCTTAAAAAACTAAACATCGAACTACTATATAATCCAGTAATCCCACTCCTGGGCATATATCCAGAGAAAACCGTAATTCAAAACGATACGTGCACCCCCAATGATCACTGCAGCACTATTTACAATATCCAAGATGTGGAAGCAACCTAAACGTCCATTGACAGAGGAATGGATAAGGATTATGAGGTACATATATACAATGGAATATTACTCAGCATAAAAAAGAAGGAAATAATGCCATTTGCAGCAACATGGATGGACCTAGAGATTATCTTACTAAGTGAAATAAGTCAGACAGAGAAAGACAATTGTCATATGATATTGCTTATATGTGGAATCCAAAAATAATGATACAAATGAACTTATTTACAAAACAAAAACAGACTTACAGACTTCGAAATCAAACTTATGGATACCAAAGGGGAAAGGTGGGGAGATGGGTAAGTTAGGAGCTTGAGGTTAACATACACACACTACTATATAAAAGAAAGATAACCAACAAGGACCTACTGTATTGCACAGGGAACTCTATTCAACATTCTGTAATAACCTGTATGGGAAAAGAATCTGAAAAAGAATGGATATATGTATAACTGAATCTCTTTGCTGTACACCTGAAACTAACTCAACATTGTTAATCAACTATATACTCTAAGATAAAATAATAGTTAAATTTTAAAAAAGAAGAAATAAATTGTTTGAACAGACTGAACACTAGAAGTGAAATAGAACCTATAATATAAAAACTCCTTGCAAATAAAATTCCAGGATCAGTTAGCTTCACTGGGGAGTTCTAACAAACAAACAAAGAAGAACTTATACCAATACTTCTCAAACTCTTCCAAAAGAATGGAGGGGAGGGAATACCCTCAACATCATTCTATGAAACCACCATCACCCTGATATCAAAACCAGACAAAGATACCACCATAAAAGTAAAGTACAGGGCAGTATCTTTGATGAAAATAGATGCAAAAATCCTTAACAAAATATTAGCCAATCAAATCCAACAGCACATAAAAAGGATCATACACCATAATCACATTGGATTGATTCCAGGGTCACAGGGATGTTTCAACATACGTAAATCAATGTGATACACCACATTAACAAAAGAAAAGACAGAAGTCACATAATCATCTCAATAGACGCAGAAAAAGCATTTGACAAAATTCAACATCCACTCTTGATAAAAACTCTCACCAAAGTCAGTATAGAGGGAACATATCTCAACACAATAAAAGCCATTTATGACAAACCCATAGCCAACATAATACTCAATGGTGAAAAGCTAAAAGCCTTTCCACTAAAATCTGGAACAAGACAAGGATGCCCACTCTCACCACTTCTATTCAGCACAGTATTAGAAATCCTAGCCACAGCAATCAGACAAGAAAAATAAATAAAATATATCCAAATTGGAAGTGGAGAGGTAAAATTATCATTTTATGCAGATGATATGATACTCTATGTAGAAAACCCTAAAAACTCCACACAAAAACTATTAGAATAAAATGAATTCACAAATATAGCAGGATACAAGATTAACATACAGAAACCTATTGATTTCTTTACATTAACAATGAAATATCAGAAAGAGGAAGTAAAAAAAAAAATCCCATTTAAAATTGCCTCAAAGAACAAAAAACTAAGAATAAATTTAACCAAGGTGGTGAAAGACCTATATGCTGAAGACTATAAAACACTGATAAGAGAAACAGAAGATGTCTACAAATTTAATGCAATCCTTATCAAAATATCCATGACATTTTCCCACAGAAATAGAAAAATAATCCTAAAATTTATATGGAACCACAAACGACCCAGAATTGCCAAAGCAATCCTGAGGAAAAAGAACAAAGCTGGAGGCATAACCCTTCCAGATTTCAGACAGTACAACATAGCTATAGTAATCAAATCAGTGTGGTATTAGCACAAGAACCCACACATATAGATCAATGGAACAGAACAGAAATCCCAGAAATAAACCCACACACCTATGGCCAATTAATCTTTGATAAAGAAGCAAGAATATACAATGGAGAAAAGACAGTCTCTTCAACAAGTGGTGTTGGGAAAGCTGGACAGTTACATATAATTCAGTGAAAGTAGAACACTGTCTCATACCATATACAAAAATAAATTCATAATTATTCAAAGACATAAATATAAGACATGACATCATAAAATTCCTAAAGAGAACACAGGCAAAACATTCTCAGATATAAATCATAAAATATTTTCTTAGTATGGAGATTCCCCAAAATATTAACAGGAGAACTACCATATGACCCAGTTATTCCACTTCTGGGTATTTATCCCAAAAACACTAATTCAAAATGATATATGAACCCTATGTTCATTGCAGCATTGTTTACAATAACCAAGATATAGAAACAACCTAAGTGTCCAGAGGTGGCTGAGTGGTTAAAGGTATAATAGATATAGATATATGGATATATATAAATAAATACTACTCAGCCATAAAAAAATAATGAAATTCTGCCATTTGCAACAACATGGATGGACTTTGGAGATATTTTGATAAGTGAAATAAGTCAGATGGAGAAAGACAAATACCATATGATTTCACTCATATGTGAAATCTTGAAAAACAAAACAAAAACAAACTCATAGATACAAAGATCAGATTAGTAATTGTTACCAGAGAGGCAGGTGGTTGGAGGTAGGCAAAATGGGTGAACAGGATCAACTGTATAGTGATGGAAGTTAACTAGACTTATGGTGGGCATCATTTTGTAGTGTATACAGATGTCAAATCATAACGCTGTACACCTGAAACTTATATAATAAAAATATGCAAAGATATAAAACAAAGAAGTTGTGGTGTATCTATACTGAAATATTATTTAGCCATAAAAAGAAGGAAATCCTGACAATATGGATAGACCTCAAGGGTATTATGCTAGGTTAAAGCAGTCAAAGACAAATACCATATGATCTCACTTATATAAGGAATGTAAACAAACAAAAAAGCCAAGCTCATAGATTCAGAGAACAGATTGGCGGTTGCCAAGGGTGGCATGTAGGGTGGGTGAAAAAGTTAAAGGAGTCAAAAGGTACAAAAGTCCAGTTATAAAATAAATAATTCATGGGGATATAAAGGACATAATTGTGACTATAGTGAATAATACCATACTGCATATTTGAAAGTTGCTGAGAGAGTAGATCTTAAAAGCCCTCATCACTAGAAAATAATTTGCAACTATGTATGGTGATTGATATGAACTAGACTTACTGTGGTTATAATTTATAAATGTATACAAATATTGAATCATTATGTGTACACCTGAAATGAATGTAATGCTATATGTCAACTACATCTCAATAATACAAAAAAAAAGAGACAAGGTATGAAATCAGGCATAGGTCTTGTTAGATGACACAGGACTCCCAAACTTCCTGGGTTAGGGACATTTCAGCAGGAGAAAGATTATATGATTCATTCATTAAAACATCTAATTGGTATTACAAAAACCATTCATTTGTCCAGTCAATAAGTATGTTTTGAACTTTTACTTTACGCCAGACACAGCGCTTGGCACTGAAACAAGGAATGCCCAGCTCCACTGCCTTTCTGTCATATTAGTGGGTTTTTAAATCCCATATCATTCTACTTCCACCTTTTCAATGGTTAGAGCCATTTCTTTTCCCTTTATCTTCTTCAGTAGAAATATTTATCTAAAACTCAAATATTAAGTGGCTCTAGGGAAGAAACCCATAATGCTTCCCCTATTAACAATAGGTCCTGCAGGATGTGATGCCTTCACAGTCCGCAGCGGGACACTCCACACTCACTGTTCTCTATCCTTGGTCCTGACACAGGCCCCGGATTTCAGAGGGTGGCAGGAACCTATTTTCCACAAACTCCTTAGTCCTGAACAAAGACCGGACTCTATGATAGCATAATCTACCAGAATTAATAGGAAAAATGGTATTGCTTCCATAATATGCTCCATAAGAAATCTCAATGGTTTATTTAACATTATTAGTAAAATTATCATTTATGTATGACAAGTATGTTCAGGTGAAGAGACCAGCCCACAGGCCTTGTTCAGGTCAAGGACTGCCAGGCAGCCCTCACGACTCACCACTAATCTCAAACTCTACTTGGATAATTCATGATATGGATTTATCTTCTGATGGCCATGCAAAAAACGTTTCACATCTTTACTCTGAAGTTTTCCATCAAATTTATATGTAAACTATGGAATACGGAGCTAAAAGTAGTCAACTCTGATGGGTCATTTCACTGTCCCCTTGATTCTTCTTATTCCTCTGCCATAACTCCCCATCAGGTTCCCCACTGTTCTTTTTAAAGGGGGACTGTTCAGAAGGCAAACTATTTTGCCCTTGCCATCCTCCTTACTGCTACCTAGAATGTGGATGTAATAGCAGTAACAATAATTTCCATCTATCATAAGGTAGCCTTGAAGGATGGAAGGTGTATGCTGAGAATGGCAAAGCAGAAAGAGAGGGAGTCAGTTCTGTTGTTTATGGAGCTGCCATACCAGCGCCAGAAGTTGGCTTAACTGCAGAACTCTTTGTTTGAGAGAAAAATACACCTTTATTTTGTTTAAGTTGCTGTGATTTGTATTTTATATTACAGGCAGCAAAAATTAATCATAACTGGTAAAGAGGGAAAACAAAGCTAGAAGTAAAAAGACACATTGACAGGTTTCTGCATAAAGACAGGTGGTAGATTCCCCTCAGTAGTAAAGGGGATGAAGGACAGTGGATGGATTTGGGAAATATTAATGAGGTATGATGAATAAGATTTGTGATTGATTGGAGGCAGGTAAGGAAGGGGAATTTAAGTTCCAATTTTCTGGCTTCAGACAATGGAGATGACAGATCATTATCGGTTACAACAAACTTTCAAAATGTTTGACATTGAAATTTAGACATCCTCAAAAACTCAGAATCTGTCCAATCTTTGCTCAACTTTCAACTATGCCCTCCCCCTACAAAACATATAATAAATTCCATAAGGTTCTAAGCAAACCTTGAAATCAATCTTATCAAATCCCACCCCTAAAACCTTCGAAGTTTTTTTTTCTTCCAGTTTTATTGAGATATAGTTGACATACAGCACTGCATAAGTTTAAGGTGTATATAGCATGATGATTTGACTAACATACGTCATAAATGATTGCCACAATAGGTTTAGTGAACATCCATCATCTCATATAGATACAAAATAAAAGAAATAGAAAAAGAGAGAACTCTAAGGATTTACTCTTAACTTTTATATATAACATATAGCAGTGTTAATTATATTAATCATATTTTATATTACATCCCTAGTGCTTATTTATGTTATAATAGAAAGTTTGTACCTTTTGATCACCTTCATCCAATTTCTTCTCTCTCCACTCCCCACCTCTTGTAACCACAAATTTGATCTTTTTCTATGAATTTGTCTGTTCATCATTGAAGTATTAATGAAGTATTAATTAACTAACCTACAACACTATTTAGTTCCTGGTACACAATAATATAGTTATTCGATGTTTCTATACATTTCAAAATGATCATAATAAGTCTAATTTTCATTTGCCACATACAAAGATATTACATAATTATTGAATATTCCCCACTGTACATTTCATAAAAATTACTCATTTATTCTGTAACCAGAGGTCTGTACTTCTTAATCTCCTTCACCTATTTCTCTCATCATCTAACCCACCTCCCCTCTGGCAACCACCTCTTTGTTCTCTGTTTTTGTTTTATTGTGTTTGTTCATTTTTTTTTTTGATTCCACATAAAAGTGAAATCATACAGTATTTTTCTTTCTCTGTCTGACTTATTTCACTTAGCATTATATATTCTAGGTCCATCCACGTTGCTGGAAATGGCAAGATTTCATTGGTGTATATATATACACACACACACATGACATACACACATATACATATATGTATCACATCTTTTTCCATTCATCCATCTATGGGCACTTAGGTGCTTCCAAATCTTGGCTTCTGCACATAATGCTGCAGTGAACAAAGGGGTGCATATATCTTTTTAATTAGTGTTTTCATTTTCTTTGAATAAATACACAGGGGTGGAATTCCTGGATTGCAGGGTAGTTCTATTTTTAATTTTTGAGGAATCTCCATAACGTTCTCCATAGTGGCTGCACCAATTTACATCCCCATCAACAGTCCCTTTTCTTCACATCTTGCCAACACATTATTTGTTAATAACAAGTTTTTCATAGTAACACGTCTGACAGGTGTCAGGTGATATCTCATTGTGGTTTTGACTTGGATTTCTCTGATGATTAGCAATGTTGAACATCTTTTCATTCCTCTGTGTTATCTAATCTACTGTTGATTCCTTCTAGTTCATTTTTCACTTCAGTTATTATATTCTTCAGCTCTGGTTCTTCTTTTATATTCTAACTCCTTGCTAAACTTATCACTGTGTTCATTCATTCTTTTTTTTAATTATTATTTTTATTTAAATTTTTTTAACATCTTTATTGGAGTATAATTGCTTTACATTGTTGTGTTAGTTGTTGCTGTATAACAAAGCAAATCAGCTACACGTATACATATATCCCCTCCCTCTTGCGTCTCCCTCCCACCTCTCTAGGTGGTCACAAAGCACAGAGCTGATCTCCCTGTGCTATGCGGCTGCTTCCCACTCGCCATCTATTGGACATTTGGTAGGGCACATATATACAATGGAATATTATTCAGCCATAAAAAGAAATGAAATTGAGTTATTTGTAGTGAGGTGGATGGACCTAGAGTCTTTCATACAGAGTGAAGTAAGTCAGAGAGAGAAAAACGAATACTGTATGCTAACACATATATATGGAATCTAAAAAAAAAAAAAAAAAGGTTCTGAAGAACCTAGGGGCAGAACAGGAGTAAAGACGTAGATGTAGAGAATGTTCATTCATCCTTACCTCAAGTTCTTTGAGCATTTCTATGATCACTGCTCTAAACTCTTTACTGGGTAGATTGCTTATCTCCACCTCACTTAATTGTTCTTCTGGGGTTCCTCTGTTGCCTCATTTTGCCGAATACTCTTTTTTTCCCTATGTAGTAGGTAGGTCAGTGACGTTTCCCAATCTTGGAGAAGTGACCTTGTATATGAGATATCCTATGGGGCCCAGCAGCGTGCTCCTCTCTGGTCAACAGAGCTATATGCTTTAGGGGTTCCCTCTATGTGGGCTGCATGAGCCCTTCTGTTGTGGTGGTACCACGTATTGTGGGGATGCTGGTAGGCATGGCTGGACCCTTGTGCAGTTCACTGCCAGGCCCTGACTAATAAGGAGGCTTCCAGTCACTGGTAGGCAGGGTCAGGTCCCGGGTGGCTGGTTGCACAACTCAGGATGTCCCAGTGCTGGTGCCCACCTGCTGGAAGGAGGGGCCAGGTCACAGGTTAGCTGGTTGTGGGGCTGCAGGATCCTGGTCCTGGTGCCCACCTGCTGGTGAGCAGGGCCATGGGGGTCTGGAATTGGTGTTGCCTGCTGGTGGGCATGGCCTGGGCCTGGGGCTCTATTGGTCCACTTGTGGGTAAGGCAGCTGGTGGAGGGACCCAGTTCAATTAATTCTTGGTCCCTTTGAACGTAAAACCTAAATTAACTGAAAAAAGGAGAGAAGTAGAGACTTTCATGGTTTAATTTTTTTTTTTTTTTTGTGGTACACGGGTCTCTCACTGTTGTGGCCTCTCCCGTTGCGGAGCACAGGCTCCGGATGCGCAGGCTCAGCGGCCATGGCTCACAGGCCCAGCCGCTCCGCGGCATTTGGGATCTTCCCGGACCGGGGCATGAACCCGTGTCCCCTGCATCGGCAGGAGGACTCTCAACCACTGCGCCACGAGGGAAGCCCCATAGTTTAATTTTTCCCACCTTTTTCATGAGCAAGTTATCTATCCTTCAAATTTAAGACACCTTCATGCCCATAAATGTATAAATTGTTATAGCATTTACAGTCCTCAGGTATGCATGTGAATTCAGGGAAATGCAGATAGTTGCTATGGTTTTTTAGATGTTTCCTCTATTCCTGAAACTGTTCCCAACTTGGCATGGATAGATTTTCACACCTTTTGAGGCTCAACTCAAATGTTACTTCTTTCATGAAGCCTGTTTTTATCACTAAAGCTGGAAGCAGTTCTGCCTTCTCTAAACTTACATGCTTTTAAGGATTTACTGGATACCTTTTACTCAATAGTCAAGTTAACTGGGCCAATTAAATGAGTTAGGAATGCTGTGTATATTACAGTCATAAAACCAATTATCTCACTGTGAAGAATTCACTCTGACCTGGGGTTTTTCTTTTCTTCCATTTTTGCAACACAGAAAATTTGCTTTTGGATGCCAACTCTTCATTTTTTTATTACCTATAGAGGCACTAAATACATTGAAACTTACTTATGACAAACTTTGTTTTCCACATCACGTCGAAGCTATCATTCCTATTCTAGTCATTTTATCTTACAGACTTATAGGAAATTAAAAGGAAACATTAAAGAACAAAGGCATTTAGTCGTTTCATTGCCTGAACTTGAAAAATAGAATGACAGGAGGTATAGAGAGGCAGTTTTAGTTGAGTAGCCACTTTGAAAATCTGAAAAATGAGAGGAATTACTTACTATTCTTAGCACTGCGCAAGGTACTAAAAACTCATTTTGCACTTTAATTTAACAAGTGTCTGTTGAGCATCCTCTGTGTTACATGCCATATGCAGATCTGTGGCAGTGGTGTGCTGGAACCAGCTCTGTAAGCTGGCAAGAGCTGATACTTAAAATTTCTGGAAATTTTTGATCCAGTTGTTAGTCCATTGGTCGTTTGAAATTGGCTGTGGTTGGAGTATTTACCCTGCAGAAATTGTCAAACACTACAAATCTGGGCTATTTACTTTCAGTGAGCCAGTTTACCAGCACACCACTGGAAACACAGTCATGAGTGAAATGCATTCTGAGTCCTCAGAAGCTTGCTTCCCTGTTGAGGGATAAGGCAAGTACAACAATGATCAAAACACAAGGCACAATTAACTGGGCTAACATCCATATGTTAAAATAACAATACATAAGTCTCAGTCCAGAGCAGCATAGCATTAAAAGAAATAGTCACAAAAGAATTCTAATTGTGTACCCTATAAGAACACAACATGAATCCAAGGACACAGCATAACACAACTCTTAGTAGAACACTATTATCTCTGACAATATGATAGACTAGAGATTCTGAAATTCTCTGATCACAAGGTAGGTAATAATTTTGCATCACACACATACACACTTTTAAATGAATGGACAATTAATTTAAAAAGAGAGAAATCCCTTGAGGTAATGATTGAAAAGGGAGATATAAAGAAAGCAGAGGCTAAGGAGAGAAGTGAGCATAGTCATTGCCATCAAGGCCTCTGTGGATCCTTCCCTTCCCTTCCCAAGTCTAGGTTCTAGTTACAAAGTAAAAAAAAAAAAAAATTAAATTTAAAAACAGCCTTTCCTGAGCTTCTATAATCATAAACTAGCCCTAGACAGAAGTCACACAACCCATTTGGGGCTCAAAACCTCGCAAAGAAGTTCTACTTAATGTTGACCTGCATCTGAATGAATCCAGGTCCCTGAGAGAAACAAACAAATCCTCCCAGGAGAAATGCAACCCAAGTTTCAGAGAAATTACAGAAAGTATCCACTCAAAGTATAAGCTCCCAAACAAAAAAATTACCAAACATATGAAAAAAATCATCCTGAGTAAGAGAAAGCAGAAAGAAAAAGCTACAATCATAAACCATATCTATTAAAACTTCAGATACCAGAATTGCCAGACATAGGGTAAGTATATACTTATCAGAAGTGGTGTAATTAGGTATGTTAAATGTACTTGAAGAAGCAAAAGAGAATTAAGAAATGAGTAAAAGAGTATTAAAATTAATAAGCAGATCTGAAAATAGTAGAATTTCTGGGAATAAAATATATAACAATTTAGTTTTTAAAGCCCTGTAGAAAAGTTAATGAACACACACAGTAAGATGAAGAAATTATTTGTGAACTGACAGGTAGCTCTGTACATTTGGGGACTGCTTTTTAGACATCAGGTGCAATATTTTAGGTATTTCTTTAATGAAGAATTATATTCCAAAAACTTTTTTTTAATTTGAAAACATCCTATTTCATCCTCATTCTTTATATTTCCAACTTTTTATCATGAAAAGATTTTAAATATAGAATGGTTGGAAGAGTAGCACAAAGCTAAAAACTAGTATGTTTATATGTAAATTTATATACCTACTTTTTTGCTGAAGCATTTGAAGGTAAACTGCAAACGTCATGACGTTTCCCCCTTAAACGTTTCAGCATGCTTCTATTTAAGGGTGGGAAAATGAGATTCAAGGTGTGAAAGACTGAGTTAAAAGGCCCGACAAACAACAGACACTAAGAGAAAGAATGAAGGAGAGGCAATATTTAAAGGGATGATGGTTTAGATTTCCTAAAATGGAAAAAATATAAAGTGTAAGGCTCAGGAAACCCAATGCAAGATAAACAGAACGCCACACCTAGATACAATATAGTTAAATTGCAGAACACCAAAGAGAAAGAAAAGATCTTAAAGTCAGCTGGAGGTTCTTAAAAGCAGAATCCTTAAAAGGACACACACACAAAAGACTTACCAGACATCTCCACAGCTACAAAGGGAGCAAGCAAGCATTTTAAAAGCGTTTTCAAAGTGCAGGGACGGGGCGCGGAGGGATTATACCTTCCTATTGTGTAACTACAAAAAAAAAAAAAAATCTTTCAAGAATGACGCTGAACCTTAATCATGTGATTACATTTAGCATCTCTAATGCTATGAAAAAAGACACCAGACAAATCCAGAAAGTGAGACTTTTTATAAAACAACTAGATTTTAAAATGTCAATTCATTAAAAAAAAATAAAGGGATAGTTTTACGTTAAAAGAAGCTAAAGAGATTTAACAACCAAATATAATGTGAACCTGATTATAAGGCAGTAAAGTTAAGGTGACATATAAGCTATTAATATATTTTGGGAGCAACTGAGAAATTTTGAATATGTACCAAATATTAGATATTATGGAATTATTGTTAGTTTTTTTCAGTGTAATGTGAACCTGATTATAAGGCAGTAAAGTTAAGGTGAAATATAAGCTATTAATATATTTTGGGAGCAATTGAGAAATTTTGAATATGTACCAAATATTAGATATTATGGAATTATTGTTAGTTTTTTTCAGTGTACTAATGATTCTGTGGTTATATAGAATAAAGTCTGTAATGATATATGTGTCTTACTTTCAGATGATTCAGCAAAAAAAAATTTATTAAAAAATGTATATATACTATTTTTTCTTTGTGCTGTACTTTCAACCACTCTGCATTTTAAGTGCTTTCATAATACAAAGTTGGAAATGTAAAGAAAATAGTTAACATGTGGATATCTAAACAAACATTGATGGAATTTAAAATGCTAACAAGGTGAAACCAAATATCTGGACAATAATAGCACCCAGGCTAGGAAAAAAAGATTGATGTTAAAATATTCTAAATTTCTTATACTGATCAGTAGGAGGATAAATATATTAATTTAGACTTAATTATGGATGTGAGAATTTTAAAAGGATAAAATTGGAAACAGATCTTTCAAACTAGTACAAGGAGATAAATGGAATGAGCAAAGAATCTAATTAAATAAAATAAGGATATTTTTTCTAAATGGAAAAAAATTGGAAATAGATCTTCCAAACTAATGCAAGGGGAAAAAATGGAATGAGCGAAGAATCTAATTAATTAAAACCAAGGCAAAGAAGACATAAAAGGAAACAGGAAAAGCCTAAAAAAAAGCACAAAGTAAGCTGACATAAATAAAACGAAGTATTTCATCACAATAAATGAGAATGAAGTGAAATTTCCTGCTCAAACTCATGATTTTCTGACTTGATTTTTTGAAAAATCCAGCTGTATGTAAAAGATTCCTAAGATATATAGAGAAAACTTGAAAAACTATAGAAAAAATATTCATGTATATACTAAAAATGAAAGCTGGTGTAGCTGTATTAATATCAAACAAATGAATTTTATCATTAGTAAAAAACCCTTAGTAAAAATTAGAAGTATAAAAGTTTTAATCCCCTGAGAAGATGTATTGAATCTAAATTTGTAAGTACCTAATAAAATAGCTTAAACAAACAAAAAAAAAACAGAATAAAGATTGATTAAAGATGTCGAAGATCTTTTTATGTACTTATTGCAATCCATCCATAGTCTTTAGTGAAATGTCTATTCAAATCATTTGCCTGTTTGTTTCATTGTTTGTTTTCTCATTATTGGATTTTGAGAACACTTTACATATTCTAGATACAAGTCCTTTATCAGATATATATGATTTATAAATATTGTCTCCCAGTCTGTGGCTTTTTTTAAATTCTCTTAATAGAGTCTTTTGAAGATCAAAAGTTGTAAATTTTGATGAAGTCCCTTTTTTAAAAAAAAAAAAAAACAGATTGTGCTTTGGTGGTATATCTAAAAAATGCTGCCCATTCCAAATTCACAGACTTTTATTTTTTCTAGAATTTTTATTGTTTTAGATTCACATTTAGGTGTATGATCCGTTTTAAATCCATTTTTGCATATTGTGTGAGGCATGCATGGAAGTGCATTCTTTGCATATATGATTGCATATAGGCAATCATCACAGCACCATTTTTTGAAAAGACAGTTCTTTGTTCTAATTGTTTTTGTATCCTTGTCCAAAATCAATTACCCATGTATGTCATATATATGTCTAGTTCATGACTCTATTCTGTTCCATTAACATATTTCTCTATCTTGATGTCAATACTATATTCTTAATTACTGAAACCTTTTAATAAGTTTTGAAATCAAGTAGTATTAGTCCCCCAATTTTGTTCTTTTTCAAAGTTGTGTGACTATTCTAAGTCCTTTAATTTTCATAGAATAACTTTTGTAAGGTTTTCCCTGTGTATTTACAATTTTTATGCTGTTCTAGATACTATTTCTTTTTAGTTACAATTTTCAATTGTTCATTGATGTTACATAGAGATACAATGATTTTGTATGTTGATCTTTTATCCTGAAACCTTGATTAGCCTACTTATTAGTTCCAGTAGTTTTGTAGATTCTATCATATTTTCTACATAAACAATCAGGTTATATAAAGGCAGTTTTACTTAGACCTTCCAATACAGATGCTTTTTATTTATTTATTTTTCTTCATTTACTGTAACAGTTAAAATATCCAAAACAATGTTGAATGGAGGTGATAAGAGTATCCAGTGTCTTTGAAAAAGCAAAATGTTTCTATTTTGAGGAAGTCATTGTGATTTTTTTTGTGCCTTATCTTAGAAATCATTGCCTAAATCAATATCAGTAAGATTTTCTCCTGTGTTATTTTCTAGGTATTTGATAATCTTAGCAGCTACATTTATGTCTGTGGTCTATTTCAACTTAATTTTTATATATGATTAATTTTTAAATGATCAGTGATTAAAAACTGTCAACAAATTAGGAATAGAAGGTAACCTGAATTTCATCAAATGTTTCTTCTACAACTATGACATAGGCTTTTTGTTTGTTTTTTAGTCTGTTAATATGAATTTGTTTGATTTTCAAATGTTGAAGCAACCTTGCATTCCTGGGATAAACTTTACATGATTATGATGTTCTATCCTTTTCATGCATTGTTGTATTCAATTTGCTAATGCTTTGGTAAGGATTTTTACATTTATGTTCATAAGAGATACTGGTCTGCTTTCTTCCAACATCTTTGTCAGAAGTGCTCCTTGACTTTCCATTATCTGTATGGTATTACTATTTTTTAAATGTTTGGTAGATTCTACTAGTAAAGCTATATAAGCCTGGTGATTTATGTGTGAGAAAATTTAAAATATGAATTCGATCTCTTTAATAAATTTAAGAGAAATCATGGTACTTGTTTCTTCTTGAGATTTGTTTTTTCTTTCAGAAACTGAGATTTGATCTTTCAGGAATTTGTCCAGTTCACTTGTCTAATTTATACCCTATGTTTAGAGTTATTCATAATATACTCTTAACTATTCTTTTAATGTTTCTAGTGATGGCTCTTCTCTCATTACTGAGAGTGGTAATTCT
The DNA here is from genome assembly GCF_963455315.2 of Globicephala melas. Classification (NCBI taxonomy): domain Eukaryota; kingdom Metazoa; phylum Chordata; class Mammalia; order Artiodactyla; family Delphinidae; genus Globicephala; species Globicephala melas. The sequence goes on from NC_083315.2 coordinate 42,844,165, forward strand.
TATTTTCTTTCTTTTTATTATTATCTGTTAGCTGTACCAGGTTCTCAATCAGGAGTAATTTTACCCTCTCTGGGGGGCATTTAGCAATTTCTTAAGACATTTTTGGTTGTCACAACTGGGTCATTGTTGCTGGCATCTAATAAGTACAGGCCAGGAATGCTGCTAACTATCTTGCAATGCACAGGACATCCCCAACAACAAAGAATATTCCAGCCCCACATTTCACTAGTGCTGATGTTGAGAAATCCTGGGCACCAGAGTTTCACCATTTCATTGCTTTTCTCAAAGAACCAAGCTTTGGTTTCCATTATTTTTCTCTATAACATATTTTTTGTTCTCTGTTTCTGTGCTTATCTTTCAATTGTTATTTTTAATTGTGGCAAAATATACATAACTTAAAATTTGCCATTATAACCAGAGCTCTTTATCATGCAAATCTGAAACTATACACATTAAACAACAATTCTCCATTCCCTCTTCCCCCGGTCACCATCATTCTACTTTCCATCTCTATGAATTTGACTACTCTAGGTATCTCACATAAGTAGAATCATACACTGTTTGCCTTTTGTGACTGGCTTGTTTCACTTAGCATGCCTTCAAGTTTCATTCACATTATAGCCTAGGTCAGAATGTCCTTTCTTTAAAGCTGTATAATATTCCACTGAATGTATATACAGCATTTTGTTTATCCATTCATCTGTCAGTGGACACTTAGGGTTGCTTCCACCTTTTGACTATTGTAAATAATGCTGCTATGGACAAAGGTGTATTCTACTCTCACCTTTAAAATGTCCTTTATTCTGCTTACTTGGGTTTAATTTGCTCTTCTTTTTCTTGTTTCTTCAGGTAGAACTTAGATCACTGATTCAAGACATTTTAGGGGCTTCCCTGATGGTCCAGTGGTAAAGAATCTGCCTTCCAATGCAAAGGATGCGAGTTCAATCCCTGGTTGGGGAACTAAGATCCCACATGTTGCAGGGCAACTAAGCCCGTGTGCCACAACTACGGAGCCTGCGTGCCTCAACTAGAGAGCTCACATGCCATAAACTACAGAGCCCATGCTCTCTGGAGGCTGGATGCCACAACTAGAGAGAGAAAACCCACATGCCACAACTAGAAAGAAGCCCATGCACCACAACTAGAGAGAAGCCTGCGCTGCTGCAACAAAGAGCCCACGTGCCACAAGGAAAGATCCCACGTGCCATAACTAAGACCCAGTGCAGGCAAAAATAATAATTTTTTTTTTTTTAGAAAAGGCTTTTTAAAATTATTGTGAACATTTAAAGCTATAAATTTGCTTCTATTTTCTGTTTTTCAGTGAACCCCACAAGTTTTAATAATTGTGTTTTTGTTTTCATTCTGTTCAAAATATTTTCTACTTTCCCTAGGGATTTTTCTCTCTGACTCTGGTTATTTAGAAGTGTTGTTGAAATTCCTAACATTGGGAGAATTTAAAAATGTTTTTCGGTTCTGAAGAACCTAGGGGCAGGATAGGAATAAAGACGCAGACACAGAGAATGGACTTGAGGACAGAGGGAATGGGAAGGGTAAGCTGGGATGAAGTGAGAGAGTGGCATGGACATATATACACTACCAAATGTAAAATAGATTACCAGTGGGAAGCAGCCACATAGCACAGTGAGATCAGCTCGTGCTTTGTGACCACCTAGAGGGGTGGGATAGGGAGGGTGAGAGGGAGATGCAAGAGGAAGGAGATATAGGGATATATGTATATGTATAGCTGATTCACTTTGTTATACAGCAGAAACTAACACACCATTATAAAGCAATTATACTCCAATAACAGATGTTTAAAAATTAAAAACTAAAAAAATTTAAAAATGAACCTTTTTCTGTTAACTGGATAACTTAAGTACTTTGTGATCAGAAAACATACTGTATATGATTTCAGTGCTTTAAAATCTACTGAGACTTGTTTTATGGCACAGAAAATGGTCTTCATTGGTAAATGTTCTGTGTGCACTTGAAAATATTGTATATTATACTGTTGTTGGCTACAGTATTCCATAATTGTCAGGTAATAATATTGTTCAAGTGTGCTGTATCTATACTGATTTCCTGTTAACTAGGTCTATTAATTATTGAAAGAAGAACATTTAAATCTCTAACTAAAATTATGCGTTTCTATTTCTCCTTTCGGTTCTTCAGTATTTGCTTTATGCAATTTGAATCTGTTATTAGATGCACACACATTTAGGAATTTTATGTCATCTTGATGATTTTACTCCCTTATCATTATAAAATGACCCCTGGTAATATTTGTTGCTCTGAAATCTACTTTAATATTGATATTGCCACTCTAGCTTTTTTTTGGATTAGTACTGGCATGGTATCCCCTAGTTCTTTTGTTTTTAACCTATTCTGTTTCTACAATTAAATAGGTGTGTTGCAAAGAGCATACGGTTCAGTTGTGCTTTTTACATTCAACTTGACAATCTTCTTTTAATTTGGATGTTTAGAACATTTACATTTAATATGGTTATTAATATTGTTTGGTTTAAATCTATCATCTTTAGTGTTGTTTTCTATTTGCCCCATAGGGTCTTTCTTCCTTTCTCCATCTTTCTCTGACTGCTTTGTATTAAGTGAGCATTTTTATATTTCCTTTTATTTCTATAATAGATTTATTCACTATAATGTTTTTAGTGATTACATAGGGCATTTAATATATTTTTTACTTACCAGAGTTTTCTTACAAATAATATGTCACCTCACATATAGTGTGAACATGGCAAAAATATTCTTCCATTTTCCCTGTTGGCCTTTGTGTTATTGCTGTCATGCATTCTAATCTAACAAATGTTATAGATTATACAAATATATATTTATGTTTATATATAAATTATATTCATTTGTACGACTTTGATTCTTGCTTTAGAGAGTGAATTGTAATTTTAAAAAATTTTAAGATTAAGAAAAAAATATTTTATATTTTTCTATATATGTACCACTTCTAATCCTCTTCATCTCCTTGTATAGAGCAAAATACCCATCTGGTATCATTTTCTGTCTGCCCGAAGAAATTCATTTAACATTTTTCTAGTGCTAGTCTTCTGGCAATGAATTCTTTTAGTTTTTTATATCTGAAAAGAATTTATATTTCTTTTTGATATACTGATTTCAGACTATAAAATTCTTCAAGGAATTTTTTTCTTTCAGTATTATAAAATGTCACTACACTGTATTGTAGCTTTCATTGTTTCTGACAGTACCTGCCATTATTCATGTTTGTGTTCATTTGTGTGTAACGTCTATTTTCCATGGCTGCTTTTTTTTTAAAACAACTTTATTGGAGTATAATTGCTTTACGATATTGTGTAAGTTTCTGCTGTATAACAAAATGAATCAGCTATACGTATACATATATCACCATATCCCCTCCCTTGTGTGTCTCCCTCCCACCCTCTCTATCCCACCTCTCTAGATGGTCAAAAAGCACCAAACTGATCAACATGTGCTATGCGGCTGCTTCCCACTAGCTATCTATTTTACATTTGGCAGTGTATATATTCCATGCCACTCTCTTACCTCATCCCAGCTTACCCTTCCCCCTCCCCATGTCCTCAAGTCCATTCTCTATGTCTGCATCCTTATTCCTGTCCTGACCATAGGTTCTTCAGAACCATATTTTTCTTTTTTATTTTTAGACTCCATATATATGTGTTAGCATACAGTATTTGTATTTCTCTTTCTGACTTACTTCACTCTGTATGACAGATGCGAGGTCCATCTACCTCAGTACAAATAACTCAATTTCATTTCTTTTTAGGGCTAAGTAATATGCCACTGTATTTATGTGCCACATCTTTACACATTCATCTGTCAATGGACATTTAGGTTGTTTCCATGTCCTGGCTACTGCAAATAGAGCTGAAATGAACATTCTGGTACATGACTTTTTTGTTTGTTTGTTTATGTTAACATCCTTATTGGAATATAACTGCTTTACAATGGTGTGTTAGTTTCTGCTTTATAACAAAGTGAATCAGTTATACACATACATATGTTCCCATATCTCTTCCCTCTTGCATCTCCTTCCCTTACACCCTCCCTATCCCACCCCTCTAAGTGTTCACAAAGCACCGAGCTGATCTCCATGTGCTATACGACTGCTACCCACTAGCTATCTATTTTACGTTTGGTAGTGTATATATATTCATGTCACTCTCTCACTTTGTCACAGCTTACCCTTCCCCCTCCTCATATCCTCAAATCCATTCTCTAGTAGGTCTGTGTCTTTATTCCCATCTTACCCCTAGGTTCTTCATGACTTTTTTCGCCTTAGATTCCATATATATGTGTTAGCATACGGTATTTGTTTTTCTCTTTCTGTCTTACTTCACTCTGTATGACAGACTCTAGGTCCATCCGCCTCACTACAAATAACTCAATTTTGTTTCTTTTTATGGCTGAGTAATATTCCATTGCATATATGTGCCACATCTTCTTTATCCATTCATCTGATGATGGACACTTAGCTTGCTTCCATCTCCTGGCTATTGTAAATAGAGCTTCAATGAACATTTTGGTACATGACTCTTTTTGAATTATGGTTTTCTCAGGGTATATGCCCAGTAGTGGGATTGCTGGGTCATATGGTAGTTCTATTTTTAGTTTTTTAAGGAACCTCCATATATTCTCCATACTGACTGTATCAATTTACATTTGCATAAATAGTGCAAGAGGGCTCCCTTTTCTCCACACCCTCTCCAGCATTTACTGTATGTAGATTTTTTGATGATGGCCATTCTGACTGGTGTGAGCTGATACCTCATTGCAGTTTTGATTTGCATTTCTCTAATGATTAATGATGTTGAGCTTCCTTTCATGAGTTTGTTGGCAATCTGTATATCTTCTTTGGAGAAATGTCTATTTAGGTCTTCTGCCCATTTTTGGATTGGGTTGTTTGTTTTTCTGATATTGAGCTGCATGTGCTGCTTGTAAATTTTAGAGATAAGTCCTTTGTCAGTTACTTCATTTACAAACATTTTCTCCCATTCTGAGGTCTGTCTTTTCATCTTATTTATGGTTTTCTCTTCTGTGCAAAAGCTTTTAAGTTTCATTAGGTCTGATTTATTTCTGTTTTTATTTCCGTTTCTCTAGGAGGTGGGTCAAAAAGGATCTTGCTGTGATTTATGTCAGAGAGTGTTCTGCCTATGTTTTCCTGTAAGAGTTTTACAGTGCCTGGCCTTACGTTTAGGTCTTTAATCCATTTTGAGTTTATTTTTGTGTATAGTGTTAGGAAGTGTGCAAATTTCATTCTTTTATATGTAGCTGTCCAGTTTTCCCAGCACCACTTATGGAAGAGACTGTCTTTTCTCTATTGTATATTCTTGTCTCCTTTATCAAAGATAAGGTGACCGTATGTGTGTGGGTTTATCTCTGGGCTCTCTATCCTGGTTCCATTGACCTATATTTCTGTTTTTGTGCCAGTACCATACTGTCTTGATTACTGTAGCTTTGTAGTATAGTCTGAGTCAGGGAACCTGATTCCTCCAGATCCGTTTTTCTTCCTCAAGATATCTTTGGCTATTCAGGGTCTTTTTGGTCTCCATAAAATTGTGAAATTTTTTGTTCTAGTTTTGGTAAAATGCCATTGGTAGTTTCATAGGGATTGCATTGAATCTGTAGCTTCCTTTGGGTAGTATAGTCTTTTTCACAATGTTGATTATTCCAATCCAAGAACATGGTGTATCTCTCCATCTGTTTGTATCACCTTTAATTTCTTTCATCATTGTCTTATAGTTTTCTGCATACAGTTCTTTTGTCTCCTTAAGTAGGTTTATTGCTAGGTATTTTACTCTTTTTGTTGCAATGGTAAATGGGAGTGTTTCCTTAATTTCTCTTTAAGATATTTCATCATTAGTGTATAGGAATGCAAGAGATTTCTGTGCATTAATTTTGTATCCTGCTACTTTACCAAATTCATTGATTGGCTCTACTAGTTTTCTGGTAGCATCTTTAGGATTCTCTATGTGTAGTATCAAGTCATCTGCAAACAGTGACAGTTTTACTTCTCTTCTGATTTGGATTCCTCTTATTTCTTTTTCTTTTCTGATTGCTGTGGCTAAAACTTTGAAAATCATGTTGAATAATACTCATGAGAGTGGACAACCTTGTCTTGTTCCCTATCTTAGAGGAAATGTTTTCAGTTTTTCACCATTGAGAATGATGTTGGCTGTGGGTTTGTCATATATGGCCTTCATTATGTTGAGGTAAGTTCCCTCTATGCCTACTTTCTGGAGGGTTTTGATCACAAATGGATATTGAATTTGTCGAAGCTTTTCCTGCATCTATTGAGGTTATCATGGGTTTTATCCTTCAATGTGTTAATATGGTTTATCACATAAATTGATTTGCGTATATTGAAGAATCCTTGCATTCCTGTGATAAACCCTACTTGATCATGGTGTATGATCCTTTTAATGTGCTGTTGGATTTTGTTTGCTAGTATTTTGTTGGGGACTTTTCCATCTATGTTCATCAGTGATTTTGGCCTGTATTTTTCTTTCTTAGTGACATCTTTGTCTGGTTTTGGTATCAGGGTGATAGTGGCCTTGTAGATTGAGATTGGGAGTGTTTCTCCCTCTGCTGTATTTTGGAAGAGTTTGAGAAGGATAGGTGTTAGCTCTTCTCTAAATGTTTGGTAGAATTCGCCTGTGAAGCCATCTGGTCCTGGACTTTTGTTTCTTGAAGATTTTTAATCACAGCCTCAATTTCAGTGCTTGTGCTTAGTCTGTTTATATTTTCTATTTCTTCCTGGTTCAGTCTTGGAAGGTTGTGCATTTCTATGAATTTGTCCATTTCTTCCAGGTTGTCCATTTTATTGGCATATAGTTGCTTGTAGTAATCTCTCATGATCCATTGTATTTTTGCAGTGTCACTTGTTACTTCTCCTTTTTCATTTTTAATGCTATTGATTTGAGTCTTCTCCCTTTTTTTCTTGATGAGTCTAGCTAATGGTTTATCAATTTTGTTTATCCTCTCAAGGAACCAGCTTTTGGTTTTATTGATCTTTGCTATTGTTTCCTTCATTTCTTTTTCATTTATTTCTGCTCTGATTTTTATGATTTCTTTCCTTCTGTTGACTTCAGGCTTTTTTCTTCTTCTTTCTCTAATTGCTTTAGGTGTAAGGTTAAGCTGTTTATTTGAGATGTTTCTTATTTTTTGAGGTAGGATTGTATTGCTTTAAACTTCTCTCTTAGAACTGCTTTTGCTGCATCACATTGGTTTTGGGTTGTCATGTTTTCATTGTTATTTCTTTCTAGGTTTTTTTTTTTTTTTTTTTGCGGTATGCAGGCCTCTCACTGTTGTGGCCTCTCCCATTGTGGAGCACAGGCTGCGGATGTGCAGGCTCAGCGGCCATGGCTTACGGACCCAGCCACTCCATGACATGTGGGATCTTCCCGGACTGGGGCACAAACCCATGTCCCCTGCATCGGCAGGCGGACTCTCAACCACTGCACCACCGGGGAAGCCCATTTCTAGGCATTTTTTGGTTTCCTCTTTGATTTCTTCAGTGATTTCTTGGTTATTAAGTGGTGTATTCTTTATCCTCCATGTGTTTGTATTTTTTTCAGATATTTTCCTGTAATTGACAGCCAGTCTCATAGGATTGTGGTGGTAAAAGATACTTGATATGATTTCATTTTTCTTCCATTTACCAAGGCTTGATTTGTGACCCAAGATATGATCTATCCTGGAGAATGTTCCATGAGCTCTTGAGAAGAATGTTTATTCTGTTGTTTTTGGACAGAATGTCCTATAAATATCAATTAAGTCCATTTTGTTTAACGTATCATTTAAAGCTTGTGTTTCCTTATTTATTTTCATTTTGGATGATCTGTCCCTTGGTGAAAATGGGGTGTGAAACTCCCTACTATGATTGTCTTACTGTCAATTTCCCTTTTATGGCTGTTGGCAATTGCCTTATATATTGAGATGCTATGTTGGGTGCATAAACATTTACAATTGTTATATCTACTTCTTGGATTCATCCCTTGATCATTATGTACTGTCCTTCTTTGTCTCTTATAATTGTCTTTATTTTAAGGTATCTGATATGAGAATTGCTAGTCCAGCTTTCTTTTAATTTCCATTTGCATGGAATATCTTTTTCCATCCCCTCACTTTCAGTCTGTATGTGTCCCTAGGTCTGCAGCGGGTCTCTTGTAGACAGCATATATATTGGTCTTGTTTTTGTACCCATTCAGCCAGTCTATGTCTTTTGGTGGGAGCATTTAATCCATTTACATTTAAAGTAATTATCAATAGGTATGTTCCTATTCCCATTTTCTTAATTGTTTTGGGTTTGTTTTTGTAGGTCTTTTCCTTCTCTTGTGTTTCCTGCCTAGAGGAGTTCCTTTAGCATTTGTTGTAAAGCTGGTTTTGTGGTGCTGAATTTTCTTAGCTTTTGCTTGTCTGTAAAGGTTTTAATTTCTCTGTCAAATCTGCATGAGATCCTTGCTGGGTAGAGTAATATTGGTTGTAGATTTTTCCTTTCATCACTTTAAATATATCCTGCCAGTCGCTTGTGGCTTGCAGAGTTTCTGCTGAAATATCAGCTGTTAACTTTATGGGGATTCCCTTGTATGTTAGTTGTTTTTCCCTTGCTGCTTTTAATATTTTTCTTTAATTTTTGATAGTTTGATTAATATGTGTCTTGGCGTGTTTCTCCTTGGATTTATCCTGTATGGGATCTCTGCGGTTCCTGGACTTGATTGACTATTTCCTTTCCCATATTAGGGAAATTTTCAACTCTATTCTCTTCAGATATTTTCTCAGTCCCTTTCTTTTCCCCTTCTTCTTTAGGGACCTCTATAATTTGAATGTTGGTATTTAATGTTGTCCCAGAGGTCTTTAAGACTGTCCTCAATTCTTTTCACTCTTTTTTCTTTATTCTGCTCTGTGGTAGTTATTTCCACTATTTTATCTTCCAGATCACTTATTCATTCTTATGCCTCAGTTATTCTGCTATTGATTCCTTGTAGAGAATTTTTAATTTCACTTATTTTGTTGTTCATCATTGTTTGCTTGCTCTTTAGTTCTTCTAGGTCCTTGTTAAGCATTTCTTGTATTTTCTCCATTCTATTTTGAAGATTTTGAATCATCTTTACTATCATTACTCTGATATCTTCTTCCGGTAGACTGCCTATTTCTTCTTCATTCGTTTCGTCTGGTGGGTTTTTACCATGCTCCTTTATATGCTGTGTGTTTCTCTGTCTTCTCATTTTGCTTAATTTACTGTGTTTTGGGTCTCCTTTTTGCAGGCTGCAGGTTTGTAGTTCTTGTTGTTTTTTGGTGTCTGACCCCAGTGGGTAAGTTTGGTTCAGGAAGTTGTGTAGGTTTCCTCGTCGAGGGGAACACTGGTGCCTGTGTTCTGGTGTATTAGGCTGGATCTTTTCTTTCTGGTGGGCAGGACCGTGTCTGTTGGTGTGTTTTGGAGTTTCTGTGACGTTATTATGATTTTAGGCAGCCTCTCTCCTAATAGGTGAGGTTGTTTTCCTGTCTTGCTAGTTGTGTGGCATAGGGTGTCCAGCACTGTAGATTGCTGATCGTTGAATGGAGCTGGATTTTCACGTTGAGACGGAGATCTATGGGAGAGCTTTCATCATTTGATATTACATGGAGCTGGGAGGTCTCTAGTGGACCAACGTCCTGAACTTGGCTCTCCCACCTCAGAGACACAGGTCTGACACGCAGCCGGAGCACCAAGACCCTGTCAGTCACACGGCTTTCTCTTGTGTGTCATAGTCCAGAGGAAGATGGTGTGACTGTAGATGTCATTATGGTGTTCCAGTTCCCCTCTGCTGCAGCAAGGGCAGTGAGAAAGAGGAGAATCTGTAGCATCCATGATGTCGCTGGCAAAACCCACTGGGGTCCCCAGGAAAAATATGATGAAATCTAGGTGATAATGTCTACATTCTTTTGTGCTTAGTCTAGTTTCTCTTGTCTATAGAAGCCGCGTGCTGAAATCTTGCACCTAACACATCGGATTAGCATTTCCAGAATAGAAACACTTTTCTGTTTAGGTTATTATGCATTTTTTGACTGAGGTTTTTTACATTGAGTTTCTGTATTTTTTTTTAACGTTTTCATTGGAGTATAATTGCTTTACAATGGTGTGTTAGTTTCTGCTTTATAACAAAATGAATCAGTTGTACATATACATATATCCCCATATCTCTTCCCTCTTGCATCTCCCTCCCTCTCACCCTCCGTATCCCACCATTCTAGCTGGTCACAAAGCACCGAGTTGATCTCTGTGTGCTATGAGACTGCCTCCCACTAGCTATCTATTTCACATTTGGTAGTGTATATGTGTCTGTATATACACTACCACTCTCTCACTTTGTCCCACCTTACCCTTGCCCCTCCCCATGACCTTAAGTCCATTTTCTAGCAGGTCTGCATCTTTATTCCTGTTTTGCTCCTAGGTTCTTCATGACCATTGTTGTTTTTTGTTTCTTTTTTAGATTCCATATATATGTGTTAGCATACGGTATTTGTTTTTCTCTTCCTGTCTTACTTCACTCTCTATGACAGACTCTAGGTCCATCCACCTCACTACAAATAACTCAATTTCAATCCTTTTTATGGCGAGTAATATTCCATTGTATATATGGGCTACATCTATTTTATCCATTCATCTGTCAATGGACACTTAGGTTACTTCCACATCCTGACTATTGTCAATAGAGCTGCAATGAACATTGTGGTACATACTCTTTTTGAATTATGGTTTTCTCAGGGTATATGCCCAGTAGTGGGATTACTGGGTCATACAGTAGTTCTTTTTTTAGAACAGTGTATGAGGGTTCCCTTTTCTCCACACCCTCTCCAGCATTTATTGTTTGTAGATTTTTTAATGATGGCCACTCTGACTGGTATTAGTTGATATCACATTGTAGTTTTGCTTTGCATTTCTCTAATGATTAATGATGTTGAGCATTCTTTCATGTATTTGTTGGCAATATATATATATTCTTTGGAGAAATATCTATTTAGGTCTTCTGCCCATTTTTGGATTGGGTTGTTTGTTTTTTTGATATTGAGCTGCATGAGCTGCTTGTAAATTTTGGAGATTAATCCTTGGTCAGTTGCTTCATTGCAAATATTTTCTCCCATTCTGAGGGTTCTCTTTTGATCTTATTTATGGTTTCCTTTGCTGTGCAAAATATTTTAAGTTTCACTAGGTCCCATTTGTTTATTTCTGTTTTTATTTCCATTTCTTTAGGAGGTGGGTCATAAAGGATCTTGCTGTGATTTATGTCATAGAGTGTTCTGCCTATGTTTTCCTCTAAGAGTTTGATAGTGTCTGGCCTTACATTTAGGTCTTTAATCCATTTTGAGTTTATTTTTGTGTATGGTGTTAGGGAGTGTTCTAATTTCATTCTTTTACATGTAGCTGTCCGAGTTTTTGTATATTTTGAATATTAACCCCTTGTCAGTCACATTGTTGCAAAAATTTCTTCCATAGTGTAGGTTTTCTTTCCTTTTTCTATAAATTTATTTTATTTATTTATTTTTGGCTGCATTTGGTATTCGTCGCTGTGCATGGGCTTTCTCTAGTTGCGGCAAGTGAGGGCTACTCTTCATTGTGGTGCGTGGGCTTCTGATTGTGGTCAATCTGTCTCCCAATTCATCCTCCCACAACCCTTTCCCCCTTGGTATCCATACGTTTGTTCTCTACATCTATGTCTCTATTTCTGCTTTGCAAATAAGATCATCTATCCCATTTTTCTAGATTCCACATATATGCATTATTATATGATATTTGCTTTTCTCTTTGAGTTACTGCACTCTATGACACTCTCTAGGTCCATCCACGTGTCTACAAATGACCCAATTTCATTCCTTCATAAGGCTGAGTAATATTCCATTGTATATATGTACTACATCTTCTTTACCCATTCCTCTGTTGATGGGCATTTAGGTTGCTTCCGTGACCTGGCTATTATAAAGAGTGCTACAATGAACATTGGGGTGCATGTGTTTTTTTGAATTATGGGTCTCTCTGTGTATATGCCCAGTAGTGGGATGTTGGGTCCTATGGTAGTTCTATTTTTAGTTTTTTAAGGAACCTCCATACTGTTTTCCATAGTGGTGTATCAACTTATATTCCCACCAACAGTGTATGGGTGTTCCCTTTTCACCACACTCTCTCCAGCATATATTGTTTGTGGATTTTTTGATGATGGGCATTCTGGCCTATGTGAGGTGATACCTCATTGTAATTTTGATTTACATTTCTCTAATAATTAGTGATGTTGAGTGTCTTTTCATGTGTTTGTTGGCCATCTGTATGTCTTCTTTGGAGAAATATCTATTTGGGTCTTCTACCCATTTTTTGATTGGGTTGTTTGATTTTTTTATATTGAGCTGTATGAGCTGCTTGTATATTTTAGAGATTAATCTTTTGTCAGTTGCTTCATTTGCAAATATTTTCTCCCATTCTGAAGGTTTTCTTTTTGACTTGTTTATGGTTTCTTTTGGTGTGCAAAAGCTTTTAAGTTTAATTAGGTTTCATTTGATTATTTTTGTTTTAATTTTCATTACTCTAGGAGGTGGGTCAAAAAAGATGTTAGTAATAGCTGGTAATTTTTTATTGGATGCTAGGCATTATGACTTTTTTTACTTTTAGAGATAGATTTTGTGGCATTCTGTTAAATATGGTTGGGCTATTTTTGGGGAAAAGTAACATTATTTATAATCATTTTTATCCATTTCACTTTTGTTTTAAAGTTATTTTATGGCAGATTAAAAACGATCTATAGGTTTGGGCTACTTTGACTCCACTACTGCAGCACTATCATTTTTATGAGGCTACCATATGCCATGTCTATTAGGAAGTCTTTCCATTCTAGCTGATGGGAATGGAAACTATTTGGGGCCCTGTGTGAGTTTAGAAAATTTTTTTCTTACTCTTTTATGGGGGTCCTTTCCCCAGCCTCAGTAGTTTCCTTATATGTATTTTCAGATCAGAAATCAGCCAAAGACTCAAGAGGATCTATCAGAAGATCTTTGGACTTCTGTCTCTTCAATTGCCTCCTCTCCAGGATTTTGCTCCAAAATTCTAGCTTCCTTGGTTTTTCTGAACTAAGAACAAACTGCTAGATTCTGTTTGAGTTTCCCCTCCTTGTGCTGTAGCCTGAAAACTTTCCTTAAGCAATGAACAATGGCACTTAAAGGGCTCACCTTGCTTTCTCAGAAATCACTGTGCCATGTTCTCTGTTGTCCAATATCTGAAAACCATCATTAAGTTTTTAGTATGACCCGTTTTCTGGTATTAATGTAGGAGAGTAAATCTAGTCCCTTATCTTCTATCATTCCTCTGACATACCAAATTTTAAGTGAATATGGAAAAGAAAAAGACCAGGAGTAACCAAGATACACTTGAAAAGAACCACCAAATTGGTATATTTTCTTATTAGATATCAAGACTTTTTATAAATACATAGTTTTTATGACAGTCTGGTTGTGGTAAATGGATGAAAATAATTTAAAAAAACAATAAACAGATACACATGTATATACAAGTTTAATGTAGCTCTGGGGAAAGAATGAATTATTTAATAAATAGTGGTAGGATTTATTACCAATCTTGGAAAAAGTCAATTCATTCCTACCTCATACCATGTACAAAAATTAAAGCCAGGTATGGTAATGAATCTTGCACTTAGGCTCAGGTAGATATGTCCAAGAATAATAGTAGCAGCATTGTTCATAATAAGATAGAAATAATCAAATTATCCATCAATAAGAAAATGGACAGATAAGTGTAGTATAGTCACAAGGGGAATACTATGCAGAGATACAAATAAATGAATGAAAACTACAGTCAGAAAAAAGCCAGCATTGATTCCCAGATAAGATGGCAGAGTAGAAGGACCTACCTCACACACTCAGCCTTATGAAGGAATGAAATTGGGTCATTTGTAGACACGTGGATGGACCTAGAGAGTGTCATAGAGTGCAGTGAAAACACCAAAATCACAACTAACTGCTGAATAGCCATTGACAAAAAAGGAATGGAACATACCAAAAAAGATTTTCTCCTTCCAAAATAAAAAGAAGCCACAACAAGATGGGAGCAGACACTAGAAGTAAGAGGAACTATAATCCTGCAGCCTGTGGGACTACAAACACAAAAAGTTAGACAAAATGAGATAGCAAAGGAATATGTTCCAGAATAAGGAAGAAGATAAACCCGCAGAAGAACAACGAAGTAGACATAGGCAATCTACCTGAAAAAGAATTCAGAATAATGATAGTAAAGATGATTCCCATTGACAGATGAATGGATAAAAAAGATGTGGCACATATATAAAATGGAATATTACTCAGCCATAAAAAGAAATGAAACTGAGTTGTTTGTAGTGAGGTGGATGGACCTAGAGTCTATCATACAGAGTGAAGTAAGTCAGAAAACAAATACCGTATGCTAACACATATATATGGAATCTAAGGGGGAAAACATAGTCATGAAGAACCTAGGAGCAGGATGGGAATAAAGACACAGACTTACTAGAGAATGGACTTGAGGACATGGGGAGGGGGAAGGGTAAGCTGGGACAACTGAGAGAGTGGCATGGACGTATATACACTACCAAATAGCTATTAAAACTAGTAGCTAGTGGAAAGCAGCCACATAGCACAGGGAGATCAGCTCGGTGCTTTGTGACCACCTAGAGGGGTGGGATAGGGAGGGTGGGAGGGAAGGAGATGCCAGAGGGAAGAGATATGAGGATACATGTATATGTATAGCTGATTCACTTTGTTATAAAGCAGAAACTAATACACAATTTTAAAGTAATTATACTCCAAAAAAGATGTTAAAAAAAAAAAGATGATCCAAGATCTCAGAAAAACAATGGAGGCAAAGAATGAGAAGACACAAGACATGTTTAACAAAGAGCTAGAAAATTTAAAGAACAGATGAATAACACAAAAGTTGAAATGAAAAATACACTGGAAGGAATAGCAGAATAAATGAGGCAGAGCAATGCATAAGTGAGCTAGAAGCCAGAATGATAGAAATCACTGCCACAGAACAGAATAAAAAAATAAATAAAAAGAAATGAGTTAAAGTTAGGAGAAAGAAAGATTCTTAAAGAACAGAGCAGAAATGAATGAAATACAAACAAAGAAAACAATAGCAAGATCAATGGAACTAAAAGCTGGTTCTTTAGAAGTTAAACAAAATTGATAAACAAAATTGATGCACCCTTAGCCAAAATCAAGGAAAAAAGGGAGAAGGCTCAAATCAATAAAGTTAGAAATGAAAAAGAAGTTACAATGAACACCATAGAAATACAAAGGATCATAGGAAACTACAAGCAACATATGCCAATAAAATGGACAGCCTAGAAGAAATGGACACATTCTTAGAAAGATACAACCTTCCAAGACTGAACCAGGAAGAGATAGAAAATACGAACAAACTAATCACAAGTAATGAAATTGAAACTGTGATTAAAAATCTTCCAACAAACAAAAGTCCAGGACCAGATGGCTTCACAGGTGAATTCTCTCAAACATTTAGAGAAAAATTAACATCTAACCTTCTGAAACTTTTCCAAAAAGTTGCAGAGGAAAGAATAGTCCCAAACACATTCTATGGGACCATCATCACCCTGATACCAAAACCAGAGGAAGATATCACCAAAAAAGAAAATTACAGGCCAATGACACTGATGAACATAGACGCAAATATCCTCAACAAAATACTAGCAAGCAAAATCCAACAACACATTAAGAGGATCACACTCCATGATTAAGTGGGATTTATCCCAGGGAAGGAAAAATTTTTCAATATCTGCAAATAAATCAGTGTGATACACCACATCACAAACTGAAGAATAAAGCCATATGATCATCTCAATAAATGCAGAAAAAGTTTTTGACAAAATTCAACACCAATTTATGATAGAAACTCTCCAGAAAGTGGGCATAGAGGGAACTTACTGCAACATAATAAAGGCCATATACAACAAACCTACAGCTACCATAATTCTCAATGGTGAAAAACTGAAAGCATTTCCACTAAGATCAGGAAAAAGACAAGGATGTCCACTCTCACCACTCTTATTCAACATAGTTTTGGAAGTCCTAGCCACGGCAATCAGAGAAGAAAAAGAAATAAAAGAAATACAAATTGGAAAAGAAGAAATAAAACTGTCACTGTTTGCAGATGACATGATACTATACATAGAGAATCCTAAAGATGCAACCAGAAAATTACTAGAGCTAATCAATGAATTTGGTGAAGTTGCAGGATACAAAATTAATACACAGGAATCTCTTGCATTCCTATACACTAACAATGAAAGATAGAAAGAGAAATTAAGGAAACAATCCCATTTAACATCGTATCAAAAAGAATAAAATACCTAGGAATAACCCTGCCTAAGGAGACAAAAACCTGTACTCAGAAAACTATAAGATACTGGTAAAGAAAACAAAGATGACTCAAACAGTTGGAGAGATATACCATGTTCTTGGATTGGAAGAATCAATATTGTGAAAATGACTATACTACCCAAGTTAATCTACAGATTAAATGGAATCTCTACCAAATTACCAATGACATTTATTGCAGATTTGGAATAAAAAAAATTAATTTTTTATGGAGACACAAAAGATCCTGAATAGCCAAAGCAATCTTGAGAAGGAGAAAAAGAGCTGGACAAGTCAGGCTCCCTGACTTCAGATTATGCTACAAAGCTACAGTAATCAAAACAGTATGGTACTGGCACAAAAACAGAAATATAGATCAATGGAACAGGATAGAAAGCCCAGAGATAAACCCATGCACCTATGATCACCTAATCTATGACAAAGGAGGCAAGAATATACAATAGAGAAAAGATAGTCTCTTCCATAAGTGGTGCTGGGAAAACTGGACAGCTACATGTAAAAGAATGAAATTAGAACATTTTTTAACACCATACACAAAAATAAACTCAAAATGGACTAAAGACCTAAATGTAAGACCAGATACTATAAAACTCTTAGGGGAAAACATAGGCAGAACACTCTTTGACATAAATTGTAGCAAGATCTTTTTCAATCCACCTCCTAAGTAATGAAAATAAAAACAAAACTAAGGAAATGGAACCTAATTAAACTTAAAAGCTTTTGCACAGCAAAGGAAACCATAAACAAAAAGACATCCCTCAGAATGGGAGAAAATATTTACAAATGATGCAACTGACAAGGGATTAATCTCCAATATATACAAACAGCTCATGCAGCTCAATATCAAAAAACAAGCAGCCCAATCACAAAATGGTCAGAAGATCTAAATAGACATTTCTCTAAAGAAGACATATGAATGGCCTACAGGCACATGAAAAGATGCTCAACATTACTAATTATTTGAGAAATGCATATCAAAACTAAATATAATATGATGTATCACCTCATGCTGGTCAGAATGACCATCATCAAAAGTCTACAAACAATAAAATCTGGAGAGGGTGTGGAGAAAATGGAACCCTCCTACACTGTTGGTGGGAATGTAAATTGGTACAACCATTATGGAGAACAGTATGGAGGTTCCCTTAAAAACTAAAAAATAGAGCTACTATATGATCTAGCAATCCCACTTCTAGGCATATATCCAGAGATAACCAGAATTTGAAAAGATATATGCACCCCAGTGTTCATTGCAGCACTATTTACGATAGCCAAGACATGGAAGCAACCTAGGTGTCCAGCAACAGATGAACTGATAAAGAAGTGTGGTATATATATACAATGGAATATTTCTCAGCCATAAAAATGAATGAAATATGGGACTTCCCTGGTGGTCCAGTGGTTAAGACTCCACACTTCCACTGAAGGGGGTACAGGTTCAATCTCTGGTTGGGGAACTAAGATCCTGCATGCTGCATGCAGTCAAAAAAAAAAAAAAAGAAGAAGAAGAAGTAGTAATACCATTTGTAGCAACATGGTTGGATATAGAGATTATCATAGTAAGTGAAGTAAGCCAGACAGAGAAAGACAACTATCATATGATATCACTTATATGTGGAATCTTAAAAATATGATACAAATGAATTTATTCACAAAACAGAAACAGACTCACAGACTTCAAAAACAAACTTATGATTACCAAAGGGGAAAGGTGGGTGGTGGGGGAGGGATAAGTTAGGAGGTTGGGATTAACATATACACACTACTATATATATATATATATATATATATATATATATATATATATATATATATATATATATATAAAATAGATAATAAACAAGGACCTACTGAATAGCACAGGGAACTCTACTCAATACTCTAATGACCGATATGGGAAAATAATCTGAAAAAGAATAGATATATGTGTATGTATAACTAAATCACTTTGCTGTATACCTGAAACTGATGCAACATTGTAAATCAAATATATTCCAATATAAAATTAAGAAAAAAAAGAAATCTTTGGAAAAAAACTACACTCATGAACATGGATGAACCTTTGAAATATAATTTGTGTGAAAAGAAGTCACAGAAGAATACATATAGTATGATACCATTTTATGCAAAGTATAAAACAAGAAAAATGAAATAAAGATTCTATTTAAACTCACAACCATATGTGACAAAGCCATAATGAAAGCAATGGAAGGATAAAAATTTTAGAATAGTAGTGGTTACTCTAGTTGGTGGGACCGGGTGGGTGATGAGGTTGTGGGGGCAGATGGGGTCTTTGGATTGGAGGACAGCATTGGAAAGTTTCAATGTAGTCTGCAATGCTCTCTGTCTTAAGTTGGGAAGTGGACTTACGAGTGTCTACTTTATGATTGTTTCATAATTTATAATATATTACATGTATTACCTTTTCTATATTACATATAATAAACTTCATAAAACCTGAGAAACAAACAAAAGTAAACTCTATTGTTATATTCTTGAGTACCCTGCAACTTCCGGGAGCCCTTTGCACAGATGGTCCAAAAGAAATCCTCTCAGCTTCACATGGACCCATTTTTCCATCCTGCCCGAGATTACTTCTCTCTACTACCTCCCCTATTTTGCATAATGGGCTGGGAACTCATCAAGTCATCCCACCCTACCACTGCCACGGCAGAAAGTAGTCCCTCCTCAGTTTGCCTGCTTTCCTTTCACAAATTTGCCCTTGATATCTTCAGAGTAGGTAGAGTGGTTCTCTAACACCTTTAGCACAGCTAAAACAGAACAGTCTGGATGCTGTGTTGGGCAGAGGAAAAAAGTATAGGCTGTAAGTATACATGTTGACAATTGTGGAACGGAGTCCTCCAGAGGAAACAAGTTAAGGGGGATGGGAACTCTGGCTGGGGGTTGTGGAAAGCCTTCAGACAGAAGGCAGCATTAGAACGGGGCTTTGAAAAGTGTGTAGGATTTTGATAGATGAGAGAATGAACATTCTCTTTAGAGGGAAATGTCATCATGAGAGAACATTATAGGGCTTTTGGACTTTGGTTTGACTCGTTCACAGGGGAAAAGGGTAGGTGACAAACTTGGATTGAGGTAGCCCCATAGAGTTAGGATGGTATGTTAAGGAGTTAGATCTTTATTAATAATTTAGAGCATGTGAATCCACTGAAAATTGTTGAATGAATGTTTACATGACGAGACCTCTCTATGAAGATTTAAATAATTAATCTTGAGAACTTACTGGGACAAGGCACTTCATGTGTGTGTGCATGGGGTGTGGGGAAGGCTACAAAGAAACCAAGAAACTTAAGATATGATCACGGCCCTCATGACTCATAACCCAGTTGAAGTTAAAGAACATAATCAAGGGAGCAGGGTGAAGAAACAGGACAGTTTTCCAGCTTCCCTGAAACAGGTCTTTAGTGTGTGGTTTCCTTATTTGGTTGGACTCAGTGTGACTAACCAGAAGTGTCCAGATTAAAGTACAAAGGCAAATAATAAATTTCTGCCTTGCTCAGCCCATTATAAATTGAATGGAGTGGTAATTAGGTGGTATAATGCTAGGAGAGATGTCATTACCAATTCTTAGGAAACGCACATTCCCTTTTATAGGAATAACCACAGGATCCATGTCCACAGGTCCCATGGACCCTATTTTTAAGGTACAGACAGCAGGAATCTGCACGGCCACATGGTGTGTGAATCAGTGTGATGCCCATTAGAGGATGGATTTGCCTTTCCTGGGCAGTAAACTCCAAGGAAGGAGCCTCTCTCCCAGACAAGCAGCAGGTTTTTGATGCTGTGTCAGATAGAATCCTCTTATGCATCCCCTCAGTCTGATTTTCAAATTGCTTGAATTGTGAATCCCCTCATCTATCAGTCTAGATAAATGCAACAACCAGCCTCAGAGGTTGGTGAGGTGATCTATTTCTCTTTATCACTGTATATTGACGGATCTTTATGACATGGAGCAAGCTGGGTCTCTTCTCCTCTCCACTTATGCATCATCCCCTAAGCGCCAACACACCCTATTGAAAAGGAAAAGGCAGCCAAGACATTTGCTAAAATTATATTGTATTTCACCTTATTTTGGAAGTAATGAGATCGTTTAACATGAAATGTAATTTAAAAGTGCAATGGGGCTTTTTTTCTTTTCCCTCCCCTTGGTAATAGCTTCAGACTCTGTGTGCAGCTACTGACACATCAGTAAGAGGCGTGGAATGAAACCTGTTCCTTTCAGAAAATGAGCGTCCGCTGAGAGAGCTGGACAGAAAGCAAGGATGTAGCGGGTCTTTGAAGACTTTGCCTGTGCCTCAAGCTCATCTCCCTACTGGTTCATGATACCTTACTCTGGGCTCCACACAAAGCCTGGTTCACAGTGAAGAGAAGCCTTCAAACACATGTATATTCAGCTAACTCCAAAATGAGACACCAAGAAGCAGCTCAATCCGTACTCTTTTCCCTTTTCCTCCCCTCACCTGCTTCAGAAAATGAAATGCTTTCCTTCCAGGACACAAAAAGATGCCAGTTAGATCAGCAGTGTCAGGTGTATTTATTATCCCTCAAGGGGTGTAACATGAGGAATCGGCGGCACTGGGTGGGGCTAGAAGTGTAGTCTTCTGGAAAAATTTCACATTCAAAGCGAAGTCACATCTCATAAGGCAGCTAATAATTTTAGATTCACATATTTAAGAAGAAAGTGGTAATTGTATGGTAAAATATTAGCAAAGCTCAAAAAACTAGAGCTAAAACCTAGTCTCTGGGGGGAATGCTATATGAGATGTGAGAGTTGTTACCAATGTTACCTGTAGGCATCAATAATAACATCCTCTATTGCTATAATGTAAACACATGATCAATATAAAAATTAGGACAGTCAAAAAATAGAGATAGAGATACAGATGCTAGGTATGTTAAGGGAATAGAAGGTGATGGCTCCAGGAGATTGGATTTGGGCTTGCTTCATTATTATTAGTACTTTTGAGTGTGTTTTAGAGTTATTCAACAGTCAAAACCATAAAGTAGAAGGCAGGTAAAGAGTCATATACCTTTTACTTGGCTTCTGCAGGAACTAGCTGGGCAACCTTGAGCAAGTCACTTCGCCTCTTTTGGCCTCATTTTTTCTCACCTACAAAAGGGAGCTATTATTAGTGCTATGGTTAGCGCATAACTTATGCTTATATAAAGCACCTGGTATATGTATTTTTAAAGCTCATTAGGTGTTTTTAAAAGGTATTAAAAGTGCCCAATAAAGCATTTTCAGTGTGGTCCACAAACCAACAACGCCCACATCACCTTAAGCTCACTAGCAATGCAGACTCTGGTGAGTCACTCCAAACCTACCTCATTGGAACCCGCCTTTTAACAAGCATCAGGTGATGCTGATTAGCTCTTAAAGTGCTGATTTGCATGCAGTATATCTGGGGTAGAGACTCAGGTTCTGCCTTCCTAACAAGCTCCCAGGTGATGCCAATGCCTCTGGTCCAAGGGCCACAATTTGGGTAGCAAGGGTTTAAAGACTGTCGGCCATATTGGAGGTGCCTAATACAACCGCCTAAAGCACTGGTTCTCGAACTGGGTGCATCAGGATCACCTGGAAGGCTTGTTAAACCACAAATGAATAGGCCTCACCCCCAGAGCTTTGAGCTAGTGGATCTGGGTGGGATCCAAAATTTGCATTTCTAACAAGTTCCCAGGTGATACTGATGGTCCAGGGATCACATTTTGAGAATTATTGGTCTACAGACTTAAGTTAAAATAAAATAAAAGATTACTGTTACAAGAACAGGAAAAGCAGGATAATAAGCTAGTACAGCATGATTTTTAGTTATAAATAATGTACATGTTAAAATTTAGAAGGAAATGTACAGTAGAGATTGCTTGAAGGAATTGGTACTAAAGAGAAATTTGGGGATTTCTCTATTTGCCAAATTTAATTGACAGTAAAAGATTATCTCCCTTCAAATCACCCCTTTCTTCCTAGGCTGCAGTTCCAGAAGCAGCAGCTCTCCTAATCCCCTGACCTTTTCCAGTTATACAAGGAGGCTGTTGGCTTTTAGAGATAAACACGTTGATTTGAATTGAAAAAGGAATGAGATTAAGAAGGACAGGGGATGCAGTGATTTAAAATGTAGGCATAAATGAACAAATGGGTGAGCATGTTGAAGGTTACACATCCTCACAGATTCAGCAAGGTGGATATGTCCATATATTCACCATTTGATTTGTTTTTTATTTATGTCCCACTGTGCTCCTAAAAGTTTTGAAAATATTTTGAAAATGAATCGTGGCTTTATCAACCTCAAGGTGTTGAGCTAGGGAATATTGTCTCCATAGAGCAGGAGGTGCAGTACCAAGTCACCATCATCACACTTTGTCACAGTGGAGCTGTAAGCTAGGCTCTGTCCTTTGCAGAGAGGCATCTCCACTGGGCACGTACAAGCATACGAAGTCTGGAGGTCCAATTCCACAGGCCCTAGCCCTTCAATGTAAATGCCCTCAGATTTAAGAATGTCTAACATTCCCCGACTCCAAACCAGTGGATGTCCTATAAAGGTTTGTTGTATTTCAAAGGACAGATACCCCATCTCCTGAGAAAGAGCTGATGCTTCAGAATTGGGGGAACAAAGGCAAATTATAATAATCATAATTTAAAAATCTTATGTGGTATAATGGAATAACCCTAAGAAAATAAGAGATATTCATTGTAATTATTTAGACAGTGACAGATTGTCAACAACTTATTGCCCAGCATTTGGTCAACAAAACTTCATATAGCCATTAAAAATTATGTCTGCGAATACCAAAGGATAACTATTGTATTTTGGCAATAAACATTTTCTAGGTTAGGTTAAAAGAGAAAAAAGGGATACAACATTTCATCTACAGCTTAATTACTGCTGTATTTTTGAAATTCCATGCCTAAGAAGCACCTGAAAGAAAAACATCTCAAAATGTAGGCATTTTGTGTTTGCAGTATTCTTTCAAATTTTCCCTTTTCCCCCTAATCATTGTTTAATAAGTATGCACTAAACTTATCATGAAAAATGAACCATTTTGTAAACTATGACTTTTAAAATTATTTTATTTTAATGCTGATAACATTAAGAGTAAAAAGAATTTATTACTCTCTAATTACAGTTACGCTAAAATATCTACCTGTTAAAAAATAGAAGTCAGTGCATTAACAGTGATAGTTTTTATTGGGATTTAGAGCAATGGAGGAGGGGTATTCTCTAATTGCCAAATGTATTGTGTGGTTTTAGAATGAAACAAATGCAAAATATAATGAGAAAATGAATGTTTTTGTCAGTAGCATTGCCCTTCATATACGCACAGGAGATTTCTCAAAGAAGCACCTGAAATTTGGGGGACTCATCTTTACTTAAAATGAAATTGAACAACAGCTTGCTCTTTGGCTTGTTTCTCTCGTTGAGGAGCTCTGGGGACATATCCTGGCCTCTATCAGCCACCCCATGCCTAAGCCTGGACTCCCACATGACGGCAGTGTGACAGGGGGCTCACTGCTCTCTTCACTCGGATGAGAGCCCAGCGGAGGAGCATGCTCCACTTCTCAGTGCCTCAGGAGAGGTCACAATGCCTGAACCAGCATCCTGTCCCTGGCAGCCTCACTCCCATAGGCACTGGCTAACATGGCTCTGTGCCCATCAACTATGTAACATAGCAACTTCATATGACTACAGATTTGGGGCTCAGCATGCACTCACTTGTAGAGAGAAGTAATCCTGTTTTTAACCATCCATGCCCAAGGAGGGCCACGTGTCTATCAGTCAAGGTACCATTTGGTGACTCTTTTCAGGGTCTCATAGGAAAACAAAAGGTCCTTTCACATTAAGTCCTAGGAATTTTGCCAGTAATCTTGGTGAAACTGAACTCTTTTTCACACTGTGAACCCCATTGAGATGTTAAAATGTGTTCCTACCAGTCTCCAAATAATTTTCTCTAATGGTTCAGACTGTCACATAGCAAACCATTCCCCTAAAGTAGGCAAAAGGACCCAGGGATTCATTCATTTATTCACTCACTCATTCAACAACTACTCCTTGAGTGCCTTCTGTGTGCAAATAGCACGCCAGGTGCTAGAGGTAAGTGGTGCGTGAGACACAGCAGCCACCCTCAAGGAGCTCGAGGTCCAGATTCAGAGACAGAAGTAAAGAGGCAGGTTCAGTGGAATGTGAGAAGGCTCTCCATGAGGTCAACGTGAGGAGTTAAAGAAGGACAGAGGACTTTCTGGAAGAAACAGTGTCTAAGCTGAGAAAGGAAGCACAGGTTGAAGTTAACCTGGCAAAGGTGAGGGTGAGTGGAAGGGGAAGAACTTTCTAGAAAGTTCAGCCAGGACAAGAGCAAAGGGATAAGAGAGAACTCTGGGGGAAATAAATAGAATGGGAGGTGGGTGTGCAGCAGGGATTATAAAGGGCTTTATAAGCATGTTGTCTTGGTAGTGCACTTCAAAGCTGCCTGACTCCCCCACCTGTTAATCTTGGGGAGGAAGAAGGGAGCTGATGTCAGTCAGAGCCCAGGTCATGATTGGGTCAGTGTCATTGGTTATGGAGCTTTCCCTGTAAATTCAGTGAGCTTGACAAAGTCCAGCCTGTAGTCACATTCTCTTGGGCTTGACTGTTTGCATTCCTTTCATTGGCCTCTTCTTCAGAATCTGCTATTTTCTCTTGGATTCCTTTCCTCTCAGAGCATCTAGTACCTACGGGATGCCTGGAGCTGCCTCTTGTTCTGGAAGGATCCTGTCCTGTGGAGGCCATGTGGGAACTGGGGTGGAACCCAAGGGAGGGGAGGCAACCTCCATACCCTTAAACCTACCCGCTCTCTGCTCAGAGACATTTGGCTGGTGGCTGTGACCTCAGCATGATAGCTACAAATGTTTGTTCATCAGATAATGTATATAACTGGATGCATAAAAGGCTGCTAAGGTTGTCAATGTACAAAACAATAGGTTCTATGGAATTAATATACAAAAGTGGAAGGATTGCTTAGACCTTTCTTGCAAAGGGATTGAGACAATGAGATCATATTGGGATCTAGCTCAAAGCAGATTTTTAGTACAAACCTTCCTCTCATCTCCTTTATTGCTCTCTGAACCCTAGGGTTCACAAAAACCTGGCCAATTAAAATCAGCTGGGGAAATCCACAAACGGGACCTTAAAGAGAATAACAAAGCATGAACTGTTTTAGGGGGAAAACAAGTCATTTTACCCTGAACACACAGTCAGGGCTGATTTTCTGTTAGGCATTGTGCAAGGGCTGGTAGCAAGCCACTTTGCTCTTGGAAACCTGTCAGTGCACCGGTGAGAGAAGTCCACCCAAATGACAAAATTGGTGCCTCAAAATACGTGCACATAAAGAGCCAAGAGAGGTAGCCACTGGAAAAGGTGCCCTCCCACCCAGCTGGGAAGGCTATAGGTGGATTTGTGGAGGAGGGGGCATTTGAAGGAGAGGTAAGATTTGGATTCCAGGGTAAAGGGAACAGAAAGACCCAAGGTAGGGAGGAGGGAAACATGGGAAAGAGAAAGAAGTTCAGTTGGGTTGTGCCTGAAATGAATCAGATGTTGGAACCAAAGGAAGGCAGATTGGAAAGTCCTATTGGGATCAGGTGGTGGCAGGTCTAGAGGGCCAGCTTTCTGCCAGCTTCAGGAATTCCATCCTGCCTGGCTGGGGCACCCTGAGGACTGGGGCAGGATGGGCGCGGTGAGTGAGCATGGCTGACAAACACTTGTGACCACTGACAACGCATATTCACACTTTAAGTGCCCATGATGCTGGAGTGCCTGGCCAAGCCTCCCACTGACTACACAAAAGGAGCAATTGCCCTATTTCCACCCTTGGTAGCTTTATACCTGGCCCCCCTCCCCTCATCATATTTCAGAAAACCACCACCACCCTCCCAAGGCTGACCCATCCTAGGCAGCAGGGTCAAAAGTCACAATCAAGATCCAGGATACAGACCTGCAGCAGAGCAGCCTGGGATGACTAACTACAAAAGGTGGTCACAGTCCTGGCCTCTGCTTGGCAGATTCAGGGCAACAGCTGTGGAAAAGCAGCACCTGCTTCATTTCTGCATTTTCTACGTGGCCTCCAAGCCCTCGGCTGCTGAGAAGAGCACAAAGTATCCCATGTGTGCCTCCCGAGAAATGCCAGGCTCCAAATGCTGTTTTTCCCGAAGGCCCTTTCATTCCAGTATGTTTCCATGTCTCAGTGTTTACTGCCCTTATATCCTAACTTGCCTGTAGCCAACAGCTGTCATATTCAAACATTTAGACAAACTCAGAGTACCCCCCTCCTCCATCAGCCCCAAACAGTCCTGTCAATCCTCTTCACGTCTGTATTCCATATGGTAAAAGGAACACCCTCTGCCAGGAGTGATCAACAATTACAATTATGAGGTATATTTCCAACTGAATGCCTTGTTAAACACATATAATCAACCCCAAATAAAATGACATGTTGCTGATAAGGAACCACTGGCCCCATGGGGATGATCCCAGGGAGAAACATAAATTCCGTGACCAAATCTCTGACATAATCAGTAAGGAGGCACCCACCTCTAGAAACGAGCCAATAAAATCTAACAGCAAGCCGGATATTGAGGAAAATCAGCATTATTATTATTGGCAGATTTAAACTGTGCTCACAAAAGACTCAGATTTTTTTAAGCCCTAATTTCTGAAGAGATTTTCACTTGAAAGTGCATTGTATAAAATAAAATAGAACCCTTCCTTTTGATAGAAACGATGATGGCTAAGGTCACAGACTAGTCAATAAAATTCTATTAACCAATAATTAAACTGAAGAGCAGCACTGCTAAACCATTCTTGAATACAGTCTGCATCCCCATCTCTGTCTCCTCTGATGTCCTTTGCTTATGCCCACCTGTCAAATCCTCCTCGTTATCGAGATGCAGAGCAGGAAACTCTTCCTCCATGAAGACTTCCTTACAACTTCAGACAAAAGAAAACTCTGTCCCTTTACGCTCCTGGAATACTTTTACTCCCTATGGCAAATTGCCACATTGTGGGCTATAATACATGTGTCTTCTTCACCCTGTTCACCTGGGAGTTCCTTGTTGGGAGAGAGTATATCTTAATCATTTTTGTACATCCTACAGTAGCTATCTTGATGTCTTTCGAAGACTAGTCCTTTCATAAAAGTGTTTTAACTAAAAAACACATGCCTCATGTTAAACAAAGCAGAATAATGAAGCATAAATGGAACTTTGAGAAAATGACTGATAATGCCTTATCTACAGTTGGATGCACAGGAAAAGCTAATCAAATTTAAACCTGAAAAACAACAGAAAGAAGAAATGTTTTTCTTTGGACAGCATTCCATTGTATGGCTAGGCCATACTTTATTTAATCAACCTCTAATTATTGAAAACATGATGTGGTTTTTTCATTAATAAAGAATCCTACAATGAGCAAAAATGAACTATCAATTTTGTGGGTGTAATTATTACTTTAGAATAAACTATTGGAAGACAGTTTCACCCATAAATGTGCATATGTGTTTTTAAGAGTTTACATAAATTGATACTTCTAAGGGGCAATTCTAATGTTTTGCAAATAGGTGTAACTTTGCTTTTGTTTTCTGCTAGACATACTCAAGTTAGGGAATTTCCCTTTCTTCATAGGTATAGTTTGGCTCTTGAATGTGTGCTGGACTGTATCCAGTGTTTGTTCTCTGCTCCTTTTCTGGGTCTCTCTCTGTGGGGCACTCTGATCCACCTTTTCCAGCCTGCTCTGTGTGGGGAGGGGGGCTTGCTTGCCCTCTGGCAATTGGCTGGGTTCAGCCAGTGGGAGGGACCTTTAAGAAATCTAAAGATGCCAACAAACACATGAAAGGATGCTCAACATCACTAATCATTAGAGGAACGCAAATCAAAACCACAGTGAGGTATCACCTCACATCAGTCAGAATGGCTATCATCAAAAAATCTACAAACAATAAATGCTGAAGAGGGTGTGGAGGAAAGGGAACCCTCTTGTACTGTTGGTGGGAATGTATACTGATACAGCCACTGCAGAGCTCTGTATGGAGGTTCCTTAAAAAACTAAAAATAGAACTACCATATGACCCAGCAATCCCACTACTGGGCATATAACCTGAGAAAACCATAAGTTAAAAAGAGACATATACCACAATGTTCATTGCTGCACTATTTACAATAGCCAGGACATGGAAGCAACCTAAGTGTCCATCGACAGATGAATGGATAAAGAAGATGTGGCACATATATACAATGGAATATTACTCAGCCATAAAAAGAAACAAAATTGATTTATTTGTAGTGAGGTGGTTGGACCTAGAGTCTGTCATACAGAGTGAAGTAAGTCAGAAAGAGAAAAAAAAATACTGTATGCTAATGTGTATATATGGAATCTTAAAAAAAAAAGCTTTGATGGACCTAGTGGTGGGATGGGAATAAAGACAGATGTAGAGAATGGACTATGAGGACACTGGTGGTGGGGGAAGGGTAAGCTGAGACAAAGTGAGAGAGTAGCATTGACATATATACACTACCAAATGTAAAATAGATAGCTAGTGGGAAGCAGCTGCATAGCACAGGGTGATCAGCTTGGTGCTTTGTGACCACCTAGAGAGGTGGGATAGGGAGGGTGGGAGGAAGGCTCAAGAAGGAGGGGATAAGGGGATATATGTATGCATATAGCTGATTCACTTTGTTTTACAGCAGAAACTAACACAACATTGTAAAGTAATAATACTCCAATAAAGATGTTAAAAAAATAAAAAAGAAGAAAGAAAGAAATCTAAAGAGGTGTTGGTGGGGAAGAGGGAGAAGCTCAGCACATCCACTCTCTTGGCACTCTCCCTATTGCCTTGTCAGTAGACGCACTTCTCTACCAAAGAACACAGCTTCTGTTAGATGCCCCCACCCCACAGTTTCTAGAAACTATTCCCTCCTATTGCCCTTCAGGCCTTGGGTTTCAGGGAATATGCAGGTAGCAGCTCTCTACTCTTACTAGTCCTGGGATGTTTCACCATGCCTTCTGGACTCCTGCAACTCAACCCACATCTCTGCAGAGGCCATTCCTTTAACTCTCCCATTCACCCTTCTGAATGTTCTAACTGTTTCTTGACAGGCTTGGACTGACATAGTAATTGGTACCAGGAGTAGTCCAGGGGCTGTGTGGCAGCACTCAACCATTAGAGACAACACAGTTTCTAAAATTAGCAATGTTGTCTTCTGTGAAAATGGAAGTATTTTGACCCACAGAACCTGTGACAATGGCTAATTTAATGATGGAATTCCTAGAAATGAAATAAATGGACAGCTTATCAGATGTACTTAACATTCTGGTTCTGGTGGACAGGATCTTAATATAAGTCACTGCCATGGGTTTTCATGGCCCCATATACACTTCCCAGACATAAACTGGTTCACAGACCCAGAGTAGGTTGTATCCTTTGAGAAAGGGCCCTACAATGCAGCCACAGGTATATACTAGGAATTTTCCTCCAGGCCTTCCCCAGAGGAAAGGAAATACCTAGGAAAAAGAATACCTAGATATTCCAAAGTTTGTAAGAGTCTGTCTCTGAACTGATGTCAAGCCCTGGAGATTGACTAGTGGACCATCTGGCAATTCAGAGTGGTGACTTATGGAAATTATATGATGCATGGAGTTTTGGACTGAATCCATCTTTCCATCAGTCGAGTGGGACTCATCATGGATTTTTTGTCCAGTTCCAACATGTAGATGTCCACAATCAAAGACTTTAGAGATACAAGAGTGGTAGCTCTTAACAGAGTCCCATTTAACAGGCTTATTTGACTCATATGAAACCCAGATAATCTTTCAAGACTACAGTAGAAAATTGTTTCTCCTAAACTTACAGAGTAGGAGAAATGTAGGTAAAATGAAGAAGGACAGGAACCACTCCCACTTAAAAAACCAAGAAAATTCCCCTGAAGGAACAAATAATGAAACAGACCTATTCAGTCTAACAGACACTGGGTTCAAAAAGAAAGTAATGAAAATAATGAAGGAATTAAGAAAGGCTGTTGATAGAATTGCAGGTTACTGTAAAAAAAAGAACTAGAAACTATGAGGAGACAAGAAAAATTAGAAAATTCATTTGCCGAGATGAAAGCTGAGCTAAAGGCAATGAATAGCAGAATGAATATGAAGAATGAATAAGTGATCTGGAAGATAGAATAATGGAAATCACCCAATCAGAACAGCAGACAGAAAGCCAGATTTAAAAAAGGAAGCAATATAAGAGACTTACGGGATAATATAAAGCATGCCAATCTATGCATAACAGGGATTCCAGAAGAAGAAGAAAGAGACAGGGGGATTGAAAGTGTATTTGAAGAAATTATGGCTGAAAACTTTCCAAACCTAGAGAAGTAAACAGATGTCCAGATACAGGAAGCACAGAGGGTCCCAAACAAGATGAACCTAAACAGACCTACACAAAGACATATAATAAAAATGGCAAAAGTTAAAGAGAAGATTCTAAAGGCAGCAAGAGAAAAACAAAGAGTTAATTACAAGGGAACCCCCATAAGGCCATCACCTGATTTCTCTACAGAAACACTACTGGTCAGAAGGGAGTGGCAAAATATATTCAAATCTTGAAAGGAAAAATCTGCAACCTAGAATACTCTACCCAGAAACATTATCATTTAGAATAGAAGGAGAAAGAATTTCGCAGACAAGCAAAAACTAAAAGAATACAGCAATACTAAACCTATCCTAAAATAAATATTGAAAGTTCTTCTCTAAATAGAAAAGAAGCAAGAAGATACAGGAAAGAGGATATCACAATTGGAAAGTAAATCACTTAAGTGAGTATACAGATCAAAAAGAAACAAATCTATTTGTGAAAGCGATAATAAACACAAGGAACAGCAAAAGGATAAACATGAAGATGTAAAACAGGACATCAAAATCATAAAATGTTGGGGACAAGAGTAAGAAAATGTAGATTTTTTTTTTAAGAATGTGTCTGAGCCTATATGACTATCTGTCTAAAGCAAGCAGATATAGAAAGGGCTTAACATACTTGAAAAACAGGATAACCACAAATCAAAAACGTACAATAGATTCACAAAAACCAAAAAAAAAGAGAACACAAGCATAAAATAAACGGAAATCATCAAACCACAAAAAGGCAAACAAAATGAAAAAGGAACAAAAAAGAAACATAGAATCAACTGGAAAACAAGGTTTAAAATGGCAATAAATACATATGTCAATAATTACCTTAAATGTCAATGGACTAAATGCTCCAATCAAAAGACAGAATAGCAGGTTGGTTAAAAAACAGGAACCTACAATACGCTGCCTAAAAGAGACCTACTTTAATGCAAAGGACACACATAGATTGAAAGTGATGGGGTAGAAGAAGATATTTCATGCAAAAGGAAATGACAAGAAAGTAGGGGATCTCAATACTCATATCAGACAAAATAGACTTTAAAACAAAGGTCATGAAGAAAGATAAAGGACACTTTATAATGATAAAAGGATCAATACAAGAAGAGGATTGTACATTTATCAACATATATGCACCTAATATAGGAGTACAAAAATACATAAAACAAATACTAACAGACATAAAGTGTGAAATTGTTGGGAATACAATAATAGTAGGAGACTTTAACACCTCACTCACATTAATGGACAGATCTTCTAGACAGAAAAATCAATAAGGCAACAGATATCCTAAATGATACAATAGAACAGTTAGATTTAATTGATATTTTTGGGACATTACATCAAAAAAATCCCAGAATATACATTCTTTACAAATGTGCATGGAACATTCTCTAGTACTGACTACATACTAGGGCACAAAACAAACCTCAACAAACTTAAGAGCACAGAAATTATTTCAAGCATCTTCTCTGACCACAACACCATGAGCCTAGATATCAATGACAGGAAAAGAAATGAGATAAAAACAGATTACATGGAGACTAAACAATATGTTACTAAAAACACCAATGGGTCAATGAGGAAATCAAAAAGGAAATTTAAAATACCTTGAGGCAAATTACAATGAAAACACAACTCGACAAAAATCTATGGGATGAAGAAAAAGCAGTTCTTAAGGGAAGTTCATAGTGATTACAGGCCTTCCTCAAAAAAACAAGAAAAATTTCAAACAACCTAACCTACCACATCAAAGAATAGAGAAAGAGGAACAAACAAAACTGAAGTCAGCAGAAGGAAGGAAATAATAAAGAGCAGAGAGGAAATAGAGATTAAAAAATCAATAAAACTAAGAACTGCTTCCTTGAAAGGGTAAACAAAATTGACAAACCTTTGGCCACACTCACCAAGAAGAACAGAAAAAGAACTCAAATAAACAAAAATAAGAAATGAAAAAGGAGAAATATTAAACAATACTGCAGAAAAAAATACATAAAAGAACACTAGGAAGAATTATATGTCAACAATTTTGACAATCTAGAAGAAATGGACAACTTTCTAGAAACATGCAGCCCACAAAACTGAATCAAGAAAAAATAGATAATTTGAACAGACTGATCACTAGAAGTGAAATAGAAACTGTAACGGAAAAACTCCCTACAAACAAAAGTTCAGGACCACATGGCTTCACAGAAGAATTCTACAAAACATACAAACAAGAACACTTACCAATCCTTCTCAAACTATTCCAAAAGGTTGAAGAGGAAGGAACACTCCCAAAGACATTCTATGAAGCCAATATCACCTTGATACCAAAATCAGACAAAGATACCACCAAAAAAAGAGAAAATTACAGGCCAGTATCTTTGATGAATATAGATGCAACAATTCTCAACAAAATATTAGCAAACCAAATCCAACAACACATAAAAAAGATCATTCACCACAACCAAGTTAGATTCATCCCAAGTTTACAAGGATGGCTCAACATATGTAAAATCAAAGTGATACACCACATCAACAAAAGAAAAGATAAAAACCACTTGATCATCTCAATAGATGCAGAAAAACATTTGACAAAATTCAACATCTATTCATGATAAAAACTCTTACCAAAGTGGATATATAGGGAACATTATCTCAACATATTAAAAGCTATTTATGACAAACCCACAGCCAATATAATACTCAATGGTAAAAAGCTGAAAGCCTTCCTAGCAAAATCTGGAACAAGACAAGGATATCCACTTTCATCATTCTATTCAACATAGTATTGAAAATCCTATCCCCAGCAGTTGGACAAAAACGTATCCAAATTGGAAAGGAATAGATAAAATTGTCACTATATGCAGATGACATGATCCTATATGTAGAAAACCCTAAAGACTACACACAAAAACTACTAGAACTGACAAATGAATTCAGCAAGGTAGCAGGATACAAGATTAATGTAGAGAAATCAGTTGCATTTCTTTACAATAACACTGAAATATAAGAAAGGGAATATAAAAGACAATACCTTTTAAAGTCGCAGGAATAAAATAAAATACTTAAAAATAAACATGAGGAGGAGGTGAAAGACTTAACATGCTGAGAACTATAAAACATTAATAAAGGAAATTAAAAATAATTCAAAGAAATGGAATGATATCCCATGCTCTTGGATTGGAAGAATTAATATTGTTAAAATGACCATATACTACCTAAATCAATCTACAGATTTAATGCAATCTCTATCAAATTACCCATGACATTTTACACAGAATTAGAACAAATAATCCTAAAATTTATATAGAAACATAAAAGGCACAGGATTGCTGAAGCAATCCTGAGGAAAAAGAACAAAGAACAAAGCAGGAGGCATAACCCTCCCAGACTTCAGACAATAGTACAAAGCTACAGTAATCAAAATAGTGTGGCATTGGCACAAAACCAGACATACGGATCAATGGCACAGAATAGAGATCCCAGAAATAAACCCACACACCTATGGTCAATTAATCAACTAAGGAGGCAAGAATATAAAATGGGAAAAAGATAGTCTCTTCAGAAAGTGGTGCTGGGAAAGTTGGACAGATGTATGTAAATCAATGAAGTTAGAACACATCCTCACACCGTGCATGAAAATAAACTCAAAATAGCTTAAAGACTTAAACATAAGACATGATACAATAAAACTCCTAGAAGAGATCATAGGCAAAACATTCTCTGACATAAATTTTACCAATGTTTTCTTAGGTCAGTCTCCCAAGGAAATAGAAATAAAAACAAAAATAAACAAATGGGACCTAATCAAACTTACAAGCTTTTGAACACCAAAGAAAACCATAAACAAAATGAAAACACAACCTATGGAACAGGAGAGAATATTTACAAATGAGGGGACTGACAAGGGCTTAATTACCAAAATATACAAACAGCTCACACAACTCAACAACAACAAAAAAAACCACCCAATCAAAAAATGGGCAGAAGACCTACATAAACATTTCTCCAAAGAAGACATACAGATGGCCAACAGGCACATGAAAAGATGCTCAGTGTCGCCAATTATTAGAGAAATGCAATTCTAAACTACAATGATGTACCACCTCACACAAGTCAGAATGGCCATCATTAAAAAGTCTACAAACAATAAATGCTGGAGAAGGTGTGGAGAAAAGGGAACCCTCTTGCACTGTTGGTGGGAATGTAAATTGATACAATCACTATGGAGGATAGTATGGAGATTCCTTAAAAAACTAAAAATAGAATTACCATATGACCCAGGAATCCCACTACTGGGAACATACCCAGAGAAAAACATAATTCAAAAAGACACATGCACCCCAATATTCATTGCATTATTATTTACAATAGCCAGGTCATGGCAGCAACCTAAATGTCCATCAACAGATGAATGGATAAATAAGATGTGGTACATATATACAATGGAATATTACTCAGCCATAAAAAGGAATGAAATTGGGTCATTTGTAGAGATGTGGATGGACCTTGAGACTGTCTTACAGAGTGAAGTAAGCCAGAAAGAGAAAAATAAATATCGTATATTAACACATGTATGTGGAATCTAGAAAAATGGTACAGATGAACCAGTTTACAAGGGAGAAATAGAGACACAGATGTAGAGAACAAATGTATGGACACCAAGAAGGGAAAGAGGGGTGGGGTGGGATGAATTGGGAGATTGGGATTGACATATATACACTAATATGTATAAAATAGACAACTAATGAGAAAATGCTGTATAGCACAGGGAACTCCACTTCACTGTACAGTAGAAACTAACACAACACTGTAAAACAACTATACCCCAATAAAAGAAAAATAAAGAAAAAATGGTCTACAAATAACAAATGCTGGAGAGAGTGTAGAGAAAAGGAAACCCTCCTATACCATTGGTGGAAATATAAGTTGGTGCAGCCGCTATGGAAAACAGTATGGAGATTCCTCAGAAAACTAAAAATGGAATTACCATATGATCCAGCAATCCCACTCCTGGGAATATATCCAGACAAAACTATAATTCAAAAGATACATGTACCCCTATGTTCATAGCAGCACTATTCACAACGGCCAAGACATGGAACTACATAAATGTCCATCGACAGATGAATAGGTAAAGATAAATGGGTACATATATACAATGGAATATTACTCAGCCATAAAAAATAATGAAATAATGCCACTCATAGCAACATGGATGGACCTGGAGATGATCATACTAAGTGAATTAAGTCAGAAAGAGCAAGACAAATATCATATGATATCTCTTATATGTGGAATCTAAAACATGCCACAAATGAACTTATCTATGAAACGGAAACAGACTCACAGACATAAGGAACAGACTTCTCTGTTTCAAAAGAAGCCTTGACCTAGAATTTTTATCTTGAACACTGATTTGGTGTAAAATTCTACATCTAAGTCAGGGATTGGAGGCCTGTAGACTGCAGTGCAAATGTGGTCACAGATATATTTTCTGTCCAGCACAATATTATTAATTTTATAATACATTTGGATGAAAGACTGGAATCATACTGCAGAGGACATGACTGATGTTCACCAGTATTGGGGTCTTTTCCTCTCCTGGTGATAAAGTGACCATCTTAGCCCCTTGCAGTTGGAAAGGGCCATAGGACTTGTTTGCATAAATGAAATGTGAGAAGTTAACTCTATCACTTTCTGGCTATTCTCGTCTCTGTTCCTCTATGGCAGCAACTACAGGAACCACCTATCTCAAATGCTGGAGTCACGAAATGGTAGGACACAATCAGACTGAATTCCAGGCTGACTGTAGACCCACATGAGTCTACCTTTGATGTATAAAGGCAAAGATTTTGAAATTGGTTTTGAATACAACATAATGCTTCATTCTGATTATTTTGTATTTGGGTTTTCTTTTTTCTCCACATAATACATCAGCGTTTTTCCATGCCCTTAAAGATCATCTAAGAACAAGATTTTTAATGGCTGAATAATATTTCACCATAAGTTTATGTACCATAAATTTATTGAACTAATCCCCTATTGTTGAACACCTCATCAGAAGCATTTTTAGAAACTAATACTGAAATGAGCTTCATTGTGTTTGGCACTGGTTCTTTATCAAATTAAATTAGTGCTACTCCTATAATTAGGATTAATTACTGTTGCAAGTAACATAAAGCCTCATTGTAACAAGTTTAAAATATATATAGTCTTTGTTAGATGACATGATTGTTTATATAGAAAATCCTAAGGAATCTAACAACTAGAATAAGTGAATTTAGCAAGATCAAACCATATAAATATGCATAAATCAGTTGTATTATATATGCTAGTGTGCAAACAATTGAAAAATGGAAAGAATTTATAATAGCGTCAAAAAACCAAAATGCTTAGGATTTAGTTTATAAACAAAAGACACATGATAGAGGGACGAGAGACAAGATGGAGGAGTACAGGACTTGAGCTCACTTCCTGTCACGAAAACACCAATATCACAACTAACTGCTGAACAACCATCGACAAAATAACTCAAACCTACCAAAAAAAGGTTCTACACTCAAAGACAAAGAAGAAACCACAACGAGACAGTAGGAGGGACACTTTCATGATATAATAAAGTCCCATACCCACCAGGTGGGTGACCCACAAACTGGATCATAATTATATTGCCAAGTTACTCCTACAGGAGTGAGTTCTGAGCCCCACATCAGGCTCCCCAGTCTGAGGGTCTGGCATTGGGAAGAGGAGCCCCTAGAGCATATGGCTTTGTAGGCCAGTAGGGCTTGAGTCTAGGAGCTCCACAGGACTGGGGGAAACAGAGACTCTACTCTTGGAGGGTGCACACAAGACTTCACATGCACTGGGACCCAGGGCAAAGCAGTGACACCATAAGGCCAGTGACATCCTCCAAGATCCGCAGGTAGGTCTGGCCCAGACCTGGGTCAGACCTACCTGTGGATCTTGGAGGGTCTCTGGGGTTGGCAGGGGTGGGCTGTGGCTCACCATGGGGGCAAGGACACTGGTGGCAGATGCCCCAGGGAATACTCATCAGCATGAGCTCTCCTGGAGGTTGCCACTTGGGCACTGAGACATGGACCCACCCAACAGCTTGCAGGCTCCATTGCTGGGATGCTCCAGGCCAAACAACCAACAGGGTGGGAACACATCCCCACCCATCAGCGGACAGGCTTCTTAAATTCATCCTGAGCCAACAGCCACCTATAAACACACCCACTGACATGGCCCTGCCCACCAGAGAGACAAAACCTACCTCCACTCACAAGCCCCTGGAACAAACTCACCCACCAGGGGGCAGACACTAGGACAAAGAATTACGATTCTGCAGCCTGAGGAATGGAGATCACAAAACACAGAAAGTTAGAAGAATGAGATGGCAGAGAAATATGTTCCAGATGAAGAAACAAGATAAAACCACAGAAGAACTAAGTGAGGTGGAGATAGGCAATCTACCTGAAAATGAATTCAGAATGATAGTAAAGATGATCCAAGATCTTGGAAAAGAACGGAGGCACAGACCGAGAGGATACAAGAAATGTTTAATAAAGAGCTAGAAGCTTTCAAGAATAAACAAACAGATGACCAATAACTGAAATTAAAAATACACTAGAAGGAATCAATAGCCGAATAAATGAGGCAGAAGAACAAATAAGTGAGCTGGAAGACACACTGGTGGAAGTCACTGCTGCAGAACAAAGAAAAAAGAAAGAAAAGAAATGAGGACAGTCCAGAGACCCCTGGGACAGCATTAAATAAACCGCCATTCTCATTACAGGGGACCCAGAAGGTCATGAGAGAAAGGGCCTGAGAAAATATTTGAAGAGATAATAACCAAAAACTTCCTTAGCATGTGAAAGGAAACACTGACTCAATTTCAGGAATCACAGAGAATCCAATACAGGATAAACCCAAGGAGGAACATGCCAAGACACATATAAAATTGACAAAAATTAAAAACAAACAGAAAATATTAAAAGCAACAAGGGAAAAGTAACAACACGCAAGGGAAACTCCATAACGTTATTAGCTGATTTTTCAGCAGAAACTCTGCAGGCCAGAAGGGAGTGGCATGATATACTTAAAGTGATGAAAGGGAAAAACTATAACCAAGAATACTCTGCCCAGCAAGGCTCTCATTCAGATTCGGAGAAATCAAAAACTTTACAGACAAACAAAAGCTAAGAGAATTCAGCACCACAAAGCCAGCTTTACACCTAATGCTAAAGGAACTTCTCTAGATGGAAAACAAAAGGCCACAATCAGAAATAAGAAAAGTACAAATGGGAAAGCTCACTGGTAAAGGCAAACATACAGTAAAGGTAGGAAATCATCCTCACACAAATATGATATCAAAACGAGCAATCAAGAGAAGAGGAGAGTACAAATGCAGGATAATGAAATGCATTTGAAGTTAAGAGACCGGAAAATTAAAACACTCTTGTATGGATATAGAATGATATACAACATGATTCCATTTATATGATGTTTTAAAACAGGGAAAATTAATATATGATTAAAAAACAATAGCTGCCTCTGAAGAGGGTGGTGGAAGCAAGGGTTTATTGTGTAAGGGCGTGAGGAAACTTTCTGGAGTCATGATATTTTTCTATATGTTGATGAGGATTTGTTTCATACAGGTGTATACATCTGTTGAAATCAAATATTACAGTGAAATATGAGTATGTAAATTTTATCTCAAAAGAAAAATAAGAACTGTAAACAGATATTAAACTCTGGGTAGTGGTACACAATGTTTAGGGGTATATAGGGGTGGAATGTATAGATGTCTGATAGTTACTTTGGAATGTGCCAAAAATAAGATGGATCAGTGGATAGAGGGATGGATAGATAGATAAGTGATAGAACAAGTATAGAAAAATGTTAACTATAGAAAGTAGGTGCTAGATATTTACTATACAATTCTTTCAAGTGTTCTATATATTTGAAATTTTTCTTAAGGATATGTTGGAAGAAAAGAGGTTTATTTCTCATAAATGTAAAATGTTGGTCCAGAAATAGGCAGCCCAGAGCTTATATGGCAGATCTATGATTAGGAATCCAGGTTCCTTCTGACACCTCATGGCCCAAGATGGCTGCTAGATCTCTCAGCATCTAATCCACATTCCAGCCAGCAGGACACTCAAAGCATTGCAGTGATTCTTTCCTGTCTCTCCTCTGCATCAACAATTTCTCTTTATTGGATCATTGTCACTGACATGCAAACTTGTGGTTCTTTCTCTCTTCTTTAAAAAATCCTTTTCTTGACCCAACTTCCTCCTCTACTGACTGTCAACCTGTTTCTTTGCTCTCCTTTACACAAAACTGAACAAATCGATGCCTATGTCGGCTGTCTGATTCTACCCTCAGTCCTCTTCTTGTATCTGCAGTACTCTCTCCTTCATATAGCTTCTGGGACACCACACTTAGTTTTCCTCCTACTTCCCTATCTCCCTAGTAGTACTGTCTCATTCTCCTTCACAACTTCTTTCTCTTCCCCCTCTTCCAACATTCAATGTTGGAGTGACCCATGGCTCAGTCCTTGGCCCCTGTGTCTCCTCCACCCAAGCTGGTTCAAAGGAGTTAATGCCATTCATTTGCTTATGACTCTCACACTTATATCTCTAGCCCAGCCTCTCACCCTAGCTCCAGAGTCACACCCAACTCCTACAAATCAGGCATTCATCTTCATGTCTAATAGATACCTCATACACAACATGTCCAAAACCAAATTCCTGATCCTTTTCCCCCAAAGCCTAATTTCGTCTCAGTTTCCCCTCTCTTAATGATGCCAGCTCCATACTCCAGGTGGTGAGGCCAAAAAACATAGTCATCCTCTTCTCTCTTTTTCCCATACCCAATCCATCAGGAACCCAAGCTAGTTCTACTGTCAGGATATGCCTAGAATCTGCCACTTCCCATTGCCTCCCTGCTGCCACCCTGGCTCAGATTACTGCTATACCTTTCTAACTGGTTCTCCTGCTTCTTTTGCCCTAACAGTCTTTGTAACAGAGCAGCCAAACTAATCCCTTTAAAATGTAAGTCAGATGTTATCATTTCTCTGCTCAGAACACTGCATGGCTCCCTACTTCCCCCAGAGTAAACTGAAGACATTCAGTGGCCTACAAGACTGTGTGATTTGGTGCCCCTCACTGCCTCTGGACTTCACATGCCCCTTGTGTACCAACTCCAGCCATGCCAGCCTCTTAGTGATCCCTGGAACGCGTTAGGCATTCTCTAGCCTTGAGGTTTCTCACTAGCTGTTTCTTCTGCCCGAAACACTTTGTCCAGATTTTTCACTGGATAATGCCCTCTCCTCCTCCAAGTCTTTGCTCAGATGGATCCCAAGCACCTGCAGCAGTGCTAGTACCTAGACCAATCCATGCTCAGTAAGTAAATAAGTGAAGCATACAGAACTGTGGGATCAAACCTCCACAAGCCCTTTAACCAGCTACATATTTCCTTCCTCCAACAAAAACAGATTTATCTTCTGATCAACACAGTATTATCCAAAGTTTTTAAATGCATTCCCCCTAACCAGTCTTAAGTGTAATCAGGACCCAGGAGATGAGGAGAGGTGGACTTGGTTGAAAAAGAAATACCATTTAAGTCTATTCCCAAATCAAAGGACTGCAGTCCGGTAGGCTCTGTACTCAGGAATACAGAACCAAAAAACAGTGTCACTCAAATACATGGTAATGATCCCTAGAGTCATCTTTATTTAGAATGAAAACAAAACTGAAACAAAACAAACACCAAGAGCAATTTTTTTTTTTTTAAAAAAAGGTCATCTCTCCTTAATTCCTGCTCAGTTTCTAAGGAATTATGTTCAAATCTTAATATGCAACTTTCTCCCTTCCAGGCCTGGTGGGCTTATTTTTCTTCTTAAGGATTTGCCTAAAGCAAAAGTAACCATCACAACCATCTGTTGCACAAAAAGGATTAACTTTACTTCCAATCAAAAGGCAAACTGCTGCCCCTGAGATTTGCTGCTTGTCACAAGTAGCTAAGATTCAAGGTACAGCAGTACAGGTAGCATCTCTGGGTCTCCTAAGCATCCTCATTTTTATGCTGCCACTGCACTGTCATCAATGGTTAGGGATCTAGTCCCAGAGCACATCCATGACTGGAAACTCAGAGGTGGTACTCCAGTGGCGAGCTTCCTGTAGTCCTGGAATTTTCATTGCCTGTAGCCAATTCACAACTTCTGCATAATTTCGAGGAGGGGTGTGGCTCTCAAATATGGCCCCTGGCACCTAGTCATTGGTCAGCTTTTACATGGACACAATTGTTTTTCCACTGGCAATCACTTGCAGTAAGTAAGGAGTAATGAAATTAGCCAGAGTCTAGATTTAGATCACAGCATGAGTCTGATGTCAGCTACTGACTACACCATTTATGCTATCAGAGCGGGCAGAGAAAAACAAAAGAGTTTTGATGGCATATATAATACAAAGTTCAGAAAGTCTGGAGAAGCCACAAGTCCCTTATTATTATTGCTGCAGCTGTTGTTAATTAATTGAATGATTTATGTTGAGTCATCTTTCCAGTATCTCTTGAAGCTGAGTATCACTCTGTTTTCCTGGTTACCAGGGCAAGGTCAGGTCAAGTGTGTGGGCATGAATAACCTGTATCACACCACGTAGACTACTCAAGTTAAACAGAGGGTAGCCCCTTTTCTAAGGTCTCCAGCTCAAACAAGAGTAACTTCATCCCAGCACACTACTCCCTGCTGTCAATGTCAGTTCTCTTAAAACATTATAATGACAGAAAACCAAAGGACTTCATGAAAAGCTCTTTGAGCACCTTCATATCCCATAGAGTCTTGGTCTGGGTGAAGCATTGCTTCCTCCTGCAGATAATATAGCAGTTTAGTAAAACCCAG
This sequence comes from Globicephala melas, assembly GCF_963455315.2. Classification (NCBI taxonomy): domain Eukaryota; kingdom Metazoa; phylum Chordata; class Mammalia; order Artiodactyla; family Delphinidae; genus Globicephala; species Globicephala melas. The sequence continues at coordinate 42,886,930 of NC_083315.2, forward strand.
CAAGTCAAACTCATTCCAAAAGTAAAATATTCCTGATTCATCTTAGCCTGTTCTTACCTAAACTGACACATTTGCTCATGAAAATCAGTTGAGATGTCTCTATATTGAGAGGTAGGAACTATTCTTTACACTTTAGCAGTTCTTAAAAGCAAGTAATACTTGAATTTGTCCCTCCTAAGAATGAAGGGGAGGAAGGCTCAAGGAAGTGATAACAGTAAGAGCAAGAAAATATCTAAGGAACTGATAACTATATTTCTTTTAATCAGCTGTTACTGAAAAGGAGCTCATCTTTCTTCACTGTTCTACTCTTAACCAATGGCTGGCTTGCACTTGGTCACTCCTAGGACTCAAGTAGCCCATGTGACCATGGACAGCAAACCCTTGAGCTGCCAGGGCATGTCAGAGCTTGGTTCATGGGGGATGCCATGGAGCACACAGTTTCTGTACCATATCAGAAGTTTTTCTCTAGTCCAAATGACAAGAGTCTCAAATTGCTCCCACAATCATAATTGGCCCCAGAGACACAGAATCTAGCATAGGGCTATGAGGCCCCCTCAGGACAGTTGTCATTGCTGTGTAATCAGCAGGTGTAGCCAGAACAAGTTAAAGGAGAGGGTATAAACCCTTCCAGAAACTCCATTATTACAAGCATCTATTTAATGTGTGGATACTGAGCAGTTTGGGATGGAGAGGAAGAATTCTCTCCAATTGACACTGGCCAGTCCGAAGCAAAACCAGTGTGGGCATGAAGTTTATATGGGTTTGGGATGTATAAAAGACTTAGAAAACTGAAAGTGATCCAAACTGGCACATAGGTATTTCTTCTGCAATGTTTCTTTACATGATTTCTTCTGGGAAGAGTGCCTCTCATCTTATAAAAGGCCTTCAATAATCCACCCACCATAACAACCCTCTGTAATAGCAAGTGTCCTCTCTATGCCACAGGGACACCATGCTTGAGGCTACCTGTGCCCCACATCTGTAACTTCCTCCTGCCTGTTCAAATCTTCCCTCTCCTTCAAGGCCCAGTTGAAGAACTTCTATATGAAGAAGTTCATGAAACTCTAGATGACTCCAGCCCCAAATATCTCTCTTATCTCTGAATTCATGTGCCACTAATATCCCACTTTATTACACATCATTTGATACTGTCCTATAATGCCACCCATGGTGTGTCCCCCAATAAAACCATACTCTTCTCAAAGTCAGAAACTGAAACTTTTACTTTGTTGTTTGTCCCCACTGTACCTGGCACAGGCATGGACATATGGTAGACAGTGTAAGAGCAGTTGGATTGTTCAAAAGTTAAAAACCAGCACATAGATTAAAAAGAAACAGAAGCCTAGGGCTTCCCTGGTGGCGCAGAGGTTGAGAGTCCGCCTGCCGATGCAGAGGACACGGGTCCAGGTCCTGGAAGATCCCACATGCCGCGGAGCGGCTAGGCCCGTGAGCTATGGCTGTTGAGCCTGCGCATCCGGAGCCTGTGCTCTGCAACAGGAGAGGCCACAACAGAGAGAGGCCCGCGTACCACAAAGAAAAAAGAAAAATCCTAGACCAGGTAAATCCCCCTCATCAAAGATGTCCAAATTACATGTAGATCCAAAATTATATTCTTTTAAAAAAAGAAGGCAAATAACAGAGTTTGAGCCATTTGGAATACAGTGAAGGATAAAAAATATTTCAGCAATGACCTCAAATTGCAGAGACAATATAGTTATAGGAAAAAGGGAGGGAATGAAGGAGGGAGGGTAAGATTTTATTCCAAATTGACCTTTATACAGCATTCAGAGGATGCTGAAGGAAAGCTAAAGATGACAGACAGCAAGCTAGGTGCTGCCTTACAGAGTGAAAGAATGACAAGAAAAACAAGCACTAATTGTGAGGGAAGGAGTATGTGAAAGGGCATTACATGAAGGACAGAGAGATAAGAGCCCTGTGTACCAGGCCATGAGAACTACATTCCATTTTGACAGCCTTCTTAGCCAAAAGATGTAGATAAATTAGAAGTTATGCAGAGTGAACAAAACTATCTGAATGACTGGGAAATTCACAAAGCATATTCTATAACATGAAATAGTTATAAAATCTCTCATAATTCATATGGATCACTCTGAATCAAACCATAGTCCTCCCTTTTCTAGAAACATATATAGTGTTTTTAGCATATATGATGTGCCTGGCACTTTACACACACCACCTCTAAACTGCACACCAACATAATGTTAGCAGTGTTACTCTTATTTTACAGCTGAGGATACCAAGGCTCAGAGGATTAAAGTTATTTACCTATTCACCCATTCAACAAGGATTTATTGTTGCCTTACTTTGTTCTAGGAACAGAGTATTAAGTTGGGATCAGGACAGCAACTTCTGCCCTCACAGGAGCTTACATCCTAAAGCTCATTGTCACAGAGCTGGAGAGTCTGGATAAGATTTGGACTCTGATTCTAAACCAATAGTTGTCTCTTCTCTTTTCTACTCTAACAAAGAAAGACTACAAATTGTTTTCTTTTTAGACCTGTCAAAACAACCTAATAACATGGTTATAAAAACTTTTTGTCTCAACAACGCTTTTTGAAAAGACTGTTTAAACTACCAGAGGGAATATGAAGTGTGTGGAAAACTTAGAAAAAAGACTTTTCTTACCTTTTATTTAGATTACAAAAGTGATACACTGAAGCCTTCTATAGTAGACTGAGAATACATAGGGGGCTCCCCTTTCTGTGACAAACAGAAATTGTGGGAAAGGATTATCAAAAAATTATAAAACTCAGCTTGAAAACAAAACAAGAAAAGGAAAACCTGAGATTCCAGAGATAAAGAACCTCAAAGCTAAGTGACTACAGTAAGAGGAGTTCACGGACTATGGCTCCCATGGGTACTGAACCCAGACAAATTCTAGGGGTTAGGGTTTTGAAACCCATGAGAGGTGTCAAACCTAGGAGTGGGGGAGCTAGGTATAAACCCCTGCACCTAGAGCCGTAAGAGCTACTTCATCTTCTAAAAGAAGACAACAAAACTTCACCCATAATCTTGAGAAAGGGGCAAAAAAATTTGTCCTCCTGGGTCCAGAGATAAATAAAAATGAGTCAACTGTAAGAAATGGATGGATGCATAGTCCAAAATTAAGCCACATAATGAAGAAAACCCAAGCTGAGAAAGGAATACGAATCTAGCCCTGAACCAGTGAAACTCCCAGAACACTTGCTAAAGCAAACCCAAAATTCCACTACACAGACACTTCCACAACCCATTATAGAGGCAAAAAACTCTACTAGAGATAAATTCACAATAAAAATAAGTCCAATGAGAAAATGAAATACAATGAGGGTGGGTCTGCAAACACATCAATTAGAGCATCAGAGCTAGTAGGACAGTCTGAAAAAGGCTATAAAATAAGCAAAAGAATTAAGGAGATGGAAGAAGCAACAGAACAATAATGAAAGTATAGTTCAGAATTTTTGGAAAGACATATTTTAAAGAGAATTAATGGGGCTTTAGAAATTAAAAAACTTAGTCACTGAAATTGAAAATCCCAGTGCACATTCAGTAAGCAGATTAGACAGATGTAGCTGATGAGAAAAGTAAGTCAACTAGAAGAAAGAACTAAAGAAATACTCCTAATACCGTAGAGAAAAAAAAGAGATGGACATTATTAAATAGCTATCAGAATACATGAAGAATAGAATAAGATTAAACATCTATGTGATGTCAGTTCTAGAAGTAGACACTGAAAAAAGGGAGAGAAGTTTAGTCAACAAAAATGGATGAAAATTGTCCCCAAGTTTAATAAGACACGGGTTCTTACTTTGAACAGCACACAGATTCATCAGAAGAATACAGAAATATTCATTCCAGCAACATTATAGTGAAGGTATAAAATACTGAAGGAAAAAATATTAAAAACTAAAAAAGAAAAATAAGTCACAAATCACCTACAAAGCAATGGCAATCAGAAAACATATTTTATACTAGCATCAATATATGCCAGCATTTTATCCCCAAATGGCTGGGGGAATCTATCAATCTAAAATTTTATACCTAGATAATCTGTCATAATGTTGTTCAACATGGAATATGGTAGCCACTAGTCAAATGTGGTTACTGAGCACTTGCAATGTAGTTAGCCCAAACTGAGGTGGGCGGTAAGTGTAAAATAAACTCGGGGGGTGGGGGAACCTTCAAGATAGCAGAGAAGTAAGACATGGAGATCACCTTCCTCCCCACAAATTCATCAAAAATACATCTACATGTGGAACAACTCCTACAGAACACCTACTGAATGCTGGCAGAAGACCTCAGACTTCCCAAAAGGCAAGAAACTCCCCACCTACCTGGATAGAGCAAAAGAAAAAACAGAGACAAAAGAATAGGGATGGGACCTGCACCTCTGGGAGGGAGCTGTGAAGGAGGAAAAGTTTCCACACACTAGGAAAACACTTTCACTGGTGTAGATGGGGAGTGGGGAGGGGGAAGCTTCGGAGCCATGGAAGGAAAGCTCAGCAACAGGGCTGCGGAGGGCAAAGCAGAGAGATTCCCACACAGAGGATTGGTGCCAACCAGCACTCACCAGCCCGAGAGGCTTGTCTGCTCACCTGCCAGGGCAGGTGGGACTGGGATCTGAGGCTCGGGCTTTGGAGGTCAGATCCCAAGGAGAGGACTGGGGTTGGTTGAGTGAACACAGTCTGAAGGGGGCTAGTGCACCACAGATAGCCGGGAGGGAGTCCAGGAAAAATTCTGGAGCTGCCTAAGAGTCAAGAGACCATTCTTTCGGGGTGCACGAGGAGAGGGAATTCAGAGCACTAACTAAAAGAGCTCCAGAGATGGGTGCAAGCCGCAGCTACCAACACGGACCCCAGAGACGAGCATGAAAGGCTAAGGCTGCTGCTGCAGCCACCAAGAAGCCTGTGTGCAGGTTCAGATCACTATCCACACCTCCACTCCTGGGAGCCTGTGCAGCCTGCCACTGCCAGGATCCCGTGATCCAGGGACAACTTCCCTGAGAGAACATATGGTGTGCCTCAGGCTGGTGCAACATCACCCTGGCCTCTGCCGCTGCAGGCTTGCCTGCATTCCATACCCCTTCCCTACCCCAGTCTGAGTGAGCCAGAGCCCCCTAATCAGCTGCTCCTTTAACCCCTTCCTTTCTGAGAGAAGAACAGATGCCAGAGGGCAACCTGCATGCAGAGGTGGGACAAATCTAAAGCTGAACCTCAGGAGATGTGTGAACAAAGAGAAAAAAGGGAAAGTTCTCTGTGCAGCCTCCAGAGCAATGGATTCACCTCCACAATCAACATGATGTACCCTGCATCTCTGGAATATTTGAAAAGACAAGGAATCATCACACAATTGAGGCGGTGGACTTTGGGAGCAACTGTAGACTTGGGGTTTGCTTTCTGCATCTGATTTTTTTCTGGTTTTATGTTTATCATAGTTTAGTATTTAGAGCTTATTATCATTGGTAGATTTATTTATTGATTTGGTTGCTGCTCTCTTCCTTTTTTACATATATAGGTTTTTTCCCCTTTTTCTCTTTTTGTGAGAGTGTATGTGGATGATTCTTTGTGTGATTTTGTCTGTATAGCTTTGCTTTTACCATTTTTCCTAGGGTTCTGTCTGTCCGGGCTTTTTTTATCTTTTTTTTTTTTTAGTATAGTTTTTAGCATGCATTATCATTGGTGGATGTGTTTATTGGTTTGGTTGCTCTCTTCTTTCATTTTTAATTACTTTTTTATTTTAATATTTATGTTTTTATATTAATAACAAACATTATTTATATTATTTTTCTCTTTCTTTTTTTTTTTTTCTCTCCCTTTTCTACTGAGCCATATGGCTAACAGGGTCTTGGTGCTATGGCTGGGTGTCAGGCCTGAGCCTCTGAGGTGGGAGAGATGAAGTTATGACACTGGTCTACCAGACACCTCCAAGACATATGTTAATATCAATTGGCAAGAGCTCTCCCAGAGATCTCCATCTCAATGCTAAGACCCAGTTATACCCAATCACCAGCAAGCTCCAGTGCTGGATACCCCATGCCAAACAACTAGCAAGACAGGAACACAACCCCACCCATTAGCAGAGAAGCTGCTTAAAATCATAATAAGTTCACAGACACCACAAAACACACCACTAGATGTGGTTCTGCCCACCAGAAAGACAAGATCTAGCCTCATCCACCAGAACACAGGCACAAGTCCCTTCTACCAGGAAGCCTACACAACCCACTGAACCAAACTTTCCCACTGGGGGCAGACACCAAAAATAATGGGAACTATGAACAGGCAGCCTGCAAAAAGGAGACCCCAAACACAGGAAGTTAAGCAAAATGAAAAGACAGAGAAATACACAGCAGATGAAGGAGCAAGGTAAAAACCCACCAGACCAAACAAATGAGGAAACAGGCAGTCTACCTGAAAAAGAATTCAGACTAATGATAGTAAAGACGATCCAAAATCTTGGAAATAGAATGGAGAAAATACAAGAAAGATTTAACAAGGACCTAGAAGAACTAAAGAGCAAACAAACAATGATGAACCACACAATAAATGAAATTAAAAATTTTATACAAGGAATCAATAGCAGAATAACTGAGGTAGAAGAATAGATAAGTGACCTGGAAGATAAAAGAGTGGCAGTAACTACTGCAGAGCAGAATAAAGAAAAAAGAATGAAAAGAATTGAGGGCAGTCTCAGAGACCTCTGGAACAAAATTAAATGCACCAACATCCGAATTATAGGGGTTCCAGAAGAATAAGAGAAAAACAAAGGATTGAGAAAATATTTGAAGAGATTATAGTTGAAAACTTCCCTACTATGGGAAAGGAAATAGTTAATCAAGTCAAGGAAGCACAGAGAGTCTCATACAGGATAAATACAAAGAGAAACACGTCAAGACACTTATTAATCACACTATCAAAAATTAAATACAAAGAAAAATATTAAAAGCAACAAGGGAAAAACAACAAATAACATTCAAAAGAATCCCCATAAGGTTAACAGCTGATCTTTCAGTAGAAACTCTGCAAGCCAGAAAGGAGTGGCAGGACATATTTAAAGTGATGAAAAGGAAAAATCTACAACCAATATTACTCTACCCAGCAAGGATCTCATTCAGATTCGACGGAGAAATTAAAACCTTTACAGCCAAGCAAAAGCTAAGAAAATTCAGCACCACCAAACCAGCTTTACAACAAATGCTAAAGGAGCTTCTCTAGGCAGGAAACACAACAGAAGGAAAAGACCTACAATAACAAACCCCAAACAATTAAGAAAATTAGGAACTGACATATTGGTAACTACCTTAAACGTACATGGATTAAATGCTCCAAACAAAAGACAGAGACTGGCTGAATGGATACAAAAAAAAAGACCCATATATACGTTGTCTACAAGAGACCTACTTCAGACGTAGGGACACATACAGACTGAAAGTAAGAGGATGGAAAAAGATATTCCATGCAAATGGAAAGCAAAAGAAAGCTGAAGTAGCCATTCTCATATCAGAAAGAGGAGACTTTAAAATAGAGACTATTACAAGAGACAAAGAAAGACACTACATAATGATCAAGGGATCAATCCAAGAAGAAGATATAACAATTGTAAATATTTAACCAACCAACATAGGAGCACCTCAATACATAAGGCAATTGCTAACAGCCGTAAAAGGGGAAACTGATAGAAACACAATCATAGTAGTGGAATTTAACACCCTATTTTCACCAATGGACAGATGATCCAAAATGAAAATAAATAAGGAAACACAAGCTTTAAATGATACATTAAAAAAAGGTAGACTTAATTGATATTTATAGGACATTCCATCCAAAACAATAGAATACACTTTCTTCTCAAGTGCTCATGGAACATTCGCCAGGATAGATCATATCTTGGGTCAAAAATCAAGCCTTGGTAAATTTAAGAAAACTGAAATTGTATCAAGTAACATTTCCAACCACAACGCTATAAGACTAGATATGAATTATAGGAAAAACCTGTAAAAAATACAAACACATGGAGGCTAAAAATACACTATTTAATAATCAAGAGATCACTGAAAATATCAAAGAGGAAATCAAAAAAATACCTAGAAAAAAATGACAATGAAAGCACGACCCAAAATCTGTGGGATGCATCAAAAACAGTTCTAAGAGAGAAGATTATAGCAATGCAATCCTATCTCAAGGAACAAGAAACATGTCAAATAAACAACCCAACCTTACACCTAAAGCAATTAGAGAAAGAAGAACAAAAAAATCTCAAAGTTAGCAGAAGGAAAAAAATCATAAAGATCAGATCAGAAATAAATGAAAAAGAATTGAAGTAAATGATAACAAAAATCAATAAAAATAAAAGCTGGTTCTTTGAGCAGATAAACAAACTGAGAAAACATTAGACAGACTCATCAAGAAAAAGAGGGAGAACACTCAAATCAGTATAATTAGAAATGAAAAAGGAGAAGTAACAACTGACACTGCAGAAATACAAAGAATCATGAGAAATTACTACAAACAATTACTATAAACATTACATTACTATATGCCAATAAAATGGACAACCTGGAAGAAATGGACGAATTCTTAGAAAGCACAACCTTCTGAGGGTGATCCAAGAAGAAATAGAAAATATAAACAGACCAATCACAAGCACTGAAATTGAGACTGTGATTAAAAATCTTCCAACAAACAAAAGCCCAGGGACAGATGGCTTCACAGGCGAATTCTATCAATCATTCAGAGAAGAGCTAACACCTAACCTTCTGAAACTCTTCCAAAATAGAGCAGAGGGAGGAACACTCCCAAACTCATTCTATGAGGGCACCATCAACCTGATACCAAAACCAGACAATGATGTCACAAAAAAAGAAAACAAGTCAATATCACCGATGAACATAGATGCAAGAATCCTGAACAAAATACTAACAAACATAACCCAACAGTACATTAAAAAGATCATACACCATGATCAAGCGAGGTTTATCCCAGGAATGCAAGGATTCTTCAAAATACACAAATAAATGTGATAAATGATATTAACAAATTGAAGGATAAAAACCATATGATCATCTCAATAGATGCAGAGAAAGCTATTGACAAAATTCAACACCCATTTATGATTTTAAAAAATCCCTCCAGAAAGTAGGTATAGAAGGAACATACCTCAACATAATAAAGGCCATATGTGACAAACTCACAGCTAACATCATCCTCAATGGTGAAAAACTGAAACCATTTCTACTAAGATTAGGAAAAAGACAAGGTTGCCCACACTCACCACTATTATTCAACATAGTTTTGGAAGCTTTAGCCACAGAAATCAGAGAAGAAAAAGAAATAAAAGAATCCAAATTAGAAAAGAAGAAGTAAAGCTGTCACTGTTTACAGATGACATGATACTATACATAGAGAATCCTAAAGATGCTACCAGAAAACTACTAGAGCTAATCAATGAATTTGGTAAAGTAGCAGGATACAAATTTGATGCACAGAAATCTCTTGCATTCCTATACACTAATGATGAAAAATCTGAAAGTGAAATCAAGAAAACACTCCCATTTACCATTGCAACAAAAAGAATAAAATATCAAGCAATAAACCTACATAAGGAGACAAAAGACCTGTATGCATAAAATTATAAGACACTGATAAAAGAAATTAAAGATGATACAAATAGATGGAGAGATATACCATGTTTCTGATTCGAAGAATCAACATTGTGAAAATGATTCTACTACCCAAAGCAATCTACATATTCAATGCAATCCCTATCAAACTACCACTGACATTTTTCACAGAACTAGAACAAAAAATTTCACAATTTGTATGGAAATACAAAAGACCCTGAAAAGCCAAAGCAAGAAAGGACAGCCTCTTCAATAAGTGGTGCTGGGAAAACTGGACAGGTACATGTAAAAGTATGAGATTAGATCACTCCCTAACACCATACACAAAAATAAGCTCAAAATGGATTAAAGACCTAAATGTAAGGCCAGAAAGTATCAACCTCTTAGAGGAAAACATAGGCAGAACACTCTATGACACAAATCACAGCAAGATCCTTTTTGACCCACCTACTAGAGAAATGGAAATAAAAACAAAAATAAACAAATGGGACCTAATGAAACTTCAAAGCCTTTGCACAGCAAAGGAAACCATAAACAAGGTGAAAAGACAAGCCTCAGAATGGGAGAAAATATTTGCAAATGAAGCAACTGACAAAGGATTCATCTCCAAAATTTATAAGCAGCTCATGCAGCTCAATAACAAAAGAACAAACAACCCAATCCAAAAATGGGCAGAAGACCTAAATAGACATTTCTCCAAAGAAGATATACAGACTGCCAACAAACACATGAAAGAATGCTCAACTTCATTAATCATTAGAGAAATGCAAATCAAAACTACAATGAGATATCATCTCACACCAGTCAGAATGGCCATCATCAAAAAATCTAGAAACAATAAATGCTGGAGAGGGTGTGGAGAAAAGGCAACCCTCTTACACTGTTGGTGGGAATGTAAATTGATACAGCCACTGTGGAGAACAGTATGAAAGTTCCGTAAAAAACTACAAATAGAACTACCATGTGTCCCCGCAATCCCACTACTGAGCATATACCCTGAGAAAACCATAATTCAAAAAGAGTCATGTACGAAAATGTTCATTGCATCTCTATTTACAATAGCCCAGAGATGGAAACAACCTAAGTGTCCATCATTGGATGAATGAGTAAAGAAGATGTGGCACATATATACAATGGAATATTACTCAGCCATAAAAAGAAACGAAATTGAGCTATTTGTAATGAGGTGGATAGACCTAGAGTCTGACATACAGAGTGAAGTAAGTCAGAAAGAGAGAGACAGGTACCGTATGCTAACACATATATATGGAATTTAAGAAAAAAAATGTCATGAAGAACCTACAGGTAAGACAAGAATAAAGACACAGACCTACTAGAGAATGGACTTGAGGATATGTGGAGGGGGAAGGGTAAGCTGTGACCAAGAGAGATAGAGGCATGGACATATATACACTACCAAACGTAAGGTAGATAGCTAGTGGCAGGCAGCTGCATAGCACAGGGAGATCAGCTCTGTGCTTTGTGACAGCCTGGAGGGGTGGGATAGGGAGGGTGGGAGGGAGGGAGACACAAGAGGGAAGAGATATGGGAAGATATGTATATGTATAACTGATTCACTTTGTTATAAAGCAGAAATTAACACACCATTGTAAAGCAATTATACTCTAATAAAGGTGAAAAAAATAATCAAAATTAAAAAAATTAAAAATAAATTAAAAATTAAAAAAAGGAAGTGGAAACTCTGAAGTTCATGCTTAATATAGAATCAAATTTTGAGCTAGACCATTCCTCTGATCCAACTCTCTCATGTTAGAAGGCCCAGGAATGCTGAGTGACTGGCCCAACATCACACAGCAAGGTAGGAGCAAAGATGAAACAAGAACCAAAGCATGGCAAGTAGAGTAATTAAGAGTAGACCAACCTTGGATGTGTTCAAGGTATAGACTTGATTTTTCAAATAGTTGCCAAACCTGCTTTGAGCTAATTGGCACAGAGGTACTGTAGAAACACCTGGATTTTATGAAAAGAGGAGCAAGGATTTTACATTGCAAGTTCAAGGGCAAATATCCACATTTGCCAGCCCATGCTGAGTCTCAAGAGACTCCAAGATCGCACTTCACCTCCATGCTGACAGCTACGGAGACTGCCTGTACTCAGAGTGCAGTCACACTGGGAGCCTCTCAGAGTATTTTATCCTTAATTTAAATCCTATTGATTATTCAGCATGTTCAAGAGTTTAACCAGTCATCAAAGTTTAAACCGCCTCGGTTCTGCATACAGCAAGGCAGGAAATTAGCTCCTCAGCCCTGAATCCAAGTGGAAATAAAGATGGACTGGTGAGAAACTGACGCTGCTTTTGTACATATGACTCCACCTAAAGCTCTGCTGAGAGGAAGGCAGAGGGCACACACCTCCAATAGCCCCAAAGCAGACACTGGCATCCCTCGATGCCCAGAGACAGCAAGTTCTTCCGGGGGGCACACGTGTTGCTGGATGGATGGAAGAAACCTCCTGCCCCCTGTTCTTCCCACACTGCAGTACTTATCTTTAATATCCCATGCAGAAAAGAGTGCAGCAAGGAGACCCCCAATTTTTGAGCCATCGTGTAGCAAGCACCTTAGAGGATGAAGGTTTTCCTGGCTCAAAGCCTGTGACAGGAACTGTTTTAAAGTAGACTCACCCTTGAAGCCTTCTATCACCGAGTGAGAGAAGATCATTTAATGGATCATGCCCTTCACAATGACGAAACGGAGAATGCTTTTTACCAAGCATCAGCCTCCCAGACAGTTAAGTAGTTTATATGTACACACATATTCGAGTATGGAAACATTGCAGGAAATGGAAAGGGCTGGGAGGATAAAAACCACATCAGCAAGACCCTCATAGAATACAAAGTTTATGTGTCTTCTCAAAAATCTGTCTTCCTGAATACGTCTCTTCCTAAATCAGGATCAGGCCCCCACCCACCATGACCACCTCTTTTCCCTACTCAGCCCTACACAGTGCCCAGCAGAGCCATCAGAGGCTGTTTTGCTAGGTGTTGGATTAGGGCAAACGGTACAAGACAGAGTCAACACTCAATGGCTTTTTGCCAATTGACTGAGATTAAATTACATCAGGCACCCCTGGAATTGATGAAGATGTTTACAATTATCTGTCTAAGCAGGTCCCCACTCTGCTCCAGCCACTTCTCCTGAGGGAGAGGCAACCCCATGGAGGTCTCCTCCTTCAATCCATTCATAAGATGTGTTTCAGATTATTCCTTCCTTGAGAATTTTGTCTGTTCACATGTGTTTCATCTTTACTTGATTTTCTAAGCATTGGCTGTGGCATCTCAACCTAATAGCTGGATCAGCTGAGTGTGTAAAAGCATCACAAGATTCTCCATCCCCTGTCACTGTGTTGAAAATAGGGAATCTAAACATAGAATGACCTTTACTTTTGTGTATATAATTTTATTTCCTCCTATTTAAAGGAAGAGTGGTTCATTATGAAGTACTTAGAAAATATAGAAAAGTAGAAAGAAAATTCTGCAAATCCATCATAACTCTACCAAAATAAAATTATTGACTAACCCCTCCTTTACCCTTTATTATACACATTTACATGTACATAGAAAACTAAGAGTTACATTTATTGAGTACTTTGGTAAGTGTTCAGACACGTTATTTCATTCAATTCTCACTGTAATTCTAGGTAGTAAGTACAACTATCACCATCTGTGATTATACTGTATATGAAATTTTGTTGGAATTTTTTTTTGCTTTTAACATTAAAAATAAGCATTTTCCACTTTTCTAAAATTTTTATGGCTTTTTTTCTTTTGAGTTTTTGTGGTATTATATTTAGTCATCTTGGCTGGTTTAATCACGTTGTTGTTATTTTTTGGCCATGCCACGCAGCATGTGGGATCTTAGTTCCCTGACCAGGAATTGAACCCACACCCCCTGCAATGGAAGTGCAGAGTCTTAACCACTGGGATGCCAGGGAAGTCCCCTGTGGCTATCATTTTTAATGATTTTATATTTTTACTTTAGACGTACTTTACGATGTTTTTATTAAAGATTTAAGTTGTTTTCAATTTGTTGTTTTATAAATAACACTATGATGAACATCTTCATGCCTGTTTTCTGTATTTAACATTATTTCTTTAAGATAGTTTCTCAGAAATGGAACAACTAGGTCAAATGGGTATAAATATTTTTAAAAGGTTTATTCAGTTATTTGCAGAACAGATCCCTGTGATTTAGAGCAATTTTATGTAATTTAAAGAATGTGATATATGTCATTATCAGAAGTTACTAATTATATTATCCTAAGAGCGAAACAGCACTTGAAGCAATCTTAAAACTGTAACGTTTCACCCCAAACTTTCATGCAAAACTAAAAATGCTACTTAATATAAATGAGTAAAAGCTTTTTAAAAGTGTGCTAGTGTAATACAAGCTGTTTGTGGGTAGTTTGGTAAATAAAAGCATAAAGCATCTAAAATTTAGCCATACTCACAGTAGCACCTAGAGATTGTCAAATTTAAGATTTCAGTGGGTTTCTTTCCATTCCTTAGTAGGGAGGTTAGATAAATAGATAATAGTGTGTAATCCATTTTTTATACTTTTTTTCTTTTACTGGATACAATACAATATAAACCTCCTAAAGGATCTTGATGCTTCTACTCATGTGATTCCCAGGGGTATCATACAAATGAACACACTCCACAGTTTTTGGGGAGTGCAACTGCAGGCTGCCCAGCAGCTAGAGAACAGACTGTTCTCCATGGTTTGATTAGGGGATGACATAGAGTCAATCCCTTGCTACTAAAGCCCAGATCCCAGCGAGAAGAAGGTTCTCTGGCCTCTATCACTGTTGTGTCAGACCGGATGCCTGAGCATTCATGCTTGTATTAAACAAAATGCCCATCAGCTCTCTGCTGACCTGGGGAAGGTGACAGATTTCAAGAAAATGAAACTTTGACCAGGGACGGACTCCTCTTAGCTGAGCAGCGGGAACTTTGATGACTAATTTGTCCAGCCCACCAAGATAGAGTATGTGCTGCTAAAGGTATTTTTAGAAGTCTAATCTAGCTGGGGGAGGGTGGTGTTGAATCTAGTTTTGTACTTAGATTCAGAGACAAACAGTGTAACCTATCGAAAGCACCTCCTGACCTCAGCTAAGGGGAGAGGACGCCACATTGATTGCCGGGCACTCCTTCACCCCCAGGACTGTTGGTCACGGCTTGCAGAAAGCATGCTGCTCCTGCTTCTCCAGAGCCTCTGCTCACAGTTCTCAGCTGTCATCTCCATTTCAGAATGAGGAGACGCTGAGACTCAGAGGAGATTCATCTGTGCCTGGTCTCTGCAGTTCATGGTACTTAGGAGCAAGCAGGCTGCAGTAGGGGGGCGCTGACAAGGACCAAGACAAAAACAAGCTTTTCAACTGTAAAAGAACAGTGACTACCCAACTGGGCTCTCTCGAGTTTGTCATGGTTGGTGCAGCTCTCATACAGACCCACCCCAGTTAAGAATTCTTGAAATTAGAGCAGGAAGAGACCTTGGAAATAATGTGGGTGAGAAATTACAAACTGCTGCCCTTCACAGATGGAGTGCCAGCAACTGATATCATCCCCAGAAGTGGATTTAAAACATTTAAGTGTGTTGCCAAAATGTAAAGTTCAGGCGGTTTCACGTCAAAGTCTGTGTTTCTGGCTTACCTTGAACAATTGAGACATCTTCCAGCAGCGAGTTTCTTTCTTGCTTGAAAGCATGAGCTGCACTCCTTCGGGAGTGTGTAGTCTCCAGTTTGCCACATCACCCCCTTTCCCTACTACATCACATGCTTCTTACCTAGCAACACCCAGATTTCCTAAGACCTCTTTTGCAGATAAGCACATTGACCTCTGGAGACTCTTATGACCTGCCCAACGTCAGACAACTTATTTCCTTGCTCTTGGCCACAGGCATGCATCAGCCGCAACTACATACTGCTTATGAGGTCTCTGCAAAATGGCTTCACGGTCTTTTATAAACTTCTAGGACCTCCTCCCTTCCTTTTAAAGCCCAGGTGATCTCTTTCTTCATTTCTGAATTAAAGTCCTTCTTTTATCAGTAAAGTGAGTAGGGTGGGGATGGGGGAAGATAGAGCTTTTCAATAGAAAACCCCTGTTCGGTGACTCTCAACGCTGGGAAGCATTTGTGGTCTCTCTAACCTCAGCTGCACATTATAATCAGATGCCCTGGCCTCACCCCAGACCAACTAAGTCAGACGCTCTGGATCCAGGTGTTGGTAATTTGTAAGCTCCTCAGATGATTCCAATGTGTCATCATGATCTCTGCTCACTACCTGAGGTTGTGAACCCAGCCTCCCTGCTGAGGGCTCATGAGCCCTCCTGGGTAATTTACATCAGTTTGAAGCGTTCTGGAAAATGAGGAGGATAGATTAGGTTTATGATTTCCAACTTGGGATGCTTTGTCCCTTGGAATCCACCAGGGAAATTATGAGGTCATTGAGCTACTTTCTGATAGAGATTGCACACTTACCCATGTTAAGGCATATTTACACATGTTAATAAAGATGTTAAGTTTATTTGCTTCTGCTTGGAATTACATTTACTTGTGTGGTGATTCTACTTGTAAAATATGGGGTTTCTGGAGGGGAGAGGAAAATATTGGTGATTAAAAACTGAGAGAAGGAGGAAGGGAAGAAGGAAGGAAGCGGGGGAGGGAAGGAGGAAGATATTTAGAGAAAGAGAGAAAGGGAAAGAGAGAACAGTCTGGCACTCTGTGGTTTGATGATTACACCTGGAAAGAGAAAAATGACTTCTGAGGGAGTGCATAGTCTTTGAACATCCCTCTACCTTAAAAGAATTATATTCTAACACAATTCTTTTTAAACAGAACTTCCTTCCTAGCCCCCTTCTTTGTGGAATGTTCTAATACCTGGACGCCAACACCCCTGAAAAAGATTGGCCCTTAATTCAGGGACCCCAACCCAGGAGGCCCGTTTTACCTTAATGAGTCCAGCAGTTTGACAGCCAGAACCAGGCAAGGCAACAGGTACAAAGACAATGTTGTTGGGATACATGTCAGTGGGCAGTGACAAAAAATAAAACATTTTGCTACATGACAGATAAGTGCTCCTTGATGATCTGCCTGCTTTTATTTTTTCGAAGTCTTCTTCCTGCTTTATTCTCACCCAGCCATTAAGTTATTCTAGCCAACATGACCATTTCCTCAATAAATATTTTCTTTGCCTAAAACTAGGAGGAATTTCATCAAGGAAGCAGAGGATGTGTTCATTAGGCTGGTTTTTCTCTTTGCTGCATCTCCTGGGGAATTGCCCCCTTGAGTTTCACTCTTGTGAATGAAAGCAGATCTGGTGACAATTGCTAGGCAACGTGTCATCATAAATATTTCATCAGTGAAAGAGTCTGTCTCAGAGAAGCCATCCTTCATCTGTTCTGATACTTCAGCTCTCCTTTATAAAAAGAATAGAAAAAAAATAACAGAACTCCATGACCCCTACATTCCCTGATATCCATGATGAGAAACTGATGACAAAGGAATCAAGTAGAAAATTCTTAAAATCCAGGCAATGGCAATCATTAGAAAATATAATTCAAAAAAAAATCCCATTCACAATATTGTCTTAGTCAGCTTGGGCTGCTATTAGAAAAATGTCATAGACTGGGTGGCCTAAACAACAGACATTTATTTCTCACAGTTCTAGAAGCTAGAAGTCCAAGATCAAGGTTCTGGCAGATTCTGATCTTGGTGAGGGCCCTCTTTCTGACCTTAAGTTGATTGCCTTCAATGAGATATCACCTCACACAAGTCAGAATGGCCATCATCAAAAAATCTACAGACAATAAATGCTGGAGAGGATGTGGAGAAAAGGGAACCCTCCTACACTGTTGTTGGGAATATAAATTGGTACAGCCTCTATGGAGGACAGTATGGAGGTTCCTTTAAAAATTAAAAATAGAGCTATCATGTGATCCAGCAATCCCACTCTTGGGCATATACCCAGAGAAAAGCATGGTTCAAAAGGATACATGCACCCCAATGTTCATTGCAGCACTGTCTACAATAGCCAGGACATGGAAACAAGCTAGATGTCCATCAACAGATGAATGGGTAAAGAAACTGTGGTACATGTATGGAATGGAATATTACTCAGCCATTAAAAAGAATGAAATAATACCATTTGCAGAGACATGGATGGATCTAGAGATTGTCATACTAAATGAAGTAGGTCAGACAGAGAAAGACACATATCATATGAGATCGTTTATATGCAGAATCTAAAAAAATGATACAAATGAACTTATTTACAAAACAGAAACAGACTCACAGACTTAGAGAATGAATTTATGGTTACCAGGGGGAAGGGTAAGGGGGAGGGATAGACTGGAACTTTGAGATTGACATGTACACACTGTTATATTTAAAATAGATAAGTAACAAGAACCTATTGAAAATAAATAAATAAAAAGATGATTGCCTCCCTGCTGCATCCTCACATGGTGAGAAAGGAAGCACTGATGTTTCTCCTTATAAGGACACTAATCCCATCATGGGGGCTCCACCCTCATGACCTCATCTAAACCTAATTACCCCAAAAGTCTCACTTCTTAATACCATCACACTGAGGGTTAGGGTTTCAACATATGAATTGGGGGGGGGGGACACAAACATTCATTCTATAACAAGTATCAACTAAAAAATTGTAAATTATGCTCATCAAACATTTGCAGTGAAACATTGGCACATTATTACAAAGAAAATAAAGGATTCGATGGTGACTGAACACTATAATTACAACTATTTCTTTTCAAAAAAATACCAAAACATAATGGTGACAAAAATCTAGAACATAACCAAAATATCAAGAGAAGTTTTCTTAGGGGATTTGAACTATGGGTGTAGTAGACAGAATTCTAAGGTGGCCTTCCCAAGATTCCCACCTTCTCATGTGTATGCTGTATAATCCTTCACTTGAGTGTGGGCAGGACCTAAAAACATGATGGAATATCACTCCTATAGTTATGTTATGTTATATGGCAAAAAGGGATTTTTCAGATATAAATAAGATTCCTAGTCGATTGAATTAAAAGGAAGATTATCCTGGGTGGACCTGACCTAATCAGGTGAAAGAAAGGCTATGAACTGCCTATGGGGACCATGTGGCAAGGAACTGTGAGTGACCTCTAGGAGCTGAGAGTAATCCCCAGCTGACACTTAACAAGAAAATAGGGACTTCAATTCTACAAGGAACTGAATTCAGCAACAACCTTGAATGAGCTTGGAAGATGACCCCAAACTCCAAACGAGAACCAGAGCATAGCCAACACCTTGATAGTGCCCCCTGAGACCCTGAGCCAAGACCCAGGTAAGCTATGCCCAGACTCAACCCACAGAAACTATGAGATAATACGTTTGTGTTGTTTTATGATGCTTGTGGTATTTTATTATGCAGCAATAGAAAACTAATATGGGGGGGTGATTGTCCTTTTCTGTATTTCTTATATAACAAACTGAGTACAAAGTTGAAGACTCCATTTGAAACACAGAATTTTTAAAGACTAAGTACATCATCATTGGCATCCTGAGCAGATAAAGTTTCCCCCTAATTTCCTGGCCCTTGGGCCACTTTCACAAACTTCCTTTCTGATCCTCACTAAGTGAGAGAGTTTCATCATGGCACTAACTCAGAATCTATTTTTTTAGAAGTATGCCTTGTAAATGCACCTTACTCTGGGATAAACTTCCTAAGGAAATAATTAGAAAAGATCATAAGAATGGATATAAAGAGATGTCCATCACTATCTTGCTTATGAAGATAAAATTCAAAACATACAAAGGGTCTAGTAATCGGAGACTGATTAACCAAAGTATGTTTCATTCTTTCAATGGAATACTATGCACCCATTTTAAAGATTATATACCTCAGTGTTATTAATATAATGTTTCTGATATAGGGTCATGAGTAAAAAAAAAACAGGTTACAAGGCCTTATGTTTAACAGAATCTCAATTTGTTAAAAAAAAGAGATAGATATGTATATTGATACACATATGGATCTAGAGATAGAGATAGATTAAAAGGTACCTGAAAGGAGGTACATCAAGGTGAAAAGAGTAGTTATCTCTAGAGGTTGTTATATGGTATTTTTCTTTTTGTTCATTTGGACATTCTAATTTTTCTTCAATGAAAATAGATTTCTGTTCAATTTTTCAAATGCAAAGAAAAAATTAACTGTTCAATAGATTAAAAATGTAGAAGATACATGAGACAGCTCATTATAAGAAAGATTTCCATTTCTATTTAATAGTTGATACCTTTGGCTTTCATTAAGTTTTGTTAATATTCCTGTTTGTCCTCATGTTTACAGTAACAGTTATGTCTATTGATGGATTCTAAGAAAGATTTGGTCTCCATAATACTCAAATAATTCTGCCTTTTAGCATTAATGGCGTATTTTCCAGATGCAAATCTTGGAAGTCAGTACTCAGTTATGCTTGTTGTTGTGGTTTCAAAACATACAAAAAGCACGGGGAATGCCACATCCATGATATTTACCGATGCTTCCATTATGAAACTCCCAGTAGAAGACAGTCTTACAGAGAAAATAAACCCTTTCAATCATCTTCCATTCACCTTAAACTGAAGTGCGGGTAATAATCTCACTTTTTCAGATTCAGAGTTCTCATGTTCTCTGCCAAAGCCATCAAAACAAAAGCCACTTAAAGGCATGGGATTGCACTTCAAGATGGCAGAGGAGTAAGACATGGAGATCACCTTCCTCCCCACAAATACATCAAAAATACATCTACATATGGAACAACTCCTACAGAACACCTACTGAACTCTAGCAGAAGACCTCAGACTTCCCAGAAGGCAAGAAACTCCCCCACCTACGTGGGTAGGGCAAAAGAAAAAAGAAAAAACAGAGACAAAAGAATAGAGACGGGACCTGTACCTCTGAGAGGGAGCTGTGAAGGAGGAAAAGTTTCCACACACTAGGAAGCCCCTTCACTGGTGGGAAAAGGGGGTGGGCTGGGGAGAAGCTTTAGAGCCATGTAGGAGAGCACAGCAACAGGGGTGCAGAAGGCAAAGTGGAGAGATTCCCGCACAGAGGATCAGTGCCGACCAGCACTCACCAGCCTGAGAGGCTTGTCTGCTCACCC
Organism: Globicephala melas; assembly: GCF_963455315.2. Classification (NCBI taxonomy): domain Eukaryota; kingdom Metazoa; phylum Chordata; class Mammalia; order Artiodactyla; family Delphinidae; genus Globicephala; species Globicephala melas. The sequence goes on from NC_083315.2 coordinate 42,907,692, forward strand.
GCCAGGGCAGGTGGGGCTGAGAGATGAGGCTCGGGCTTTGGACGTCAGATCCCAGGGAGAGGACTGGGGTTGGCTGCATGAACACAGCCTGAAGGGGGCTGGTGCACCACAGCTAGCTGGGAGGGAGTCTGGGAAAAGTCTGGACCTGTGTAAGAGGCAAGAAACCATTGTTTCGGGGTGTGCGAGGAGTGGGGATTCAGAGCACCACCTAAACGAGCTCCAGAGATGAGCATGAGCCACAGCTATCAGCACAGACACCAGAGACGGGCATCAAATGTTAATTCTGCTGCTGAAGCCACCAAGAAGCCTGTGTGCAAGCACAGGTCATTATCTACACCTCCCCTACCAGGAGACTGTGCAGCCTGCCACTGCCAGGATCCCATGATCCAGGGACAACTTCCCCGGGAGAACACACGGTGTGCCTCAGGCTGGTGCAAAATCACGCCAGCCTCTGCCGCTGCAGGCTCAGCCCACATTCTGCACCCCTCCCTCCCCCAGGCCTGAGTGAGCCAGAGCCCCCTACTCAGCTTCTCCTTTAACCCTCTCCTGTCTGGGCAAAAACAGATGCCAGAGGGCAACCTACATGCAGAGGTGGGGTCAAATCCAAAGGTGAACCCAGAGAGCTGTGCGAACAAAGAAGAGGAAGGGAAATTTCTCCATGCAGCCTCAGAAGCAGTGGATTAAATCTCCACAATCAACTTGATGTACCCTGCATCTGTGGACTATCTGAATAGACAATGAATCATTCCAAAATACAGGCAATGGACTTTGGGAGCAACTGTAGACTTGGGGTTTACTGTATGCAACTGACTAGTTTCTTATTTTTATGTTTATCTTAGTATAGTTTTTAATGCTTGTTATCATTGGTAGATTTGTTTATTGGTTTGGTTGCTGTCTTCTTTTTTTTCTTACTTTTAAATATTTTTATTTTAATAATGTTTCTTTTAATTTATTTTATTTTAATTTATTTCTTTTTTTTTCTACCTTTTCTTCTGAGCTGTGTGGCTGACAGGGTCCTGGTGCTCTGGTGGGGTGTCAGGCCTGAGCCTCCGAAGTGAGAGAGCTGAATTCAGGACATTGGACCACCAGAGACCTCCCGGCACCACATAATATTAATCGGCAAGAGCTCTCCGAAACATCTCCATCTAAATGCTAAGACCCAGCTGCACGCAATGACCAGCAAGCTCCAGTGCTGGACACCTCATGCCAAACAACTAGCAAGACAGAAACACAATGCCACCCATTAGCACAGAGGCTGTCTAAAATCATAAGTTAACAGACACCACAAAACACACCACCGGATGTGGTTCTACCCACTAGAGAGACAAGATCCAGCCTCAACAGCCAGAACACAGGCACCAGTCGCCTCCGCCAGGAAGCCTGCCCAACCCACTGAACTAACCTTAGCCACTGGGGGCAGACATCAAAAAACAATGGGAACTATGAAACTGCAGCCTGCGAAAAGGAGACCCCAAACACAGTAAGTTAGCAAAATGAGAAGAAAGAGAAATACACAGTGGATGGAGGAGCAAGGTAAAAACCCAGCAGACCTAACAAATGAAGAGGAAATAGGCAGTCTACCTGATAAACAATTCAGGGTAATAACAGTAAAGATGATCCAAAATCTTGGAAATAGAATGCAGAAAATACAAGCAAGGTTTAAAAAAGACCTAGAAGAATTAAAGAGCAAACAAACAATGATGAACAACATGAAAAATGAAATTAAAAATTCTCTAGGAGGAATCAATAGCAGGATAACTGAGGCAGAAGAATGGATAAGTGACATGGAAGATAAAATAGTGGAAATAACTACCACAGAACAGAATAAAGAAAAAATAATGAAAGAATTGAGGACAGTCAGAGACCTCTGGGACAACATTAAATGAACCAACATTCAAATTGTAGGGGTAAGAGAAGAAGAAGAGAAAAAAAAGCGTCTGAGAAAATATTTGAAGAGACTATATTTGAAAACTTCCTTAATATGGGAAAGCAAATAGTCAATCAAGTCCAGGAAGCACAGAGTCCCATACAGGATAAATACAAGGAAAAACACACCAAGACACATATTAATCAAACTATCAAAAATTAAATACAAAGAAAAAATATTAAAAGCAGCAAGGGGAAAACAAAAAATAACATACAAGGGAATCCCCATAAGGTTAACAGCTGATCTTTCAGCAGAAACTCTGCAAGCCAGAAGGGAGTGGCAGGACATATTTAAAGTGATGAAAGGGAAAAACCTACAACCAAGATTACTCTACCCAGCAAGGATCTCATTGAGATTTGACAGAGAAATTAAAACCTTTGCAGGCAAGCAAAAGCTAAGAAAATTCAGCACCACCAAACCAGATTTACAGCAAATGCTAAAGGAACTTCTCTAGGCAGGAAACACAAGAGAAGGAAAGACCTACAAAAACAAACCCAAAACAATTAAGAAAATGATAATAGGAACATATATATCGATAAACACCTTAAATGTAAAAAGATTAAATGCTCCAACCAAAAGACATAGATGACTGAATGGATACAAAAACCAGACCCATATATAGACTGTCTACAAGAGACCCACTTCAGACCTAGGGAAACATACAGACTGAAAGTGAGGGGATGGAAAGAGATATTCCTTGCAAATGGAAATCAAAAGAAAGCTGGAGTAGCCATTCTCATATCAGACAAAATAGACTTTAAAATAAGGTTATTACAAGAGACAAAGAAGGACACTAAATAATGATCAAGGGATCAATCCAAGAAGAAGATATAACAATTATAAATATTTATGCACCCAACATAGGAGCACCTCAAAACATAAGGCAAATGATAACAGCCTTAAAAGGGGAAATCAACAGTAACACAATCATAGTAGGGGACTTTAACACCCCACTTTCACCAATGGACAGATCATCTAAAATGAAAATAAATAAGGAAACTAAAGCTTTAAATGACACATTAAACAAGAGGGACTTAGTTGATAATTATAGGACAGTCCATCCAAAAACAATAGAATACACTTTCTTCTCAAGTGTTCATGGAACGTTGTCCAGGATAGAACATATCTTGGGTCACAAATCAAGCCTTGGTAAGTTTAAGAAAATTGAAGTTTTATCAAGTATCTTTTCCAACAACAGCACTATGAAATGACATATCAATTACAGGAAAAAAATTGTAAAAATTACAAACAAATGGAGGCTAAACAATACACTACTAAATAACCAAGAGATCAATAAAGAAATCAAAGAGGAAATCAAAAAATACCTAGAAACAAATGACAATGAAAACACGATGACCCAAAACCTATGGGATGCATTAAAAGCAGTTCTAAGAGGGAAGTTTATAGCAATAAAATCCTACCTCAAGAAACAAGAAAAATCTCAAATAAAAAACTTAACCTTACACCTAAAGCAAATAGAGAAAGAAGAAGAACAGCAACAACAACAACAAAACACAAAAGTTTGCAGAAGGAAAGAAATCGTAAATATCACATCAGAAATAAATGAAAAAGAAATGAATGAAATAATAGCAGAGATCAATAAAACTAAAAGCTGGTTCTTTGAGAGGATAAACAATACTGATAAACCATTAGCCAGACTCATCAAGAAAAAAAGGGAGAAGACTCAAATCAACAAAATTAGAAATGAAAAAGTAGAAGTAACAACTGACACTGCAGAAATACAAAGCATCATTAGAGATTACTACAAGTAATATATGACAATAAAATGGACAACCTGGAAGAAATGGACAAATTCTTAGAAATGCACAACCTTCTGAGACTGAACCAGGAAGAAATAAATAGAAAATATAAACAAACCAGTCACAAGCACTGAAATTGAGACTATGATTAAAAATCTCCAACAAACAAAAGCCCAGGACCAAATGGCTTCAAGGCGAATTCTATCAAACATTTAGAGAAGAGCTAACACCCATCCTTCTCAAACTCTTCCAAAATATAGCAGAGGGAGGCACACTCCCAAACTCATTCTACAAGGCTACCATCACCCTGATACCAAAACCAGACAAAGATGTCATAAAAAAAGAAAACTACAGGCCAAAATCACTGATGAACATAGTTGCAAAAATCCTTAACAAAATAGTAGCACACAGAATCCAACAGCACATTAAAAGGATCATATACCATGATCAAGTGGGGATTATCCCAGGAATGCAAGGATTCTTCAATATACACAAATCAGTCGATGTGATACACCATATTTACGAATTGAAGGATACAAACCATATGATCATCTCAATAGACGCAGAAAACGCTTTTGACCAAATTCAACAACCATTAAAGATAAAAATCCTCCAGAAAGTAGGCATAGAGGGAACTTACCTAAACATAAAAAAGGCCATATATGACCAACCCACAGCCAACATCATTGTCAATGGTGAAAAACTGAAACTATTTCCACTAAGTTCAGGAACAAGACAAAGCTGCCCACTCTCACCACTATTATTCAACATACTTTTGGAAGTTTTACCCACAGCAATCATAGATGAAAAAGAAATAAAAGGAATCCGAATTGGAAAAGAAGGAGTAAAAGTGTCACTGTTTACAGTTAACATGATATTATACATAGAGAATCTTAAAGATACTACCAGAAAACTACTAGAGCTAATCAATGAATTTAGTAAAATAGCAGGATACAAAATTAATGCACAGAAATCTCTTGCATTCCTATACACTAATGATGAACTATCTGAAAGAGAAATTAAGGAAACACTCCCATTTACCATTACAACACAAAGAATAAAATACCTAGGAATAAACCTACCTAAGGAGACAAAAGAGCTGTATGCAGAAAACTATGAGATACTGATGAAAGAAATTAAGGATGATAAAACAGATGGAGAGATATACCATGTTCTTGGATTGGAAGAATCAACATTGTGAAAATTACTATACTACCCAAAACAATCTACATATTCAATGCAATCCCTATCAAACTACCATAGGCATTTTTCACAGAACTAGAACAAGAAATTTCACAATTTGTATGGAGACACAAAAGACCCCGAACAGCCAAAGCAATCTTGAGAAAGATAAACAGAGCTGGAGGTATCAGGCTCCCTGACTTCAGACTATACTACAAAGCTACAGTAATCAAGACAGTATGGTACTGGCACAAAAACAGAAATATAGATCAATGGAACAAGATAGAAAGCCAAGAGGTAAACCCATGCCCATATGGTCACCTTATCTTTGATAAAGGGGGCAAGAATATACAATGGAGAAAACAAAGTCTATTCAGTAAGTGGTGCTGGGAAAACTGGACAGCTACATGTAAAAGAATGAAATTAGAACACTCCCTAATACCATAACATAAAAATAAACTCAAAATGGATTAAAGACCTAAATGTAAGGCCGGACAGTATAAAACTCTTAGAGGAAAACATAGGAAGAACACTCTTTGACATAAATCACAACAAGATCTTTTTTTGACCCACCTCCTGGAGAAATTAAAACAAAAATATACAAATGGGACTCAGTGAAACTTAAAAGCTTTTGCACAGCAAAGGAAACTATAAACAAGACGCAAAGACAACCCTCAGAATGGGAGAAAATACTTACAAACGAATCAACGGACAAAGGATTAATCTCCAAAATATATAAACAGCTCATGTAGCTCAATATTAAAAAAGACAAACAACCCAATCAAAAAATGAACAGAAGACCTAAATAAACATTTCTCCAAAGAAGATATACAGATTGCCAACAAACACATGAAAGGATGTTCAACATCACTAAGCATTAGTGAACTGCAAATCAAAACTACAATGAGGTATCACCTCACACCAGTCAGAATGGGCTTCATCGAAACATCTACAAACAATAAATGCTGGAGAAGGTGTGGAGAAAAGGGAATCCTCTTGCACTGTTTGTGGGAATGTAAATTGATACAGCCACTATGGAGAACAGTATGGAGATTCCTTAAAAAACTAAAAACAGAACTAACATATGACCCAGCAATCCCATTACTGGGCATGTACCCTCAGAAAACTATAATTCAAAAAGAGTCATGGGCTTCCCTGGTGGCGCAGTGGTTGAGAGTCCGCCTGCCGATGCAGGGGACATGGGTTCGTGCCCCGGTCCAGGAAGATCCCACGTGCCATGGAGAGGCTAGGCCCGTGAGCCATGGCCACTGAGCCTGCGTGTCCAGAGCCTGTACTCCGCAATGGAAGAGATCACAACAGTGAGAGGCCCGCGTACCGCAAAAAAAAAAAAAAAAGAGTCATGTACCACAGTGTTCACTGCAGCTCTATTTGTGATAGCCAGCAGATGGAAGCAACCTAAGTGTCCATCGACAGATGAATGGGTAAAGAAGGTGCGGCACATATATACAATGGAATATTGCTCAGCCATAAAAGGAAACGAAATTGAGTTATTTGTAGTGAGGTGGATGGACCTAGAGACTGTCATACAGAGTGAAGTAAGTCACAAAGAGAAAAAATAAATAGTGTATGCTAACACATATATATGGAATCTAAGAAAAAAAATGACATGAAGAACTAGGGGTAAGACAGGAATAAAGACACAGACCTACTAGAGAATGGACTTGAGGATATGGGGAGGCGGAAGGGTAAGCTGTGACAAATTGAGAGAGTGACATGAACATATATACACTACCAAATGTAAAATAGATGGCTAGTGGGAAGCAGCCATATAGTACAGGGAGATTAGCTCAGTGGTTTGTGACCACCTAGAGGGGTGGGATAGGGAGGGTGGGAGGGAGGGAGACACAAGGGGGAAGACATATGGGAACATATGTATATGTATAACTGATTCACTTCATTATAAGGCAGAAACTAACACACCATTGTAAAGCAATTATACTCCAATAAAGATGTTAAAAAAAAGAAGGAAAAGAAAAAGAAAATATCTTCCCAGTGAGGTTAAACCCTTGGTTGGAAGAGCACATCTCTGTACATGATCCAGGGAATAGAAAATCCTTTACTACTTGGAGGGTGGGTGTGAGTGAGGGTTTTGCTACCAGCTGGATAACCTAGACCTGTGGTTATCAACTGGGCATGATTTTGGTCCCCAGGGGACATTTGGCAATGTCTGGAGACATTTTGATTATCAAATCTGGAGTGAGGAATGCGCTATTGGCATCTAGTGGATAAAAGCCAGGGATGCTGCTAAACATTCTACAATGTACAGGACAACCTCACACAAAAAAGGATTTCCAGTCCCAAATGTCCATAGTGTTAAGCTTGAGAAAGCCTGGCTAGAGTGTCAGATACATACAAAACAGGTGATGTGAAGGACCTGAAAGAGGTAGGAACAGAACTCTCTTACAAGCACAGACACCCATACACAGAGCAACAGCAAAAGTTATACCCAATAGCAGACAATATGGGATAATCAGGAGCAGATTTACCCTCCTGCCTTACACGACTAAGAAGCTAGAAAAATATATCAAAAACAACATTTATCAAACATTAGACAATTTGCGGGGAGGCAGGATGAAGCTGTGCAAAACGGATCTTGAGTCTTCGGCTGGGTATTGATCTACTGCTTGAGGCGAAATGTTTCAGACATGTTTGAGTGTACTGAGGACTGGGGAAGGAACTACCAGAAGAGTGAATAGAACAATTTCCAGGGCTCACACAGGGCTGGGTATAGTTTATGTTCCCAAAAGCTGGAGTGGAATAACCTCTTAATATGTGTATGATGGGCAAGCTCCTCAGAAACATATTGACTTAGCTGTGGGGCCAAATTAGCCCTAGACTAAAAGCCTCTGTGACCAGCCCTAAGAAAACTTAAAAGTAAAGAAGATGTGGCACGTATACACAATGGAATATTACTTGGTCATGAAAAGGAACGACATTGAATAGTTTGTAGGGAGGTGGATGGACCTAGAGTCTGTCATACAGAGTGAAGTAAGTCAGAAAGAGAAAAACAAATACCATATGCTAACATATATATATGGATTCTAGAAAAATGGTACTGATGAACCTAGTGGTAGGGCAGAAATAAAGATGCAGACATTGAGAATGGACTTAAGGACACAGTAGGGGAAGGGGAGGCGGGGACATAGTGAGAGAGTAGCATTGACATATATACACTACCAAATGTAAAATAGATAGCTAGTGGGAAACAGCCACATAGCACAGGGAGATCAGCTTGGTGCGTAGTGATCACCTAGAGGAGTGGGATAGGGAGGGTGGGAGGGAGACCCAAGAGGGAGGGAATATGGGGATATATGTGTATGTATATCTTATTCACTTTGTTATACAGCAGAAACTAACACACCATTGTGAAGCAATTATACTCCAATAAAGATGTATTTTAAAAAAAGAATCAATCTCATTCCAAGTAATTGAACTGCACACCAAAACAAAATTCAATAATCTATAAAGGAATACAGCAAAATCCAGCAACCAACAACATAAAAAATATACAGTATCCGGAATCTAATTAAAAATTACCAGACAACCAAAGAAGCAGGAAAATAAGATCTGTAACCACTAGAAAAATCAACTACCAGAAACAGACCCAGAAATCACAGAGATGATAGTAATAGGAGACAAGGACATTTAAAAAGATTTTATAATTATGTTCTATATGCTGAAGAAGGTGGAGGAAAACATGACCAAGATGAGGTAAGAAAAGAAAACATAAAATACTGAGAGGGATGATATATTTCTTCACTCTGGCACTTATGAACACGTGCTGTGCTAGGCATTGGGACAAGAGAGATGATTAAGTCGCAGCCTCTGTTCTTCTGAAGTTCATCCTTTAATAGAAAAGGTAGATGCAGAAATGATTAAATATGATAGACTGAAGTATGTCAGTGCTAGAGGAACACGGAAAGGTTGTGGGCAGCAACTACCTAGGGCCTAGGGTAGGGTTAGGGTTCTTTATCATAGGGACAAATAATAATAATAGCCAACTTCATGCAACAATAAAAATTATTGAGTAACTATATGCAAAACATATTAGAAGCTTAGGAACAAAATGGAGACATAGAAACAAAAATGAACCCTTTCTCTCTCAAAGGTAGCATTAATTGAACCCTTAAAACTCTGTGTCATTTTGTCCTTGTAACAATGCAAGATAGATACTATTATCACCCACTTTGATAGATCACATTAATGTCCCTTAATCCTCTAGTCCTCTGTGTATGCATTCCTTTTGACCTGTGACTTTGAAGTTCTTCCCCTAAAGTGGCAGAGTACATTTCCCTGCCCCTTCACTTTGGTGACATGACTTGTTTGGACCAATGAAATATTAGTAGATGTGATGGGACTAAAAACTTGGAAAATGCCAGTGCACTTGGGTTTATTTTCTGGAATATGTGCCATTACATGAGAAGAATATGCACGAGGCCAGGAAGAGGATAAGAGACAAGTGGAACAGAGTCAACCCAGCTAACCCACAGACCTACGGTGAGAAGCAGCGTCTCTGGTGTAGATCAGCTGAACCCTAGCCCAACCCACTGATGTGTAACCTGGGACACAACCTTACTGCTGTGTCCCACTGATATTTTGGACTTGTTTGTTAGGCATCAATACCTAACTGTTATGCACCGTCTAATGAAGAGAGGGAGGTTAGAGTGACATACAGCTACCTAGTAAACAGTAGAACCAGGATTTGAATTTACATCTGCCTGACTCCAGAGCAAGCGTTTTTACACATTTACTGCTTCCCTAGAACCTCACTCCTGGGAATTTGCTCTAAGGCAACAGTTCCATGCACATATATATGCACCAACGTTTTTCTTAGGACCTCCCAAAATTGAAAATGACCTAAAGTCTCCAAAATGAGAAAAGAGCTTAAGTAAACTGTGATATACCATCTCAAAGGAATAGCTCATGCTTACAAAATGTCAATTGAGAAGAATTTGCTACATACAGGGAGGTCTATATTCTAATGATAATCTTCAAAACTAAAATATATTTTGTAGGTCAACTAAAAGTAAAAATGTATGTGTGTAGATATGCATATATACGTGTTTTTATAACTATATGCAAATAGAAAAGGACAGAAAAGCAGCTTATTAAATGAAATCAATTTCATAGAGTTGTGGGATTAGAAGCGATGTATTTTAGTCTTCTAATTTTCCATTAGAGTTGCTATAGTAAAAACAGTGATTAAACTGACACACACACAGCTCTGGTGTCACACCTAATCCATTCAAAGGGCTTACACAGCCACCCACTATCTTATCCACTCCAAACCTTTGGAGCCTTCAGGATTCCTGGGCATCACAGACATCTTTCTCTCCAGTGCTGTGAGCAATGTGCTTCTGAGAGCATCTTCCCATGACAAGCCCCCACCAGGGGTACCATGGCTTATACTCGGCCTTAACAAAAGAAGGAGGAAAGCCCTTAGTCCCCAAAGGCTTTGCATTTGTCATCCAGGATAGATTTCTCCACCAATAAATTCTTTCATGTCAAAGTTGGAGTCAATTTTTATCCTGGTTAGAGAATGAGGAGGTCTGGATGTGATACGGGGGCATTTGCCTACTTCCTTCAACCTTTTCAGTGATCATAACTCACTGTATGGAACACTTACTGGTGCCACAGCTCTCTGCTGGGCATGATGTGTATGTCATCCCACTCAATCTCCCAGTAACGGTATCACCTCATTTTCTAGGTGGCCTTAGAGAAGTTGAGTAATTGGCACCAAGTGGCCTTGGGCGATAGTATTGGATTAATCAGTAAACAAGTTGGTACCAATTTTATCTTCCCCCAGGCAATTAAAACCCAGTCCCCCAGTGACTCCAACTGGAAGGTCTTCACATACTTTGAAGGGAGATTGGAGAAAATACTGTTTGGGGGACATAGGAGAGGGACCTTCTACTTTGATCCAGGCCATTAGCTGGCTACTAGCTCTTCCTTGAGCCATGGCCACAGAGGAGTCACTGTCTCCCTTTTTCCACCCTCATTCCCTCTGATCCATCCTCCTCTCAGTAGCTAGAGTGGTTCCTTAAAAGCATAGCCATCACAGCATTCTTCTTTACAAGTCCTCAGTGCCCCCCACCCAGCACCTTTCAGTGGAATTTCAGAACACCTCAACATGATGTACTGGGACTTTGTATTTTGGCTCTGCTATCTCTTAACATCATCTTCCCTGCTCTGCAACTGAAAGTTTACCCTTCATTCACCCAGGGCTACTTAACAGACCCCCCAATACACCAATGCAGGATTTCAGACCTTTTCCCAAGTGTCCTCTCCCCTTGGTCCATCTGTGTTATGGACTGATAGTTTTTCTCTCCCCAAAACTCATATGTTGAAGCCCTACCTCCCAATTTGATGGTATTTGGAGGTGGGTCCTATGGGAGGTAACTAGGGTTAGATGAGATCATGAGAGTGGGGTCTCCATGATGGGATTAGTGCCCTTAAAAGAAGACAAAGAGAGACCAGAGCATTCTCTCTCTCTCACCCATGTGAGGACACAGTTAGAAGGCAGCCAGCCATCTACAAACTAGGAAGGAGGCCCTCACCAGGAACCAAATCTGCCAGCACCTTGACCTTGGACTTCCCAGCCTCCAGAAATGTGAGAAATAAATGTTCTCTCTGTTTAACCCACACAGTCTATGGTATTTGGTTATAGCAACCTGAGCAGACTAAGTCTGCTTAAATAGACTAAAGGGAAGCTCCTTTTCTCTCTCAAATGGCACCTTTTGATTATTCACCCCTAGAGAGGGGGAGAGAATTATCCCTGTAATTATCCTATAATACTGTGTTCTGTAAACTTTGTCCAGTGAAACAACTAGTGTGGCCTTTCTCTGGTACCACAATTATGTTTACATGTCTATTTCTCCTCCTACGTTGTGACCTTCTTGAGGACAAGGACTTTTTCATTGGATTCATCTTTGTGTTCCCTGCGATAGCACATGCACAACACAGAGTAGAAACTCAATTAACACTCGTCAACTGGAACTCCACTTAAAATAGCCCCAACTCAAAGAGGCTTTATCGTTAAAAATAAACTAAAAATATATAACAGTGGTTTCAATGTTGTTCAAATTTTCCATATATTTACTTCTACCTATTTACTGATTTTCTATTTTATCAATTATTAAAGAGGGATATTGAAATCACTAATTCTTTGCAATTCTGTTAGATTTTCTTCACGTATTTTGAAGTCCTCTTATTAGATACATAAATATTTAGGAATCTTATGTTCTCTTGATGAATTGAGCCCTTTATTATTATAAAATGACCTTCTTTATCCAGGACAATAGCCTTTGTTCTAAAGCCTATTGTATCTCATATTAATATAGATATGTTAGCACAATTTTGATTAATGTTAGCTTGTTATATATTCTTTCATCACTTTACTCTTAATCTTTGTGTCTATATATTTAATGTGCTTGTTGTATACAGAATAAAGTTAGGTCTTGCTTTATATATGTCTTTTAGTGGGAGTATTTAGATCATTTACATCTAATATGATTATTATACGGTCAGAAATAAATGTATGATTGCTAAAAATATATATAAAGAGAAAAAATTATTTAAATAAAATAGCCCCCACTCAAAGAAGAGAAGGGGGACTAACCATTCATTTAGTGCTCACTGAATGCCAGGCTCTGGATTAGGCTCCTTACCATGTTGTAACCTCTGGTGTCTCATTTAATCCTCACAATAACCATGTAAGGTGGCTGTGATAATCCCCATTTGCAGATGGTGACAAGGACGTTCAGGGAGGTTCCATGACTTGCCCACAGTCATGGAGTCACTAAGCAGTGGAACCAGGGTTTACTCCCATCTCTGTTTGGCTCCAAAGCCTGCACTTAGGATCTCTCCCTGAACCCGATGCCTCGTGCTCAGAAGAGGTGCACATTCCTGCACCCACTGGGTGAGCCGAGTCTTTCCAGACATTCTTCACCCGAGGAGCAGAGTCTCCACCACACTCATCATGAGTTCCATTATGCCTCTGGCCTGGAGGAGTCAACTTCTTTAGGTGCCACCAGGAGAGGACACCTCTGCACTCAGTTTCCTGGCTGGCAGGGGGCAGAGGCTCCTGCTGAGCAGGCACCTTGCAAGGTTCTCATGATCAGGAGGGTGCTGAACACAAGGCACAGGGCCACAGGCTGGCCTTCCAGGAGCAGAGTGATTCACCAGCTTGGGAAGCATCCTTATCCACCGAGGGCACTGGTGGGAACCCCTTGAGGTTTTCAGCAGCTGCCAAATGCAAACCCAGTGCAACAGGTATTCAAGCCATCTAGGGCTTTCTACCACATTTCCCTCAATTCTTCCAGCCTCTGCTCATTACCCATTGCCAAAGCCACTTCCACATCTGTAGGTGTTTGTTACAGCAACACCCCATTTCCTGGGAGCAGAATCTGTGTTAATTTCCTAGGGCTGCCGTAGTGAATTGCCACAAACTTGGTGGCTCCAAACAGCAGGAACGCATTCTCTCACAGTTTTGGAAAACAAAAGTCTAAAATCAAGGTGTTGGCAAGGCCATGCTCTCTCTGATGCTCTAGGGGAGGATTATATCTTGCTTCTGCCAGCTTCTGGTAGAGCCAGATGTTGCTTGGCTTGTGGCACCATAATTCCAACCTCTGCCTCTGAATTCACATGGTCTTCCCCACCCCCCCACCCCACCCCCCCCACCTCCCCACTGTGTCGCTCTGTGTCTCAAATCCCCCTCTCCTTTCTTTTATAATGACACCAGTCATTGGATTTAGGGCACACCCTAAATCCAGGATAATCTCATCCCAAGATCCTTAACTTAACAATCTATGCCAAGACCATATTTCCAAATGAGGCCACATTCATAGGTACTGGGAGTGAGGACCTGAACATATCTTTTTAAGGGATACTACTAATCTACTACAATGCCCTTAAAAAAAAATAGAGAATCTCATTTAATTTTTTTGTTCAGGAACCAAAAGATAGAAAATTCATAAGGAAATGATGTTCTTCCTGCATCTTAAAATAATTTTGAGTCTTGTTAATGGCTTGCATTGCCCTGGTGGAATCCATGCAGCTGACTGTTGATGTATGAAATGAAAATTCCTTGCCTACTACAAGAGGGACAAATAGTACTGAAGTTGACTCAGATGTGGTTACAAATATCTATTGGTCAAAGAATTGAGTACATTTTAAAATGGATATGAATATACGGATGGAGATTCTTCTTTCTCTTGGCTATCTCTTAATCACTGTTAGATAGCAGATAGGTCTGGAGTCAGAGAGACTCAAGTTCAGATCTTGATTTTACCCCTCTTAGCTGTATGTCTTTCAGCAAGTTGCTTAACATTGCCAAGTATGTTTTCCCATTCATAAAATGGACATGAAAATAATAACAAAACATGCACTTCCAACCTTCCAGAGTTTTTCTGAAGATCAAATTGTGTATCTGTCGGCACTATGCAAATATCTGTGGCTATTTTGAGCTAGTCTTGAAGAGCCTTGGTTGCCAAAGTGAGTCTCTCATGGTAAGATGACCATGCATATAGAAGGTCAGACACTGGAAGAGCTTAAATCCCAGTGGTGGCCTTTCCCTAGAGCCTAGTTAAATAAACTGTCATGTTAGGCATTGATGATGAGAAAGAATTTGAAAGAATCAGCTAGCTGCCTGCTATGTTGTCTTTCCTAATCCCATTTCAAGGCTCTGTAAGTATCAGGGCAAACATTGTCTCCTCCCTTTAGAACTCTAGCAGTACACGCACAAATGTACTCAAAAATGCTTGATAACTCACAGCAAACTTATATGTACCTCCTACAAGATTATTCCCGATTTCACTGTATAAATTATGTGTTTATTTTCTACAGAGCCTTCCTCCTTCCTTTACATTATTACAGTTTTAGTATTCACTCAACAAATATTTGCTGATCACCCATACTGAGCCAAGCCTTGGGCTACCACTAATGCTATAGATTATGGAAGGCAGGGCCTCTACCCCCATGAATATCATGATCTAGTAAAGAAAAAAGACCTAAATAACCAAGTATACCATGAGATGTGCCTTTGCAAGAGGAAGTAAAGCTTCCATGGGTTGGGGGAGAATAGCCCAGGCAGAGGGGTCATCAGGAGCACAGAAGCAAAGGGGTGAGAAAGTGAGGCTTGATGAGAGGGTGGTCCACGCGCTGGAGCTGCCGGGTGTAGAACAGAAGGGGAGCGGAAGCATGAGGCAGGGCTTAGAAGACTAGCTGGGCCCCAACCTGGAGAGCTTTCTATGTCAAATGGGAGGGTTTCAATTTTATCCCTTAGCCAAAGGGAGCCCAGAGGATTGTAAGCAGGACAATGACCATATCAGACATGCCCTACCCCTACGAGGTGCGACTTTGGGGAACACTTCCCACAGGAAATACAACACAGCAATTATCCTGGTTGGGGAAGTCTGTTTTCCTTCGTGGGTCAAGAGAATGTTATGTCAGCAAATGGCTTGACACTCCTATAATCCCTGCAGCAATGTCCTAACACAGTTCAGAATAAAAACATCCACCTGGCTTGGTGCCCCTTAAAATCTCCTGCTAGAAATAGCACCTTGGAGAGCAAATGTATAAAGGGAGTTATGAAGGGCATCCAGGAAAGGCAACTGGAAAGTGCCACGAGACGTAGGGAGGGAGATGGGAAAGAGTGATGAAAAAACAAGCAGAGAGGGGCTTCCCTGGGGGCGCAGTGGCTGAGAGTCCGCCTGCCGATGCAGGGGACACGGGTTCGTGCCCCGGTCCGGGAGGATCCCACATGCCATGGAGCGGCTGGGACCGTGAGCCATGGCCGCTAAGCCTGCGTGTCCGGAGCCTGTGCTCTGCAACGGGAGAGGCCACAACAGTGAGATGCCCTCATACCACAAAAAAAAAAAAAAAAAAAAAAAACAAGCAGAGAGATGGTCCAAAAATGGTTGGACGCTCCCTCGGTGCCCCAGGAACAAGGAGGTTGAGCAAAACATCAATAACTCATTTCCTGATCAGGGCATAACTCACAAAATTATCAGAAAGTCAAGATAAGAGACAAGCATATTCCAGAACCATACAGGAACTTCTGCCAGCAAACATACTTACAGATGGCTTTAGCAACCAATGACCAGGTAAATTAAAATGAGATGGCTTATATTTTCCATTTGTCGCTGTGCCTCAGGTGACTTTAGGACCCTCAGAGTAGTGCTGATGGGCTCCGAGAGCAGAAATGATAAAAGAATAGATTGGTAGATTTGGCAATCTAAAAGACAATACTCCTACATATTGAAAATCTACAGGTGCAAAATGAAAAGGTAAATCCAGAGAACAATAACTTTTATGCACAAAGCCGTCTTCCATAATTTCATTTATTCTCATCAAAACTTGGAGACAACCTAATAATCCAACAATCAACTTTTAAAAGGAAGTTATGAGGACCAGTAAATGTGGAAAGCACTTACAAATGCATCTAGCTAAGTAATAAAAGAAGACGATGACGTTTTGAACATATGTTGTGATTTTAACTATGTACTAATAAAAATGCTATGCATTAAAAAATCTAGAAAAAATTTTTAAATGTTTGTTATTTCTTATTCCCTTGGGTAAATGAAATAAACCGGAAGTAATGAAGGTTCAGTGTTAGCTGTCAAATCCTTCTATTGGGGCTTCATCTTGCTTTCGGAGTCTGATGCCTCAGCTCTGTTTGGGAAAAGCTGTCTAAGGAAATACACGTGTCCTTAGACGGAATGACATGACTCTTTTTTTGCCATCTGGGGGACATTAATAGATGTAATTACTTATGCTCCAGACTGGGAATCCCCCGATGACACAGACTCTGGTGGTGCTGTTTCTCTCTCCTTTCTAGTACCTGCCATGGCCCTCATATTCTGTTCTGTGAAGGCAGGGGTGAGAACCTGAGTGTGTAGAGAAGGAACATTGCATGCATTCAAGCAAAGGGTCCCCTTGAGTATCTATGGTTAAATGCTAGTTAAAATGTATCAGAAGCATAAACAAATTAATAGGTTAAACCAGGCTTCTGGTATGAGACAAATAAATGTCATATGAAGGTCAGAGTTTATTTCAAAAACAAACGAAAGATAAAAGACTCTGTTGGGCTCTTTTGTGTCTCTCTGGGAGAAAAAAGTTGTCACTTTTGCAAACGATGTGAACTCTTGCCTAACTCCTGCACATCTGCTTCGGCTGGCTTGTGGAATCTAAAAAGAGCATTTCCCTTTCTGGGTCAGCAGCAGCATCACATGCAGAGGCAGACGGTGGGTGTAGATGAATGTGCAGAATGGCACCAGCCCCTGGGGACTCCTAACACATGTGACGCACATCCTAACAGTCATGTGCTCATGTGGAGCAGGGACAAACTGGTTAGGATCAAAGGGAAAGACTACAGAATGGAAGAATCAAAGTTCCCCATGGAGGCAGGGAGAAATAGGAATGGACACAAACTTCTGTGATTTCCTGCCAAGGCTCTACTGCAAGAGCCTGCTTGTCACCTGCTTCTGGAGAAGATCTCTCTGGATGCATCAATGCCATTTACAAGTAGGTTGCTTCTCCCTATTCTGGCATTGATGTGGGCAGGGAGTGTGGGGGGAGTTATAAAAGGCTGAACTAGAGAACAGCCTTGCTCTATAAAGGCAGCTTGGTTCTCTTGAGTATGAAAAGACCTGAATTCAAGTCCCAGGCTGGCCCCTGGCCAACTGTATGGCCTTGGGTAAGTCCCAACTCCTACACTGACATTTTGGCATTAGGTAGAAAGTGGAGGTGATACATTTGGGGCTTCCTACTCCTCTGGGCTGCTACTGGCATCAATTAGCAGAGTGTTTTGACAACCTGAAAACTTCCTCAGGGACCACTAGGAACCAGGGGGACAAGCACATGCAGGGTCTCCACTGTAGCACTCAGGGAAGGGAAAGCCCTGGCCTCCAAGGGTTCCGGGACAACAGAATGACTGCAGCCCCATGTGGACCATGCCCAGATGGTCACAGTTCGTGATTTATGTATCCTCCAAATATCCCCAGTGTAGCTCTCCATTTGCTTATGCAGTGGCTATGTATCTAGTTCACAGAACTGAGGTCTGCAAGAAATGTGACTTTATTTTGCTACAACTCAACTTAAATTCTAGAAGCTCCATTCTGTTTGAAGGCAGAAAATGAAATCTTAGTCAATTTTATATAAATTTAGCCTTTCAGGTTTAAACTCAAACAGTTCCGGATATCCCCATCCACTTTCTTTTCCCAGGAGTAACATCACAGTTTAGGGAGCCTCACACAGCATCATAACATTGGTCCTGGATAGGAGGAAGGAAAGGGTTCATATTCCCCAGTCCTTGTATCTAGGTGGGGAGATGTTTGTAGACCCCAAGATCCTTCCCTCAGTCCTCTGTGAGGTATCTAAGAGAAGGAGGTAGGCCTTTCCCTCCCAGTACCTCCCTTTTGGGGGAATCTGTCTGCAGAAAGAACCCATTTCACTCTGCCCCTCCCAAGGAAGGGCAGCAGTGGCCTATGACTTCTGTGAATGAATTAGTCCACTGAACACTAGCGTGCAGTACAGGTAGGCCCATAATTGCCACTCAAATCAGCAACATCTTCCTATCTTGCCTGTCTCACGTATAAAGATGATATTTGGATTTAGAACTGCCTGACTTCTGTGTCAATCTGTCAATTATTTCTGAACTTATGTGAAGAACAGTGATGTCATTTAAGTCCTTATGGGTGGTCCACCCATGGAGGAATCTGCTGATGTATCTGTATTCCTCTCTGGTCCCCAGCACAGGGTCCCATCCAACATCAGCTGATGCAAACCCCATCATGACCAGTGCTTTTGGCTAACTCCCCTCTCAAGGACTCAGGAAATTCATATTCCTTCCCACACTCCACTGAAAACTCTTGGGGTCTCTCTGACCTTGACAGCCTCCTCCCATGCCATAGTGGTGCAAGGATGCTGCTTCCTGGGTATCTCTCTACTCTCAGATCCCTAAATTCCTCTGGGAATTGTGCTGTACAGCATGTAATAGTTTCTGAGGGCTGCTGTAACAAATTAACACAAACTGGGTGGCTTATAACAACAGAAACAGTTTTGGAGGCTAGAAGTCTGAAATCAAGGCATCAGGAGGGCCATGCTCTCTCTGAAGGTGCTAGAGGAGGATCTTCCTTGCTCTTCTAGTTTCTGGTATTTGCTGGCAATCGCTGGTATTCTTTGGCTTATAGATACGTCACCTAAATCTCTGCCTTTGCCTTCACATGGCCTTCTCCCCTCTGTCTGTCCATGTCTCTATGCCCAGATCTCCTCTTTTTATACGGACACCAGTCACTGGATCTAGTATGACCTCATCTTAACTTGATTTCATCTATAAAGACCTTATTCACAGGTTCTGAGGGGTTAGGACTTCATATCATTTGGGGAGAAAAATTCAACTCATAACACAGCCCCTTCCTTGAAGTAAATCTCAGAATGGCATTACCTGTCCCTCTCACTTCATTTCCAACTCTTCCTTCTCTTGCAACCCAAAGATATCTTAAACTCTTTTCTGGAAAACATTACCTTTGGTAGTGATTCTACTAAATCTTCTTCCCTTAGGAGTGGACAGTAGTTTTTCATTTGTTTATTTCACTTAAAAGCCAGAAATTTCATGCCCTTTGTTTTCTATCTTCTGGGATGCCCCTTCCTTGAGGCAACAGAGGTCTTCTGTCAAGAGGCAGGAGAGGGTCCTCAGGAAAGGGTGTGGATGGAAACACATCTTTCTCACTATTATCCTGACACACATATGTTTCTTTCAGAATATTTTCTGAGTCTTCTTGATTTTTACCATTTTTTCAGCTTCCTGCAACCACTGGGATCTTGTGGCTCTGAAAATTCCTGTTAAGAAAGAAGATAAAAGACAAGGGGCATACCAAATGTGCAGAACTGGCCCTCCTTGTAAAGGCTTTGCAGTCTGTTGATGAGAAAGCTGGAGTTAGAACACCTCTATCTAAAGACCTGGGTCTGACAAAAGTATGTCCCAGATGGAGCCCAAGGTTCCATTTTAGAGGTTTATTTTAAGGAGTTTGGCGCATGTCTCCAAGAGTCCTTCTTTAAAATATAGACATCAGTGAGAGTCATGCAAACCTTAATGATAGTTATATCCCCATTTTTCACTATTTCCAAATGCAATCCCTCTTTTGACAAACGTAAAATCTCATGGCCTTCTTTACAGTTATTTGGGATTTCAAAGTGAGTAGAACATCATGACGAAAAGCAAGACAAAGCAATAACTGTTCTGATTACATTTCTTCAATCTGCATGTCTCTCCCTGAAGAATCAAATCCCCTCACTAGAGGGCGTCGTGCCCATCTCCCTGCTCAGCGATAATTGTTACTTTAGGGGCTTTAAAATCCCGATGGTTCATTTAGATTTAGAGAACAAGGTCTTGGGAGAATGCATCCTGGACTGATAAGTTTGGGGGATAGGTGTTTGTGGGTTGGTGGAAAGAACGGCAGGAGTTCTTACAAGCAAGAGCAGACCTTGCAATGTGTCCCAGCAGAGAGATGGGGCATAAACTCACACATCTGGAGGAGGCCTTGGGGAAGTTGGGTCTGCATCCATACGGGGGAGTGGAGAAAACGTTGCACAAGGAGTCAGAAGACCCTGGTTTGAGCCCCAGGTCTGCTGCTCACAAGTCACATGAGTGTGGTTGACTTCCCCAAGAAAACCTACAATCTCAGCACTGACCTATGTAGTACCAGGCTGACCATTCAAAATTAACCTGGGGATCAGGGGAGGTAGTTCTTTATGAAGTTGCTAATCTCCTGATTCAGACGAGCCTTTCAGTAACAATCCCTTCACCGGTGGGAGGTGGAAGGCTGAATCCAGTGTAGAAATAGTCTGGTTCTTAGGCCATTTTATCCCTGACCTCTTCTCCAGGCATGGCCCACCAATGATTTGTCCCAAAGCCATTCCTGCCATCAAACATTGGTGGCTTAGGGACAAATATGATATCACCATATGATATCACTTATATGTGAAATCTAAAATATGGCACAAATGAAACAGACACACAGACATAGAGAACAGATTTGTGGTTGCCAAGGGGGAGGGGAGAGGCAGAGGGATGGACTGGGAGTTTGGGGTTGGTAGAACTATATCTTATATCCTGTGATAAACCATAATGGAAAAGAATATTTAAGAATGTCTATATGGGTATAACTGAGTCGCTTTGCTGTATAGCAGAGATGGCCACAACACTGTAAATCAACTCTACTTCAATATAAATAAATAAATAAATAACACTCAATTTAATTTGTAGGGTTTTTGAAGTGTGTTGTGAGTTTTCCATCAATATGTTATTCTGTATCACCAAATACCTTTTAGAAATTAATCTAAACCCAAGGGGGCATTTAGGGAGGGGAAGTAGGGGAGAGATGGATTGGGAGTTTGGGATTAGTAGATGCAAACTATTATGTATAAGATGGATAAACAACAAGGTCCTACTGTATAGCACAGAGAACTGTATTCAATATCCTGTGATAAACCATAATGGAAAAGAATATGAAAAAGAATGCATTTATATATATATATATATATGTATGTATGTATGTATGTATGTATGTGTGTGTGTGTATAACTGAATCATTTGCTGTACAGTAGAAATTAACACAATATTGTAAATCTACTATACTTCAATAAAATAAATATTTAAAAAACAAAAACAAACAAACATAAAACACTGGTGGCTTAGGAGCCTCTGTTCAAGAGCTTTTGTGTAACCCCCCGAGTTAGTCATATTCTGACGACAAGGGCCATCCTGAGCTGAAGTGGCAGTGTCTTTGCCATCGGATGCCTGAATACGTTTTAGCTCCAGAGGTTCTGTGGAGGCTGGGAGGTGGTTTAAGCTCTACCAGGCAATGACAGGTTGCTGCCTGCAGGTAATCCCCTCATCATCAAAGTAGATGAAGTAGATGCATTCAAAGGGAGAGAAAAGAATGTTTTCTTGGGATGTTCATTACAAATACAGTTCTGGTGCCAAGCAAGGAGTTAAGCTTGCTGTTAACCTTTAGAAGCAGGAAAAAAAATAGATGGGATATAAGATTGAGATCTCCAGTTAGTGTTTTTTTAAAAACCTGTCAGATTTAATTAAATCATCACAAGTGCCTTTTAAAGGGCTCTGTGTGGTTGTCCTGCACAGTTGGAGGAACCTGATCCAAGAGGCAGCGGGGTTTGCTGGCTCGCCAACTTCTGTCCTTTCCCAGGCAAAAAACACAAGTCAGCCCAGTAGTGCTCATCATCATGTGGACCCAGAAGGCCATCAAATGCAGAGCTGGCATCGGGTCCTGAGGCTCAGCACTGTGCGGGAAATTTGCCAGAAACTCTGATGCCCACATCTTTTGTCCATCAACTGGCTAGACTTTCTCTGCAGTGCTTTGTATCTACTGAGTTCCTAAGTTACAGCCTCCCCTTCCTCTTCACTCCCTGTAGCACCAGAGACACAATATGCAGGACTTAACTTCCATTCTCTCATCCAAGAGACAGCTACTGTGCTAAATGAGAAGTCTCTATTGGTAAAAATATTATAATACATATTATTATATGCGAATGATATAGGTAAAAATGACAGTAGGAAACACTTCTTCAGGAAATCGACACTGTTCTCAATACTTTACATATTTCCAAACTCCAGGACAAATCAAAAGCTAAGTGCGAAACTGTGCGTGGTAATCAATCATGTTGTTTACCAGAGAATCCTGGTTCTCTGTTAGTTTGCAACTTCAGGAGCTGCCCAGGTATAATCTGAAACCAGCCCCATCCACAGAGGGCTGGGAGAGACCAAAGAAAGATGCAGGTTACTCCAGGTTGGTAGGTGGCAGGTTTAATAAACAAGGGGACTTCCATATGAGGGTTGTCTTGGGCACCACAAAACGAGTAGATCTTAGCACCCACCTGCCAGAATCTTAAAGTGTTTATAGAGAACTTAACAGGGTTCAGTCACATATTCCATCTAGATGGTCTCAGCAACACCCTCCTGGGTTGTGTCCTTGGGCAGCTTCTGGGGTGGGGAAGGCAAGCAGAATGTACATTCCAAGGACAGGAGAGGGAGTGAGGCACCTCCGATTGCCTGGGTCCAGCTCTTATCCTTTCATTGACCTCTTCCAACACTCCACACCTCATGACCAGCTCTTACCATTTCACAAGGCCCCCTCTTCTGCAATGTGCCCTGAACAGTCAGCAAGGGGTTTTACTATCATGGAGGTGGCTTTTTTGGTAGCTATCTGGCTGCATTGGAGGCAGATGTCACAGCAATAGTATAGGCACATGTAAGAGAAAACACAGATGAAAATAATGCTTCCCAAAATAAGTAATATTTTTTTTTACCAAGAACCCCATGATATGAACCACTAACTTATTAAATCTCCTAAGCTTGGGAGGAGGGGTCTGATCACTCAGTGTACTCATGTGTGTTTTTATGTGATTTAATAAAGATGAACATTAGCAGACTCATCAGGTATGAGCACACAACATTTTAATTGGATAATGGCACAAGTGCCTCCTTGCGAGGCAATAATGATATCTAAGGCCATTCTATTTTGGAGGACAGCTTTTCTCATTAGAGACATTTCAGACATTAGAGGACAGGCTTTGCGAGCTATCATTTAAGCCCTGCTGGGTGAATTTATATTTACATAAAGTAACCTAAAGAAAGTTTAGTATCACTTATTTGACAATGCTTCCCATGTAATTTAATGTATCAAATAAGCCTAATTAATTTAATATCTCTCTTTTATGAAAAGAAAGAACACATCTTTTGAGATGTTTCAGGGACCCTCTGGAAAAATCCCAAAGTTAGTTAAAGGTCAACAAGACTTCATTTAGAATTTGATTTTGTGGAAGTTTGTCAAAAATATCAAAAGGTTTAAACCAGTTGATTACATAGGTCACTGTGAAATAATACTTAGTCATCCATTTAATGAAAACAATAAAGACTTCAAAGACAAATATACAAATTTACATAGTTATAAAAAATCTTGGTCCTTTTAATAAAGAAGGTGCAGTTTTCTTAAGTAATCAAAAACCTGATAAAGTCAACAAGAAACACAAGAAATTATTTTGATAAAACATAGAATCTTTGTTTCCTAGGCAGATTGCTTAAAAGGTAAAGAAAAACCTTTCACAATCCCATCAAGAACAGACAAATAGTCCAAAAAAACCTCTGTCCTTTTAGCAGATGAAAGAAAATTGTTTTTTTTTACGTAAGTACACTATTGATATTAACATTTATTTTTCTTTAAGCCAGTAAAATAGAGCTCTTTTACTAATTAATTTTGGTAGTACTGCTGAAAGTAGAAAAATATCACATGTATATAACATATACCCATAGACATACATAAGCATACAAACACAACATTTGCCACAGCTACTGAGCCTGCATGCCACAACTACTGAAACCCGCGTGTCTAGAGCCCATGCTCTGCAACAAAGAGAAGCCACGGCAATGAGAAGCCCGTGCACTGCAACAAAGAGTAGTCCCCGCTCACCACAACTAGAGAAACCCCGTGTGCAGCAATAAAGACCCAACGCAGCCAAAAATAAATAAATAAAATAAATAAACATTAAAAAAAAAAAGACTTGCATATTTCCTTTACCAGTAATCTTATGGAGGCTGTGGACTGATTTCGGACAAGGGAACTTCTATAGCCATATGTATTTTAAATAACCTCTTTTTTTCCTTCCGTCTCAGGCAATTGTGGGTAGTGTCTTCATTATCTCCTGGGCTGTGTATATTTCAGACTTGATAAGATTTACAACTTCAAGTATCAGAGGAAGAAGGCAAGTTTTCTCCTAGGATATTGGGAGTCTATTATCAGAAATCTAGGGTAATTGCTATTTAACATGTTCCTTTGTATTAGGGACTGGACGGCATGGGGAACTCTGTCCATTTCATTGACAATCACCACAACATCGTCCCCTTAATTCTCCTCACTTTCCCAGGGCTTCTACTTCTTAACATCTTAATCACACTTTGTCACAAGTACTCGGACCTTAATCCATGAGAGCGTGTGCCCTCGAAGCTTTGCAAAATGGCAAGCTTAGGTCTCCAACTTGTTATTTTGCTCTCCCACCTTGTCTGTTAGTCCTGAAGCTAGCAGAGTAGTGGACAACTGTACATCCTTCTCTAACTTCAGCTGTTCTCCCAACTTCCTAACTTGAGCTTCAGCCTCTAGTCAGGAATGGATGGCCAGCTGAACTGCCCACAGTAGAGGTCAACCTATTGCAGTAGCCATTTGTTTCCCTTATTTGTCACAGTGCACTATGTACAGTTTCTAAAAAAAACACATTAAAGTAGCTCATGTTTTCAGGGCATCCTGTACTCATGCAGCAGTCTACAAGCATCTAACTCAGGATTTCCCCCACAGATACCTCTTCCCCCAGGCCCATTTTTTTGGATTCCTGGCTGGCTCACCAATTGTTAGTTCACATCCTTGAGAGCTTCCTGGGAATAATCTTAAACTGGCTTCTATAAATGGAGGGCAAGCAGAGATTGAAGAATGAGGTAGACACTACAGATTGGTAAGTGGCAGGGTTAATAATCCAGGGAACATACATACAAGGCATGCCTTGGGCACCACAAGATAAGTAGATCTCAGCACCCGCCCACCAGAATCTTAAAGTTTATATAGAGGTCTTAAGTGGGTTCAGTCACATGTACCATCCAGATGGTCTCAACAACAACTTACTATCTCAAGGCTGTGTCCTTGGGCAGCTTCTTGTACAGGGAAGGCAAATGGAATACACATTCCAAAAACAGGGGAGGGGGTGAGAAGCCTCCAACTGCCCAGATCCAGCTTTCATGTCAACTGGCAGTCACATCCTCTTGATGACCTCCTCCAACACTCTCCCCTTCTGAACACGTGGTTGGTTGGACACCCTGGCTCCATTGTAGTTGGAAGGGGCTGTGTGACTCATTCTGGCCAATGAGTTTTGAGTGAAACTGATGCATGTCACTTGCAGACTAGAGCATTTAATTGCCAGTGGAAGGCCCTCCATTTATCTCTTTCTCACTGGGACAGTGACTGGCATCTTTTGGGAGCAGAGCCCCCTACCAACCCAACAGGGATATGTGGCATTGTGTATTTTTAATTTCTGAGTCACAATTATTTGGGTTTTTGGCTAGCAAGTCTATCTGATTAAACATATATTCATAGGTTACTTCTGAAAAGAGGAAAATTTTGACAACAGTAAGAGAAGAAGAATCAGAAGTGGGAGGGATTTTATACTTTCATTTTTTGTGCTTTGTTTTGTTTAGCATGCCCATGTATGAATGCCTTCCCCCCTCCTCTACCATGAAATTTTTAAAAATGAATGAATAAAATATACTGAGCAGCACTATATGCTAAGCATCACACTAGGCAACTGGGAGACACAGTTTGAAGCTATTCTATTTTCCTAGCCAAGGTTCTGTAGGGCCAATGTTCCCGAGTCTTCTCTGGTCATCTACATCTTGCTCAAATGGGCCCTCAGCATACCATACAGTTCTCCTCCTCCATTCACAGCCAGGGAGGCAGAGAGAATGGAGCTGGAATCTTTCAGGAGCCCCTGCTGTGCCAGGAACACTGATTATTTAGTTCCTAGACCACGGAGAGCTCTGGGTGTCCAAAGGGAGCCCAGGTAAGGGGGTGAGGCAACCAAGCAATTCAAGGGCATTTAGACAGCAGACACAACTTTCCAATTGCTAAGAAAGCATTTCAGGATTTTAACAGCTAGTTTATCTGTACAGGTGCCTTCTAGAAAATGTCAGCCCTGCTCTCACCAGCTAAATTCCAGACACTGTCCCCACCACTTGGGTGTACATTTTTGAAGGGCCCCTTTCCTGCTCAGAATGGCTCAGGAAGAAGCAAGACTTAATCTGCAGGTATGGGGTCTCAGTGCCCGCAGACCCAGGGGTAAGGCTGACCCATTTCCCCTTTCTTCTTCCTCTAAATTGTCCCATCTGTAAAGGTTCTTGTTTTCCATTTTGAGATATTTGTGGGGGATCAGGTAGCTGTTTGGGGGTGTCTGCTCAATGCCCAGCCCCAAAAGGGATTAAGCAGCGGGGGCACAGGCGGGTTCTGGAGGCCCCGCCTTCCTGGAACAGGTAACACAGAAATGACAGGGCTCATCCTCTGTTAATTGCTCCATTTCTTCAGGCAACAGGATTTTTCATAAAAACCCAATCTTGTTTCTACTCTATCGCCCTCATCTCCATCCCACAAGCTGCTTTCTACCAACAAAAATTTCAAAACTGATCTTTGAAATGACTCCTCATTTAAATCAGTTTCTGAGTTTTAAAGGGTAAGAAAATGTCTCTCGCTCATTTAGACTAAAATAATGTGCCTATTAACCACGTTGAAGACACACAAAGTCTACTGCCTAGAAATTATCCATTAGCCTCATTTCAGGCTCTCCCACCTGCCAGCCTTCTTCCTACACTGCCTCAGAGTTCTAAATCTCAAACTTCATCTTGGCGTTCCCCTCTTCCAAAGACTAATGTTCCATGGCTGTCCATTGTATTTTTTTTAAATTTTAATTAATTTATTTTTTAACATCTTTATTGGAGTATAATTGCTTTACAACGTTGTGTTAGTTTCTGCTGTATAACAAAGTGAATCAGCTATACATATACATATATCCCCATGTCCCCTCCCTCTTGCGTCTCCCTGCCTCCCACCCTATCCCACCTCTCTAGGGGGACACAAAGCACGGAGCTGATCTCCCTGTGCTATGGGGCTGCTTCCCACTAGCTATCCTGTCCATTGTCTTAAGGGTAAAATCCAAAATCCTCAGCCTGTGACCTAACTTTAATCTTCTTTCACCATGTCACTCCCTCTCTCTGGCCTGGGAATTCCAGGCTCCACCTCCACTAGACATATCACAACTTTATCCCAATTGTTCTGCCTTTTCCACCTGGAGAGACTTCATCCCATCTCCACCTGTCAAGTCCTAGCTGTCCTTCAGGAGAGGGAGTTAACTCCAGCCTTCTCTAAGAAGTCTTCCCAAATCCTCACGTCTTAGAGGATTAACCACCCCAAGCTCTCTCCCACCGCACCTTGTTCTCACCTATTACAGAAGCCCAGTCCCTCTCTCCTGTGCCCCAGCTCATCCTTTCTTCTCCATCTTTGTCTACTCTTTGTTATCCCTTGAAGGCAACTTGCTCTAGAGTGTTTCTTGTGCCTCTGTATATGTTTATCCCTGGATGATCTTCTCTCCCCTTATCTGTCCAGCAAACTCAAACTCATCCTACTGAAGCAGTGGGTCTCAACCTTGACCACACATTAGAATCAAATGGAGAGCATTCAAATGGGAGGTGATACCCAGGCTTCACCCCCTCCCCGCAGCAACTAAATCAGAACCTCTAGGGGTGGAATCCAGACATCAGCACTTTTAAAGCTCCCCAAGTGATTCCTACGTGCTGCCAAGATTGAGTACACTTGTTCTGGAATCGCCTCAAGCTTTCACCTACTTTGTTCAGGTTAATTATTATTTGTATCCAGGAGCTTAGCATTATGCTTGTAACTAAATAAGTTGCTATTGAATGACTAAATAAATGAATGACTGGATGATTGGATAGAAGGAAGGGAGGGAGGGAGGAAGGAAGGAAGGGAGGAAATGAGGGAAGAGGGGGGGAGGGAGGGAAGAAGGGAAGGAAAAATGGAAAAACTGATGGATGCTATGTACCTCCAGAATAATCATATGCTGCCTCCCACTTCTAGACTTATTCTTGGAAGGAAAGTATTAATCCCATACCTCTAGCAAGACAACTCCTGTTGATTTCTTCGGTCTCTCCTTGCCCATACACAGAGGGCAAGGAGAGACCGAAAAAAGAGGCAGACCACGCCAAATTAGTAGGTGGCAGATTTATTAAGCAAGGTGTGTGGTTAGGCTATTCAAAATGGCTGTTTTTTTGCTCTCTGTACGTCCCCTGTTCGACCAGCCCCTGCTTCACCCACATGACTATCCAATCCTCTTAATTATAGGGCTTAAGTAGTCCCTGTCAATGATGAGCCCAGCTGATATCAATCTCCCCTATAAATGGTAGCCTTATCCCCCAAGCAGTAAAGACTGCTGCCATGTCCTGTCTGCCACGCATGGTGGGGTGTCACCCCAGGACCTTTTGTATAAGATACCCCTGTCCAATAAACCATTGATGTCTCCGTCGCTGACTCCCGGCCCTTTCTTTGGTCTTGAGACTGCCGGCTTGTAGGCCTGCGGGGTGCAGCCCAGCACAAGGGAACTTACTTATGAGGCTTGTCTTGGTTTCCACAAAATGAGCAGATCTCCACATTCACCCCACAGAATCTTAAAGTGTATATAGAGGCCTTAATGGGGATCAGTCACTTATACCTTCTAGATGGTCTCAACACCACCCTACTCTCTCTAGGCTGTGTCCTTGAAATAGCTCCCACTGTGGGAACAGTGGTCAGAGCATACATTCCAAGGACAGGGGAGGGGGTGAGGAGCCTCCCATTGCCCTGGTGCAGCTGGCAGGTCAGTGGATGGTCACATCCTCTCACTGACCTCCTCCAACCACTCCCTTACACAGCACGGGTACTGAGTAAATATCTGTGGATTTAAACTGAGCTGTGGCATCACACAATTGTCAAGTTATCCACCAGAGCAGCAGTTCTCCAACTTTGCCCACAAAACACTCAGTTTTGACTTATGTCAAAAGGGACCACTACTAAAAATGAAGTGATAAAAGTCTATCTTCTCCTAATTTGCAGAGGAACTTGGAATTTACTCCGTTTTATATTTGTCCTTCCAAAAATTTTCTTAAAATTTTGCCTCCCTGCTGCCAACTTTTTTGCTAGCAAGTATTGATAAATTAATATGATGATTAAACATAAGAGTGAATAAAGGAAAATCTCTAAAATATGATTAGAAAATAACATCTGGAGAATGTTTCCTCTGGCTAAATTGATTACCTGTCCTCTCCTTCCTCCCACTCTCTCTCCCTCCATCCCTTCCTTCTTTCTTTTCCTCCTTCTTTCCACAAACATTTATTTATCATGTACTAGGTGCCAGGCACTGTACTAGGTTTAATGGCACAATACAGACATGAGCTTTTCCCACAAGAAATTTACTGCAAATATTTGACTATTCCATGCTTCTCACAAGGTATGCTATGACTTCCAGAAACTCCACCTCCTGGACAAGGTTAAGACCCACTAATATTTCACAGCCAGGGTTCCACTGAATACAACACTTGCACTTAAATGTCAGATTAAGTTGCTCTTGGTGAGTGAGCAGAACCAGAGAAGTCAGGACCAGCTAGGGGCGGGGGCTTGGGCATTCCTTCTAAGGACCCTACTTTCCCTTTGGGAATGAGCTGTGGGATCCTCTCAGGATCCTGACTGCCTCCACAGTCAGGCTCAAACTTGCCCTTTTGCTCTCAGGGCCCCAGACTCCAAGATCTTCCTTGGTTCCTTGCCGTTGTACCTTCCATAACCATACCAGCAGGAACCCTGGGATTTTCCACCTCCCTGTCCATACCCATCTTATGGTAAAAAGACACACAAACTTTAAGAGTTACAAAGATGGGGGGTGGAAAGAATGTAGTAAACAAAATCACAGAAACCATGAATCAATCAATTGAGCTGGATAGATTTGTGAGCAAGGAAAACCTTTCCTCAGTCCATATTTCTCAACTCTCCCAATATCCAGCAGTGGTGCTCATTCAAATCTAGTGTGAAGCAGGTTTCTCCAAAACCTGTTTTCCATCTTTATTTGGGCCCCGGGCTTGCACTTCTAGCCTCAGAAGTCCTAGAATTTCTTACATATAATCTGTCCAGAGTAGCTCTGTCCCTAAAGCCCACTCCGTTTGCTTCCAAAAATGCCCAGCTCTGGACTACTGGTCTACCTGGCATCCCTTTGCAAAGACACCACTCCTCTTGAGGTCTGTGTGGTATGGTTTCCAGGCCTCAGGACTTCTTCATGGAATATTCAGTCAGTGTATTTGGTTTGTCTGAACCATTTACTGGTCTGCTGCCGAACTCTAGCCATGAACAAAGCCAGACTCTAGACTTTTCAATCTATTGATTTTACTGAGCACTGTGCCCACCCTCCAGTGTCTGAGGGAACATCGTGGTGGAATCCTTCTTACCTTGGGGCTCCTCACCATTGTTTCAGACCCCATGGAGAGTCACTGCTGATCGCAAAGCCTAGATTTCACTGTGGTTCACTTAGCAAATTTCTGTGTTTCATACAAGAGACACTTCTAACTTCCAACTCTGGTACAAAGTAGGAAAAAAAGCCTCTCCTCTGCTCACGCTATGGTCAAGTCATTCTCTGAAGATTCATTATTCAAGTGGAGGAAGGAATGGAATTTTCCAGAGGTCACTTAATTGCACTCTTATAGACTATGGTATTTTAAACATTAATACTCTGTAATAAAAGAAACTAGAAGAAATGTGGATTAATCAAAGGCAGAAGCTGGAAGAGAGGACACATTATGGAGATTGATGACTTGGGTTAGATAATCACAGAGAGCCATGCATTCATTCAAGAAAGTAATTTTTAAGCTCTGGCCTTAAAGCACTAGGGTCCTATGGGGATGCTTCAGGTCTGCAAGGATTCCATAAAAGTTTGATTCAGAAATTCTATATACTTAACTCTTTCTCAGTCTAACAAAAACTTGCATATTCAAAGGTTATGCTTCCAAATATTACTTTTATTGGAGACCATTGGTACTTTGTGTGCTAACTCACCAACTTTATAATAAGTATCACAAATGTGAACAGACAAAACAAATTTGCCTGTGTTACACACACACATACACAATGTAGGATATGAGGAATGTGGTGAAACATATTTTTCGTGTCCTTTACAGCTGACCACTGGGTTACTCCTAGAAAGGGAAATGTCTTTATTTGCTTTTTTCTTTCAAGGCCCACCCTCTTCCATGTTTATGTTTATTTGTTTTATTGATGAGTTTCCTTTCTCCTCAGAGCTCACGAGTCACATAGCTGCCCTTTGTCTTTCCAGACCCATTCTTTTCACACACATCTTCACTCTTCTTTCTGTCCAAGAGACAGACTTGAATGGATGATATCAATGGCCTCCCTTGCCCTTTGGCTCTCTGTTGAGTAGACCAGTGGGGAGCGCTAGGGAGGATAAGGGAGGGAGGAGAGTGAAGTCGAGGGAATGTATCTCTGATTCCTTTCCTTGGGGTCATTTAGGCCTAGCTGGGTCCCTCAGCAGCTGAAAGCCACTGCTGATTTCCTGGCAACTCTCTCTTTACAAGTCTTCTCCCTTTAAGTTCCACTAACCATTCCCTTCAGGCTGGGTTAAAATAATAGCCCTGGGTTTCTGTACTACCTCTTGTGGTTTCCCTACACCCACCCACACCTTTGTAAACAAAGCTACCTTGAATTATCTTAATTTGGGTGTGCCATCTGTTTCTCACTGGAACCTCGACTGTACACCCTACTCCTGGTCCCCTTCCCAGAATGGAAAACATATGCACTTATGTGCTTCTGTTTGTATGTGTTCTTGCAAAATGGTGTTGTTTTTTTATGCATGTATTTGAACTTTCTCATAAATGTTATTGAGTTATATAGTTCATTCTGCTTCTTACCTTTCTCACTAATTACAATTTTTTTTTCAAGTTCATTCATGTTGCTATGGCTACAATTCATCTTTTGTCTCTAAACTTTTGCTCCCTGCTCTGCTCTGTGCACTCCCCACGTTTATCTATCCAATCTCCAGATGATAGGTACCCAGATGGTCTCCGAATTCCTGGCACCGCAACCAATGCTGCACCGAAGTATTGTATATGTCCCTTGGGGAGCTGTGTAAGTATTTCTTCAGACTACAGATGGAGAGGGATAAAATTGCTGAGTCATTCAGTGTACATCTACTTAATTGGACTCAGTTAAGAGATGAGCACCAGCTGTGTTCTACAGACCATCACACCATCTGCCCTCCTGGCAATAGTGCCTAAGGGTGTGCATCTCCAAATCCCCACCAACACTTGGCATCATCCAGCTTTCTAATTTTGCCAATCTACTAGATAGAAAGTGGTATATTATTTTGTAATTTGTCTTTCTTTGATTATTAATAACTTTAAGCACCTCCTCAGGTGCATTTGGTTTCTGCTTCCATAAATTACATGTTCACATGCTTTGACTATTTTTCTTTTTTTAATTACTTTTTATTGGAGTATAGTTGCTTTACAGTGTTGTGTTAGTTTCTGCTGTAAGCAAAGTGAATCATCTATACGTATACATATACCCCCTCTTTTTTGGATTTCCTTCCAATTTAGGTCAACACAGAGCATTGGGTAGAGTTCCCTGTGCTATACAGTACGTTCTCATTAGTTATCTATTTTATACACAGTATCAATAGTATATATATGTCAATCCCAATCTCCCAATTCATCCCACCACCCCCACCCCCCGCTTTCCCCCTTGGTATCCATATGTTTGTTCTCTATATGTTTTGACTATTTTTCTATTGGGGTTGCTATTTTTCTTATTTAATCCACAAGGAGTTCCAGGTATATTATTTTTAAATATCCTGTTAGTTTCAGTTTGCTAATATTTCATGTAATATTTTGTACATCTACGTTCACAAATGAAATGAAACTGTAAATTTCTTTTCTCCTATTGCCTTTATCTAGAGTAAGTTTAAAATTATAGGAATTAATTGTTCCTTACAAGAATCTGATGGCTTCTCACCATTTACACACTGGTCCAAGTCACCACAGTCCCTTACCTGGATTACCAATGAGGGATAACTCAACGCAGGGGAGAAGGACATTGGGTTTTGGAGTGGAGCAGGCCCCCCTCATGAGCCCCCATGTGTGGCGTGATAATTACCTGCTTTTGTATCTGTCCTCCTCATTGGACTGTATTTCTAGTACCTGGCACACATGTGCATAAAATAAATGTTTAATTCACTGGTGAATGGGAGACCATTCTGATTATTATCTATACGATTTGGAAAAAGTCAGGAAACCTCAGTTTTCTTATCTCTATTATCAGGATAATAATGATAAAATCATGTGCCATATTTGTGATAAGGGTTAAATAGAACAATGCATGTAGAGCAGCGCCCAGTCCCTGGATCTGATGCATGATGGTATGCATGTATGGGTGGAGGTCAGCTCAGGGATAACCCCACCTTATTTAAAAACAGGACTCAAGACACCAACTGGTTGGAAGCAGGGCTGATGTTTCAGGCTGGAGGAAATTCACAGGGACTAGTGCACCTGCCTACACAGGAGCACAGGTGCCTCAGGGGAATGCTGTCCCCAACTTCCAAGGATCCCAGCACTGATTAACATGTGAACAGGGCCCTAATTAGAGAAGAGCCCTAAAGGAAAAAGCTAGATGGAGTCTCTCTGGTCCCTGGGCCTGCTCACCATGCCTCTTAACACCCATTTGATTCCACTCATTAGCGCATGAATGGGGCATTGATTACCAAGCCAAGCTATTGTGCAGCCTTTCAATGGAGTGGCTTCATGGGAGGATTTATTGGTAATTAAGCCTTGAATAAATGTTTTGCAAATGGGGTTTCTCCTGATGAATAGGAAGGGCTTTGGGAGTTGAGAAACCGTCAGTGCTGGGACCATACAGGCCTGCAATGTGTGCTTTCACTTTCACATAGTTGTATGTTTGTCCATTTCAAGGCTGCCCAGGCCCCAGTTGGCAAATGACAACCAGTTACAAATGCAGGTCTACCCTCTTGGTTTTATTCTTTCCTGGAAGAAGTGTGTGAAGTTTCTGGATTGTTTATCTTGGCTAGTACCAATCCAGTGGCTCTCTCACAACATCTCACTGGAGAGACACAGGGCACTGGCAGAGCCTATGGGGGAGTTCCAACCTCACCGGACAGTGACACTTCTCCAGGGCACTGGGGAGCTACAAAGTTTCTCACAGGGTTTGGTCTGGCCAGCAATTCTCACAGGGTGATTACTCTTAGCTCCTAGCAGGGTTCTCAGCCTTGCTACTATTGACATTTGGGGCCAGATAATTTACTGTGGGGAGTGAGCTGTCCTATTCACTGTAGGGTATTTAACAGCATCCATGCTCTTGAAACCGAGCAGGACCCTGTGGGGCTCCTGGGCACGGAAGCCTTTCTGTGTCCCCCATTGCTTGTTTGTAGGGAACAGACTCCAGCCTCCATGACCTTCCTGAGTTCCAAAGGGCAGATTTGAACAGTTGCTAATCAGGGAAGGGAGGGGATGCAGAGACAAGGGAGGAGCAGCCAAGAAACAGTAATGCAGCCTTGGGGCAGGGTCCTTGTTCTGCCTCAAGGGATTCACATAAAAATATCTTTGAGCTCTTTACAGAACTAAAACCCTCAACAAATGGAAGACGTTAGCATTCTTCATTCCAGAGAAGATCACCATCTGATAACCACAGCAAGAGGCCACCTGAGGCCAGGTTTAAGGAATGCAGACCCTACACACCCCCTAATCCTTAACAGCAAACCCACCCTTGAACCATTCTATAAACCTCCTCACCAAATTCTCCTGGGTTGGGACACACAGTTTTGAGGGGCATGAGCCTGCTGTGTCCCCCTTTGCCTGACAAAGCAATAAAGCTATTCTTTTCTACTTTACCCAAAACTCTGTCTCCAAGATTTGATTCAGCACTGGTGCACAGAGGCTTTTTTAACATCAATCTCCACCCACTAGATACCAATAGTACACTGGACAATAAAAATGTCAGCAGACATCGCCAAATGTCTTTGGAGGACAAAAATGCCCCCACTTGAGAACTGCTGCCCTTACTAGAAAGGGTTTCCAAGGATTTTGACAGAAATACTGAACTTGTTTGGGGAAAAAAATGTCTGCAGATTAACAATTTTTTAGGTTAAATTGCTATAATTGTTTTAAACAATTTTTAAGGTTAATGAAGGAAAATTTTGTTTACAAAAATCCATTTATTCATGCCTTTGTCCATTTATCCTTACTTTCTTAGTTTCCTTTCGTGTGCCAGGCACTGTTCCCGGTGCTGAGAGTTAGCAGAGAACAAGACACTCAAGGTCACTGCTCTCATGCAGCTCACCTTCTAGATGGGAGGGGCAGACTGACAGTAGACAAGTCAACAAATAAATGTAATAACTTCAGGTTTAGGTAAGTATTATGTGACTGATATGATCAAGAGTAACTTCAATGAGGGATGGAGTGGGTCACGATTTTACATGGAGATCAGGGAAGGCTTGGATCATGAGATGGAGCCAGCCACAGGATCCTTCTGGGGAAGAGCTTTCCAGGCAGACAGAACAGGGAGGGCAAAAAAGAATGGGGGGATGGTTGGAGGAGGCTGAGCAGGTTCAAGGAAGAGAAGAGGCTGGTGTGGCTGAGCTAAGGACTAAGGTACAGTGCAGGCTGAGGTAGAGTTTGGAGAGGAAGTTGGGAGACACATCATGGTCTAGATTGTATTTTATGTGTAATTACCCACCACCACCATTACTCCTTCTAGTGGTTTGATTCCAACCATTCCTTGGTCCCACGAGGACCTCCAACCCCTTGAGCCTACCAATCTCTTACTATCCACTACTCCATCAAGTTCTTGCTCTCCTTTCTTGACTTAAATCCATGGCCCATCATTAGTAACACTCTTTTACACATCCTCAAACCCCTTCCTCTCTTTCTGCCACTGCTCTTGCCTAATAAAATTTTAATCCTGCTTATATACCTCATGTTTGCCTTGGAAGAGCTGGATGTAGTTGGAGAGAAACAAACAGCAGACTTGCCTGACATTAAAGTTATGCTCACAATCTCAAGGGAGCCTTCAGCACTGCTGGCAACTTGACTCTAGTCCATACATTTAACCACTCTAGGAAAACTGAGTTATGGAGACTTAAAATGACATCTTGAAAGGTCTGTGGTAAACAGTTTAGAAAGTCCCAACATGAGAAAATAGTTTTCTGTAGAAAACATTTCTATTTCCTAACCTGTTCTTTGGAAGCAGAAGCTACTCTTGGCTATCACTCCACCAAATCTCAGATTCATTTCCTCAAGTAACTGGAATGCAGAATGACTTTTCAAACTGGTAATGTGGGATTTCCCCCTCCTCCAATCCCTTCATACTTCATGACAAATCATTAAAGTGTTCTATAGCAAGTCTCTGTGAGGCCACATGAACCTTCCTCACCGGCAAATCCTCCATTGGTAGGAGGTTAGACATACAACAAATTACTCATTATAAGATTAGCCATAAATTCAGGGTTGATGGTTGATATCTGTATTAGTTTTCTATTGCTGCTGTAACAAGTTACCATAGACTTAGTGAATTTAAAATAACACAAATTTATTCTCTTACAGTTCTGGAGGTCAGAAGCCTGAAATCAGTCTTCCTGCACTAAAATCCAGGTATCTGCAGGGCTGGTTGCTCATGGAGGCTCTGAGAGGAAAATCTGTTTCCTTGCCCTTTTCAGTGTCTAGTTGCCACCTGGATTCCTTGGCTTGTGGCCTCTTCCTCCATCTCCAAAGCACATCACTCCAATCACTTCTTCCATCATTATACCACCTTCTCTTCTGACTCTGGTTCTTTCTGCATCCCTCCTATAAGAACCATGCTGATTGTATCAAGTCTACCTAGATAATCCAGGATAATCTCCCCATCTCAAGATTTTTAACTTGATCACAACTACGAAGTCCCTTTTGCCAAGTAAGGTAATATTCACAGGTTTCAGGGATTAGGACATGGACATATTTGAGGGACTATCATTCAACCTACCAACAACGTCTGTTCAGACGGCATCTAAACCTGAGAATAGTATTTCTCCAATAATTTCCTCAGCTTCTTCTTCAGGTCCTGTCAATTTTAAAACACCATGTAACCATGTCTCAGCCATCAATCAGAAGTCTGTCAAACAGTCATTTGTACTTCGTATGGGTTTTACATCCTTTACTGGTAAGACCTGGCATCTGAGATTTGATTTCTTTTCCCCTTCATTTTTGACACTGAAAACTGTAAATGTCATTTTGTTATCAGTGTCTCAATATAAATTAGAGAACATTTGTTCTAAGCACAAGGTTTAAATCAGGCCTTGACTTTCTGGATACTCACTTTTATCGCCTCTTTTGCTAGTCAGCTCTGGCCACTGTAGCAATGATGAGAACTAGAGTAAAGACCAGGACTGCATACAACTGCACATTAGGCATGCCAGTTCAGCTCACAGTGCTTTTCTCCATACCAGGGCCTGTAACAGATAAATCCCATGAACCAGACAATATTGAATATGTCAGGACTGACAATTCTCTGAGGCTGAGACATCCCGAACTGTGGGAGACTGTAGCTATTACTGTGCGATCTGGGTAGGCTACAGTATAAGGAAGAATTGAACCTTGGGGGAAGAGTGAGTTGGGTTATACCTGTTGAATCCAGGGACAGTGAATTTATCCATTCATTGACTCAATCAATCAGTCATTCCTTACTAATTACAAGCTGATAATACCCACCCAGTGCTGGGGCTGCAGAGATAAGAGACAATATTGTAAACATGAATTTATGGTCCCATGAGGCTTGCTCCTGTTTATTTAGAACTTGCAATGGACCAATCACTCAGAGAGAACTTTTTGGAATGTAGTTCTTATACATACAGTCCTCCAAGAAATACCTCAGGGAATTTAGACCAATCTTCTGATTCAGGAGGAACTGGTGGGTGGAATGAATAGGGAGGGGACTCAAGTCAAGAATAAGTTAAGTGAAATATAGGTTCTGTCAGCCCCTGGAACCTACTTGGGGACTTTGGGATATGGGGGTCACATCATACCCTCCAGGGTTAGGCATGTGCTGAGTCAAATCACTGACTGAAAGGATTAAAAGAACCAGATTGAGTTTATCTGTAGAGCAGCCTCACATTTGGTGTGTTTTATACTATTGTTTCAAGGGAGCCCTGGACCCAGCTGTCCAGGGACAGGCCCTCATCTGAAGATGGCTGTTATCACAGGTCAAAACTCACGTCTCAGAAAATGTGGTGCTATCTCTGGGAAGCAGGAGGTAACGTACATTTTGTTCTCATCACAGAGACAAGAAAATTCCCTTTCAGAAAAGGTGTTGCTGGGAGCCGGTGTGTGAGGAGCACAGGGCTGACCCTTGTTGATTGTGGAGACAGGAGTGAAGACAGGGCCAGCTATTTTGAGCATCAAAGTGTAGTCATTTCCATGGATGACCATTGATAATGGTAAATTGGACAAAAGCAAAGTGCTTCATGGTGCCTGGCCAAATTACACATCTGGTGTGATCAAATGCTAATGTCAGCATCTGAAAGTCTAGAAAACTGGCTGAAGAATGTGCACCCCACCCTCATTTACACTCTCTCTTGGAGGTCCTGGGCTCTATGGAAGACATGGTGCTCTTTAGTCACTGACTGACCTTCCCTCTGAAACATGTGTCCTGCTTTGATTGATGCCACTTCTTTTGAGGGAAGGAACCACACCAGGTCCACCTGCAGCCCCTATCTTAGAATGGAGTCTCAGGGGCTCGACTTAGGGGAACTAGAGAGTTTACCTGAAATGGCCAAAAGCAAAAAGATTTAGACTATGCAAGATACATATGATAGAAACTATGAGTGATGGAGATAAGAGGAAGCCTTTCTTATTCATTCAGCATTTCATTCAGCACTTACACTGGGCCAGATTCTGCAACTAGTGATGGGAATTCAGTGGTGAACAAAACATGGGTCCTGCCTGCAAGTTCTGGCTAACAGGCATCATGGTTTAGCCCTGTAGGGATAGCTGGTGGTTGCCCGTTCAGCATCCATTCCCATCACATCCCTCCCAAGCCACACTCCACTTTACTCTGCAGGCCTGAGGTTTGAGTGGGTATGATGTTACTTCCAGGTCTGGAGATGGGCCCCAGTAGCTGAGGTTAATCACTGTATCCAGAACGGCAATTAGGCAACACAACTCCTGCCTTGGGCCACACACTTCAGAGTGCCCAGCATTTGACCCCATTTCAAGCATGCATTTTACTATAATGTGAGAGTCTAGGGGACTGGGGGAACAGACCCACAAGGAGCCTACAGCTCCCATTATAGAGCAGGCCCTTGGTATCAGGGCTCTACTTCCTGGGCCTGCACTGGTCTCTTGCCCATTTCTGTCCTCCCAGAGGCAGATCATGCTGCCAGTGGGCCCACGCCTAGGCCAGGTGTAGAGCTTGAACATGAGGGCGGGGTATCCACATGCATGTGTATAAAGCCCTTCGCCATGTGGATGGAGCATGGGATGGACGAGCAAAGGGGGGGTGGTGGCTCTTGCCTAGAAGCCTCTATTTGTACACTTGCCTGGAAGCCATAAATATTCATGTAAGCCTAAGATATCGCATCTTCATCAACCCCACAAATGGTTCAGGAGTGGACAAGGAACCCAAGTTAATTCAATCAAGTGAACTTCAGGAATTTTGTGGATTGTGACAGAAGGAACCTTTTAGAACTACTCTTGCCTAAAGCCAGCCCTACATCTGAAAGTTTTGGGCTTTGTAAGTCAATCAATTCCCTTTATCATTTCAGCCAGTTTAAATTGGAGTTTCTGTTCCTTGCAACCGAAAACATCCCAGTAGGGTATCAATCCCATTTCTATCAGCTACCAGCTGAGCTACAATGAGCCTGCAAATCATTTTTATCTCAACAAGGCTGAATTTCCCCAAATGTACATGAGGATGATAACTCAAATGTTGCTGGGTGGCTGGGAGGAAGGAGAGAAATCATGTGTGGAAAA
The DNA here is from genome assembly GCF_963455315.2 of Globicephala melas. Classification (NCBI taxonomy): domain Eukaryota; kingdom Metazoa; phylum Chordata; class Mammalia; order Artiodactyla; family Delphinidae; genus Globicephala; species Globicephala melas. The sequence goes on from NC_083315.2 coordinate 42,948,244, forward strand.
AATTGCCTAACCTGGCATATAGTATGTGCTTGGTAAATGTCACTTCCCTTTTGATCAATGTGGACCAGAGAACTCAGGTGAAGCTTCTAGAGGAGTCCACGACAGTCACTGTTTCATGTCACAAACCTTTACTAGGCCCCTCTCAGTCATCAGGCTGCACATTAGGGGTTAATAGCCAAAGATGAATGAGCCAGAGGCTCTGCCCTTGAATGGCAGACAGGCTCATGGACTGCAAGGGAGAAAGACGAGTCCTCAATCACATCAGCATGGATGAGGCTGTGCTCACCTGTCATTCCCAGGACCTACTCAGGGCCTGGCACAGAGGAGATGCTCCCCAGTGTTTGCTAAATTAATAGGAGGTGAAACAAACCAGGCCTTAAAGAACAGGTTGGATATGCATAAATAAAGAGAAATTTAGAAGGCATTTTGTTAGAAATTGCTTTTTGTTGTTATCAACAGAAACCTAACTTTCATGGCTTCTACACACAGAGATTCCCTCTCTCCTGTGAAGTTCAGAGATTATATTCCAGGGCTGACATGGTGGCTTCAAAGGACCCTTGCTTTTTCTACCTTTCTGCTTGGCTGTGTGTTGCCTTCCTGTCAAGGTTTCCCCCCAAAGGTCCTAGAAGGCTACTACAGTTCCAGCCATTCTATCCATATTCCAGGTAGCAGTTAGAAGGAAGAGGAAAAAGTGGAAAGACAAAAAGGGGCTTACCCCAGCTGTCCTTCCTTCTCAGAGGTCCCTCCCTCTAAACTTCCACTTAAAATCATTAGCTAGAATTTAATTCTATGATTACACCTACTTGCAAAGGAAATGTTGTTAGCAAAGCACAACGGTGTCTCCATAATACAGTTCTATTGGCAATAAAGGGGAGGAGGATGGAGGCTGGGGAGAAAACCAGCTGCTGCTATCACCAGTGAGCACCATAAGAGCAGAGATGAAGATGATTAAATACAGATGCAAACTCTTATATATAGAATGGATAAACAAGGTCCTACTGTAGACCACAGGGAACTCTCTATTCAATACCCTGTGATAAACCATAATGGAAAAGAATATAAAAAAGAATATATGTGTATATATATATATATAACCGGATCACTTTCCTGGACAGCAGAAATTAACACAACACTGTAAATCAACTATACTTCAATTAAAAAAAAAAAGATGATTAAATAGCCCATGACCAGGAGCAGGGAGAGGATAGATTTAGTTGGAGTGGAAGGTAACAAAGAGGTCAGGATTTCAAACTTTAGAATCAGAAATACCTGGAGGGCGGTTCCAATGCTGGACTGCTGGACCCCACCTCCAGGGTTTCTCATTCAGGAGATCTGGAGTGAAGCCCTAAAATTTTGCATTTCTAACAAGTTGGCAGATGATATTGATGCTTCTGGTCTGGGGACCACACTCTGAGAACCACTTGAGGATGAAGTTAGGACTTCATCCTCTGAGTAACATGGACCCCCTTAAAGCTTTTGAGCTGGGAAGAAAAACAATGAACTAACTGATTTATGAGGGCTTATCTGTCAGAGGTCTGTAGGATGGGCTGGAGAAGGTAGAGATAGAGGCAGAGGCTGAGGCAGTAAGAAGGCAGGAATCAAACCAGCATTGGAGTTGTGTTCAGCTAAGCTTAACTGTATTGTTTATAGCAATTCCGTGAAGATGCTGACCTTCAAACCATAGCTGTATTAGCTGTGGGGAAACCAATCAAGCTAGCTGCCTTATGCCCAAGACAACCCTGTTATTGAGGGTGTATTAATATTAATGATTGTTTTTTTAAAAAAATAAGCCAAAAAAAAAAAAAGCAAAGATGATATAATGACATGTGTCCCAGTCTCCCTATCCTACCCAAATGCAGCCTGAAGAAGTTTATATTGAAAAATGAGAAGCAGCTGGGTGGGACTCACAAACAAATTATCAGGTCGTGATTAGAAGAAATAAGATGGCAGAGAGGGCTTCCCTTGTGGCGCAGTGGTTGAGAGTCCGCCTGCCGATGCAGGGGACACGGGTTCGTGCTCCGGTCCGGGAAGATCCCACATGCCGCAGAATGGCTGGGCCCGTGAGCCATGGCCGCTGAGACTGCATGTCTGGAGCCTGTGCTCTGCAACGGGAGAGGCCACGGCAGTGAGAGGCCCTCATACCACAAAAAAAAAAAAAAAGATGGCAGAGGGACTAGGTCAATGGATCCTTGTTCCTTGCAAAACTGAGTCTCTCCTGGTTTCTGTTTGTTTTGCCCTCACCTAAGTTTGGGGTTTGCTTTTAGGACTGAAATATAGAGGGAGGCAGGATAGCCAATTGAGGATTTAAACCAACTCCGGTTTAGCCCTAGTCCTAGCTGAAAAGCAGGGTTGGTAGCCAGTCTCTGGGGAAAGGCAGGCTCTGGAGAGTTTGACAACCAGAATGTGGCTAGATTTCAGCCTCCGTTTGATCACTGGGCCAAAGCCCTTGTGCAGGACACAGCTTGTAGAAGGGTAAGAGGTGGTCAGGCTGTGAGAGGTGACGTACCCTCAGGAGCCCTGGGTTTCTCCTCTGTCAGATGGGATGGTAGGCAAAGGCCTCAGAGTTTTGGGGCAGATTAAGTGAAGTAAACAATATAAAGTACCTGGCACATGGTTAGTAACCGATAGCATCAGTTTCCTTCTAGATTTCCATTTGAATCAGTGAGGGTAGCTGGATGGGTTAAGCCTCTTGGGCTGCAAGGGAATCATCTGTTCCTCCAAATCTTGGCACAGCTGCCCATGCTTAGCATTTGCAGCAGCGTGCCTGCTGCATCTCCGCCAGCATCTCATCGGCGTGAAGAAAAAGCGACGCGGGGCGCAGGACGGGAAACCAGCTGAGCTTCCGCGGTCAGCACATTAGCTCCCTAATACTGCCAGCTTCAGGGGTTGCCAAGACCCGACTGCGAGTCTGAGATCCCAGTGCCTTCCCTCCCTTTTCATTAATTTCCTAAGCTCCAACACCACCGAGAGAATGCCCCGCCAGGTGCGGGGACTTCTCGAAACAGCTTTGCCCTCCGATCCAACGCATAGCGTGGTCCCTGTGTACTTGGCGCAGGTGCTGGAGAGGCCAGGAAGGCAGGGGCACGGGCATCATTTCAGCAAGCCCTGTAGGTATGAGGCGATGTGGCGAGCTTTCACCGCTGATGACTCTCTTTCTAAAGGCGCCAGCCAAGAGGCTGAAGCACCAAATCCCAATTAAATCACAAAAGAAGTGGGAGCAGGCGGAGGATGAGTGGGGAGGGAGGCTCTGGGAGGGCCGCTTACCCTACTTGCCCAAGGCTGAGCAAGCGTTGCTGGATGGGGACTTTTCTCCTCTTGGTCCAGGAATAATTGTAACAAACCCTGAGCACCAATCACGGGCCAGACATGGGCAATCCAGAGACGAAAGAGACCTGCTGAGCAAGCTCACATTTGAGTCGGGGAGACGACTGCCAACAGCCCCTAGCCTACAATGGTGCAGGAGCTCTAACAGAGCTCAATGGTGGTGTTGTGAGTACAGGAAGGAGGGACGTCTATTTCTGCCTGCAGCGATGGGGAGGCTTCAGAAAGCAAGGGGCACTGGAGCTGATTCCCAAAGGATGGGCAGGAATTTGCCGGCAGAGAAGATGGGAATGGCATTCCAGGGGCAGGAACAGCATGTAGCAGCCAGCGTCCTGAAATGCGGTGGGGAGTGGAGGAACAGGTAGGGAAATTACACCAGCAAAGTAGTGGCACTGAAAAGGGTCTTCTACGCTGACAGTCTTGTCAGGGGACCAAAGGAGGGAGAAGTCTTGTAGACCAAAAGCAAAGAGGAAAACCCTTAAGCTGCTCTGTAACACACACACACACAAACACGCATGCACGCACGCACGCATGCACGCACTTTCCCCATCCCCATTTTTGGGGGTTAGGGAAGGACAGGCTGGTAGGATAATGAACTTCTAGGAGTTAGGTGATTGATAAGATATCCAGGCCAGCAGGATGGAGAGAGTATATCCTAAACTCTGAGATCAGTGCAGAGGGCAAAGAGCTGGGAATGGGAGGTTAAGTTAAAAGATCTGGAAGAAGGCAGTGGAACAGGAGGAAAGAAGTTGGGCAAGAGGTAAGGGCATCTGGAATTTTACCATGCCTGGGGCTCTTTATCTGCATTTTATGCAGTATCAGTGACATGGCATGATCCTCCACTAATTATTTGGATTCATTTGTCATTAAAGATCATCTGACCCGTGCCCCTGACCCTTCCCTATATGTAGTCATTAGTGTCGGGAAAGGCAGCAGGCAGGGACCAGGAACATAAAGCCTGGGTCTTGTAGGTACAATGTTGTTTAAATTCATGATTATGGGTTATGTAGGGTCTGGCCCAGCTCAAGGGCTTGGAATTATGAGTGTAGGAACTAGATTCAGGGCTCAGAGTTGATGTGGGATCATTTTCCAGCCAATCAGAGAAAACCAGCATCGTGCCAGTTTGTTTTCTCCCAAAACCATGTGATGGAGAGAGAATACACAGGTGAGCCCCAACAATGATGTGAAGAAGCATGCACCTGGGGCTTCTGTGAATAGGAACTGATTTTTCATTGTGTAATAGTGATGTCTAAATAGTCCAGATGGTGTCCCTGAGACCCTAAAGCACAATGGGCTGGGAAGGGTCATGGGAATTCAATCCAATAAACACTGTTTGATACCTACTGAGGCAGCACTGTGCTCGACACTGAGAAAGAGAAGAACAATACCAAATCAGGCCTGGCTTTCCTGAAGCTTACCGTCTAGCTGAGAAACAGAAAATTAAACCTTGGTTACAACTGACCTGCGCTAGGTCTATGATTGAAGAAGCATAGGTAGCCATGGAAAGCTATCCCAGGACCCAATAGGGGCTGTGTGAAGGATGTTCCAGGCAGAGGAAAGAGTGTAGCAGGGCTCCAAGATCACAGAGACTGGCACAGATAAGCAGGGAGAAAAGTGCAGTGGGATTCCAGAGTGGAATCCCAAAGCCAGGACCAAGAGAATGGGCTTTACATAGACATCATAGGAAGACACTGGAGATGGTGAAACAGGGGAACAGCATCACCTTCTGGGGCAAATTACTCTGCCTTGTGGAAAAGGAGCTAGAGGGTAGCAAGAGGGCAGACAGCGCTTCACTTAAAGGGATTACTGTGTAGTTCAGGCAAGAGGTGATGGGACCTGGATTTGAACACAGCAATGGAGGTGGAGGGAAGTACAGAGACACCAGAGATACTTATGGAAGTAGCATGGGCAGAATTGGGATACTAAATTATGATGCAGGCATGGGGGTGAAGGAGCTTGTCGTAGGCTGAAGACCGGCCCCCAACAATAGCAGGTCCTAATCCCTGGAACCTGTAAATGCCCTTTGCTTTATAGGGCAAAGGCACCTTGTAGGTGTGATTGAGTTAAGGAACCTAAAATGGGGAGATTATCCTGGATTATCCAGTGAGTCTTGAAAGCAGTCACAAGCATCCTATGAGTGAGAGGCAGAGGGAGATTTGACACAGACAGAGAAGGCAGTGTGATCATGGAGACAGAGATTAGAGTGATATGGCCACAAGCCAAGGAATGCTGGCCAGAAGCTGGAATAGTCAAGGAACAGGTTTTCCTTTAGAGCCTCCAGAGGGAGCGCAAACCTGTAGGCACCTTGCTTTCAGCCCAGCAAAACCAAATTTGGGGCTTCTGGCATCCAAACTGTGGGAGAAAAATTCTGCTGTTTTAAGTCACCAAGTTGTGGAAATTTATTTACAGCAGACACGGGAAACTAATAGAGAGCGGAAGAGTAAATTCTAACCATCAGTTTCCTAGTTTGGACAACTGGGTGGGCACTGAACATGGAAAACCCCAAAGGAGAAGTAGGTAGGTAATAGTGGGTTCCAGCATGGCCATGGTAAATGTGAGGGTTCTGTGAGCTATTGGAGGGTAGATGTCTAGCAGGTGACTGGAAATACAGCTTTGATGCTCAGGACCAACTTCTGGGCTAAAGTCTGAAATTTATGAGTCATTATTAGCATTGAGAGAGTAAGTGAAGCCATGTTGGTGGATGAAATCACCAGGGGTGATGTGGTTCTCACCCCTAGCAACACATTAGGACAACCTGGGCAGCTCTTTCAAATGCCTGAGCTCCCTTTCTGGCTATTCTAATTAACTCAGCCTGGGTGTCCAAGCCTTCCTATTTTTTTAAAGCTTCCCAGGTGATATTAATGTGCAACCAGGGTCAAGAGCCACTGGTATAGAAAAGAGAAAGGAGCTGAAGACAAACACCTGGGAACAGTGGTTTTCAAAGTGTGGGCCCTGGACCAGCAGCGTCAGCAGCATCTGGGAGCTTAGTAGAGATGTGAATTCTTAGGACCCACCCCAGACCTACTGAATTAGAGCTTCTGTGGGTGTGTGGCCCAGGAGCCTGTATTTTTTTTTTTTTTTTTTTTTGTGCTACGCGGGCCTCTCACTGTTGTGGCCTCTCCCGTTGCGGAGCACAGGCTCCGGACGCACAGGCTCAGCGGCCATGGCTCACGGGCCCAGCCGCTCCGCGGCATGTGGGATCTTCCCGGACCGGGGCACGAACCCGTGTCCCCCGCATCGGCAGGCGGACTCTCAGCCACTGCCCCACCAGGGAAGCCCAAGGAGCCTGTATTTTAAGAAGCCCTCCAGATGATTCGGTTGCGTGCTTACGTTTCTGAGAACCACTGGGTTAAAGGATGATCATCACAGACAAAGAAGCCCTTCTTCCAAAAAAGAGGTGGAGTCCAAGTAGCCAGCAAGGTGTGTGGAGATCCAGGAAAATGTGTGAACTGGCATCAAAAGGAGGTGGCATTTCTGTAAAGGGAGCAATACTGCCAGAAGGTCAAATAAGGTAAGATCTACATCATTGGATGTAGTGACCATGGATGTTAGTCCTTTTTGACCTTGACTAGAGCACTTTCAGTGGGGTGGTGGGATTATGGTGGATTGCAGAGACCCAGGAGTGGGTAAAAATTAGAAATTGGAAGCAATGAGTAAAAAACACTATTTGAAGAAAAGAGGGAAGAAGAATGGGGCCAGCAGCTAGAGGGGAGATGTGAAGCCTAGGGAGCTTGTTTTTCATTTATTTTCATTTTTAGGGTAGAAATGACTTCAGAATCTTTGAATGTGGAGGGAAAAGGAGCAGGAGAGAAGGAGAAGTTGAAGATATGGGGCCAAAGGGGGGATAGAGCAAGGGTGAAGAGGAGGCAGGAGGGAATGAAGTCCAAAGCACAGGGGTTGGAGAAGCCTTGGATGTAGAGGGAAAGGAGAAATGGTACATTGAGGTATAAATCCATTAGGAGGTGTGAGGAAGCCTGAGGGCATTTTGAGGACGTTGGCTTGCGGTGTTACTTTTCTCTGGAAGTAGACTGTAAGTAAGATCCTCTGCTGAGACAGGGTGGGTGTAGGTGTGATCAATTAAAGCCACTGAAGAATGGGGACAGAGGGCTGACAGGAGAAAATAGAAGTCATCCTGGGCGGTGTCACAGCTCTACTTCTGGTTGAATATTGGGAATTTATCTTGGCCCCAATTTGCAGGCTTGTGTGATTTTTTTGTTTTCCTTTCACAATGCTCAGCAGAAAGGGCTAAGAGTTGAAGTGGGGCGGGGCTGGATTTTGCCAGGAGGGTGAGATGAAGGGGCTTGAGTTGAGGATGCTGGCAAGAGAGTGGCTGACACTCTGGATGGATCCCGGACTCTGGGCAGGGAGGATGGGAGTTGCTGATGGACAGAGGGAAATAGATAGGTCAAGGGACAGGCTGTCTGAAGGAGGATGAATAACTAGTGACACACGCGAGCAGAGACAGGGTTGTGATCAGAGAATGGGATGTCTGAAATGTTAAGACTTCAGAGGTGGATTCTAATAGAAGCAAACTAGAGATGCACTGGAAGGTGGTATCTGGTGCACCAGGGAAAAGAGTGTGAATTCAGGTCACCAATCCAAACAGGTCCAGGTAAAGGGGCAGGGTGAAGCCGGGAAGCTGAAAGACAGAGGAGCTGGGCTCTGGTCACTGAGGTTTTGGGGGATGGGAGCTGCCAGGGGGCCCCCTCAGAGGGGTGTGATGGGGTGCTCCAGAGACACCCTCTTGAGGGGAAGTATCAAGTCCCCCTGGTGTTGCATTGTTCTTGCCTTGCACCTGACCATTGCCACAATGCATCATTGTTGCTGTTAATAAGAGCTGGTGTGACCTATCCAAATTAATATACGACAAGAGTTAATGTCTGTAACTGCCCTCATCTGAGTCCCCATTTTGGAGACACCAGGGGTGGGTAGGAGGGAAGTGGTAGCAATTTCTCAGCTCTTTCTCAGCTCCCATTTCAAGGGGTTTCCCCTCCCCCTTCTCCCTCCCAAGCTGGCATAGCCCCGCAATGGTAACGAGGGAGCCTCTGGTCACCCACCATCCTCTGGGTCCACATGCACCCTGCTAGGTGGTCCCTCCTCTCACGCCCTCACTGGGTTTCCTGTGCTGGTGTTCACTGAGGGGCAACCGCTACTGTCTGTTTCTTGGGAATCCTGTTGAGATCCAAGGTGACATCTGGAGTCCCTGCCATAAGCCCCCACTTAGGTCCCCACGTGCTGGGGCTACTTCCCAGTGATATTCTACACGCTGGGATCTCTCATTATTTTGTGTCCCCCACCAGGGGAAACAAGCAGGAACTTCCGGGGCCCCAGATGCCATGGGAACTGGGCAACAAGGAAGCTGGGCCCTCTCTCGGGGGCAAACATCCCCGGCTGTCAGCCTGGCACCTTCCGTACTGGTCCACGCTGAGGGCAGGCCTTCTCTGAGAGGCTGCAGTTCTCCTGGGCTACCCTCTGGGAAACAGGGAGCAAACCCTCCTATTCTGAGACTCACCCAAATTCTCGAATGTTTCTACAAATCCTCCTCAGTCTCCCCAAGGAATCGGAGGGGGAAGGAAGCAAGGACATTCATGTCTGACACCTTGCTCTTCACCCTCCCCCTTTCTCTGCCCCCCAGCAATGGCGGGCGTTCTGCTTCCTCTTCCTTTCTGACAAATCTTACTTCCTCCACATATTTGGTCTTCCCTCCCTCAGGCAATGAGGGCATAAAAGTCAAAAGAAGAAAACTGGATTTCTTTCTTCTTCTTCTTCTTTTTTTTTTTTTTTTGCCACACCACAGCATGTGGGATCTTTCCGAAGCAAGGATCAAACCCACGCCCCCTGCATTGAAAGTACGGAGGCTTAACCACTGGACCGCCAGGGAATTTCCAGAAAACTGGATTTCTGAGAAGACAGAAAACTTTGATGGGTATTTTGAAAATATTAATCCAGTTACACTAATAACCAATAACAGTGTTAAGAGACTTATCTATACTGTTTCATAAAACTGCAGAAAGGGCTTCCCTGGTGGCTCAGTGGTTGAGAGTCCACCTGCCGATGAAGGGGACACGGGTTCGTGCCCCGGTCCGGGAAGATCCCACATGCCGCGGAGCGGCTGGGCCCGTGAGCCATGGCCGCTGAGCCTGCGCGTCCGGAGCCTGTGCTCCGCAACGGGAGAAGCCACAACAGTGAGAAGCCCGTGCACCGCAAAAAAAAAAAGAAAATAGAAAACCTGTGAGGTAGTTCTGTTATCATCATTTCATAAACAGGGAAACTGAGGCTCAGCAAGGCTAATAACATGTCCAGTATCACACAGGTAGTAAGTGATGGAGGGAGGCCTCCAACCAGGTCCACGTGATCCAGAGCTGGAGGTCTTAACCACTATATACATGGCCTCAACTAGCCCACCCAGCTTCTGTCTGTCTCCAAAGTCCAGAAACCATGGATCTTGTTTTCATTCTCTGTCCCTGGAGCCCCAAGGGTAACACTTTCTGCATTTTCCCGTAGCAGCAACTGAAGGAGGTAAAGGAATATTTCGCCATCTCTCCAATGTCTGAACCATTGGGAAGGAAGATGGGGTTAATATTCATCCAGGTTGACCAAGATCAGTCATAACAATTGTTAAAATATTGAAAGTCGAATTGTTAAAATACTTCTATTCCAGCTGGTAAATAGCTGCAGTCCTCAAATACCCCCCACCCCCGACCCTGCCCAGGTGCCATCCTCCAGGGTCTCATTTTGATTGGTTGGAACTCAAGCTATACACGTTGATAAATATATTGAATATTACTCCTAAAAGCAGAAAAGAGGGGCTTGCCTGGTGGCGCAGTGGTTAAGAATCCGCCTGCCAATGCAGGGGACACGAGTTCGAGCTCTGGTCTGGGAAGATACCACATGCCGCGGAGCAACTAAGCCCATGCGCCACAACTACTGAGCCTGCACTCTAGAGCCCGTGAGCCATAACTACTGAAGCCCACGCACCTAGAGCCCATGCTCCACAACAAGAGAAGCCGCTGCAATGAGAAGCCTGAGCACCGCAACAAAGAGTAGTCCCTGCTCGCCACAACTAGAGAAAGCCCGTACCAGCAACGAAGACCCAGTGCAGTCAAAAATAAATAAATTAATTAATTAAAAAAAAAAAAAAAGAAAAGAGAAGGTTTACCCTGCTAGGATTGGACATATATGTATAAATGCTACCTCGAGCTACTGATGATACCATAAAATTGGCATTTTTCTGTAACTTTAGTGAAATAACTTGTATGAAAGCACAGCATCATGCCTAGCACATAGCAGTTGTTCACTAAACATTAGCTGAACTATAATCTAAGTTATGTTGCCAAAAGTCTCCCTTGAGGGAGAGTTTGGAGCCCAGCAATTTCCAGAGTTGATGGAATTGATACTCATAGCAATTTTCATTTAGGTCCCTGATACAGAGATATGAATCAGATATGGCTAGAATTGGGACATCTGGATAAGCTTGCAAAGACAATTGCCTGGCCATCAGAACCACTGGACCTGAATGGGGACTAGCTGACAGGCAAAAGCAAAGTGAAATAGGAAAGAGATTTGTGCCAGCAGCAGAAGCCAATTGTACTAACCACCAAGTCCTCCCTGTGGACAGATGTCGGGCCCTGTCATTTATTGAGTGCTTTATCCTCTTTTAATCCTTAAACGCACTGTAGAAATAGTCCCACATCCCCATTTTGGATGTTTGGAAATTGGAATTTAGAGAGGGTTGATAACTTGTCCAAGGTCCATGGCTATTAAGACATGGAGTCAGGAATCCCATCCACTCTATATGGTTCTATAGCAGTTAGTCTGTCCCCTCCACCACAAGCCTAGGTGTTCCCCTTATACACTGCTGTGGTTTGTTTTAACTGACCCTTAGAAGGTAATTACAAAAGTAATGGTCCAAATATTCACATATTCCCAATGAGACATGTTTTTAGTAGAACTCACCCACAATCCAGAGAGTCCGGCAAGGTCTGTTATGATGGGAAGAGTAAGGAGATGCAAAGAACCAAACACACACACCTACACCTGCCAAGAGAAACAAGAAAGGACGACATCAGTTGACAAGACGCATGACCAACACTCACTGCCTCGAGTGCTTCCATGTGGGTGGAGAATTGGATGGTGCCACAGACATACTTTGCCAACGGATGGCGTCTCTGGATGAGCAGGCTTGGTCTTGGTGTAGAAGGGAGCTGTGAATGATGTGGCGGATGAATGTCCGTGGTGAGCCTGGTGGTTGGATTGATGCAGTGGGAGCTTACGTTCCTAGACCGTGCGTGTTTACAACTGGGATCAACACAGAGCGGGCGGGCTGAGGTCTAGACACAGGATGAACTAAGGCTGGATTCTGTGTGTTCACACAGCATCTCTGATGTCTAGTCTTTGCTAATCTGTGTGTGTGTGTGTGTGTGTGTGTGTAGCTCTACATGGTTTTCAAAGTGCTGTCTCAAACAGGATGGCTTTTTAACTGGACGAGGATTTTGAACATGCTGGTAATCGTGGTCCCTGGATCCCACTCTGCCCATTAGCAGATGGATGAGTGAGGTTACTTTTCTTTTTCTTTCTACCTCAGTGGAATTAGCTACTTTCTAACTGTTCTCCCAGAGGGTGGAAACCACTGTGTCCATGCTTGAATCCACTGCCTCAGTTGCCTTTGTAAACACAGATCTGACTATGTTTCTGCTCAGAAATTATCTGAGGCTCTCCACTGCTGTAGTTTGTCCACAGACGATATTCTGAGCATGGAAATGCAGCCAAATAAGTTTGGGGGAGACGCTGCAGATAAGATCCTCTCTGTGTTTTGCAATGTACAGTAGCATATTAAAGGGAGTACAGACCTGTTTCCTGTGTTTTGGGGTCTTCTCAATGAATTGGACTACAGAGATGTATTGCCCTTTGAAACATCTGCTAAAATCTCAAGACTATATCTTATAGAATAAGCTTTGGAAAAGGCCTGCCTGAAAAATAATATCCAGACTGAGTAACTTGACTTTCAAAACCTTCCAGAATCTTGACTTAATATTCTTCAAATGTGGCAAGAGTTCAGGATCAAGAATCAGATCCCAGTTCAAATCCCAGCACTGGCATTTAATCCTGTGAAACTTTGGCCTTAATCACTCTCCCATTCTGTGCCACAGGTTGCTTATCTATAAATGGCAATGACTGTGCCTTCCTTGAAGGGTTATTGTAAAGGACTGCATGAGCGAATGAATGTAAAGCCCATAGTAGAATATCCAGCCTACAGAAACAGACTCATGAATGGAATTTCCATTATTATAATTATCTTTGATCCAGAAAAGAATGAGACCATTTCTGAGCACACAGTATCTGGCTTCCTCTAAATCTTCTACAGAATCAAATAATCAGACTCCTGATAATGACAAAAGCAGTGAAAATAACTGACCAGGGTGCTGAATACATATGAAGACTTTTAGGGGTTTTCAGTACCAGAAAAATAACTTGGCTACATGATGTAACTTACTATGAACATCACTGGTTGTGAAAATTAGAAGACAGAAGGTCTGTATTTCCTGGCCCTGGAGCTACCTATAACTTGGTGTGGGACCCTGGGAGAGAATCTTGGCCTCTGAGGGACTCAGTTTCCCCTTCTGCAAATGAGGACATTGGGTGGGAAGATCACTAAGCTCCCTACCAATTCTAAGTCCATGGGGAAACCCTCCTTCTCTATTGCCTCAGACATGTGTTAGTTAGCTCCCAGTGTGGCATTTGCTCTGTCACTCTAAGAGCATCACACTGAGATCGACACACCAATTGTGTTGCCTTATACCACAAAGGACCACACTGGACCATCTGCTCCCCAGATCTGCCTGTGTGACTCAGGTCATAGCAGCAGAAACTTGCTCTGAACGTGAGGGTCAGTCAAGAGGAAAGGCAGAAAGACAAGGTTTTTCCTTTCTACTGATTTGGTATCTTTGTCTTGTCTGTGGTTCCCTTAGCACCAATAAATGAATCCCTGGGGTGGCAGTAATGATTGGGATTTTGGTTTTATGATCTGACCATGTAGTAATCTCTGTAGAGGGATGTTAGAGTCTCTGTTGGGTGAGACAGGTGACAGATTACCTAGTTTGTCTATTTGACTATTTTAAGCTCTGCTCAATTAAGAATGTCAGCCTACAAGGAAGGAGATTGGATCTTTTAAATATGGACCAGTGACTTTTTGTGTTTCTGTATTTACTTTTGACTTCTGGCTAAAGTTGTAGAGCTGAAGCTACAAATTCTCTATATGACTGTTAGTCCATCAATGAAAAGGGCCTTGATTTCTCATTTGTAAGAATATAAAATATTTTCCTACCTCTGGAAGATATTCTGTTTCTTAAATTATGGGAGCACTCTTCTGACTTGTTTATAAACAAAAATCAACATATAAGTGGAATATTCCTAAAATTCCCAGGAAATAGAAACATTGAATTTCTGATACCTCGATGTGGTAGACCTGAAAAAATCCATCTTACATAAATTGCTAGCTCAGAAACATTGTAGGGAACCAAACACATAATTACAGAAAATGTTGGCAAATCACAGTTCAAGAAACACTAGCTATATCTTTTCTCTGATTTATCAGTGTTAAGTGTAATACAATAGTACATTTTATTTTACTTGGGTTTGTATTCCTAACAAAATCTGAGTCTCCTAAGTTTATATAGGTTTACTAATCAAATAAACTAACATTACTCCCAATGAGGTTTAAGATTATGAAAAATGTAAATTTGCATTCAACTGAATTGAGTCATTATCTGACCTTTTCATATCAACAGTAATTATATTTTGTATTGAACCAGTTTAGACAATTTCTAACATCTTTAGGTGAATTAAAAGCTTGGACAAATATCAGAGTGAGCTAATTAATGGATAATTCTTAGATACTTAGCTATTTTCAAAATAAGATAGAATAATGAAACTTTGATTACAAATTATAATTTAAAGTATATGTGCTTTTGCTTCTTATTTTTATAAGCTATACAGCTAAATCTTTGGGTCATGTTAATAAACATGTTCATTTTAAAGTGTAAAAGTGGTGTCTGTAGCTATATAAAATTGTGTTGTATGTATCACAAGTTCTGTTAGTCTGCTAAAATACTCATATATGACAGACAGTCCTCCATTATCTACCCCCTAATTTGCTCTGTGAAATAGAAGTTAGTTACTTTAGTTAGAAGTCATAATTAATATGGATGGTTGAGACAATACTAGGAGCGATGGTGACAGAAATACAAGTGTCTGTGTGCTTTCACTTTTTAAGCAAGTCTATTCCAAGATATAAGGGAAGGACACAACTTGGAAAGTGAAATCTAGTTGCCTTGGTTTATAACACCTGACTCTGAAAAGAAGCCGTGAAAATGTTAACATTTTGACAAAGTTCTCCCAGCTTTGAAGGGCTGGCTTCCTTGATTTACTGACCAATGTCATTATCCATAATATAAAAGAATATTCTTTACCTTCTGTGTAATCTTCCTAGAAAGCAAAGGTTCTTTGTCTTACCAGAATAATTTTCTATCCCTCTATCTGAGCTTTATGTTTACTTTATTATGTCCTTGATTATGAAAAAGCAGTTCATCATATAAAAAGAACTCAGATGTTTTATAAGCCTGTTATTTAAAAATATTTAATAATCACTTTGATAAATAGGTAGCCAATTATTCTTTTTCAAGCATCCAATGATCCTATCTTAATCAAGTATCTGAATATCCTCTGGCAACTCTTTAGATTTTTTGCCTTCCCTAGATTGGATCCTAATTTAGAATAAAATAAAATAAAATGTTCAGGATATTTTCTACACCTATCTTTGAAAATTCCCAGTAGACCGCTGGAAAATTGCAAACATTTGTACTTTCACCTTATATAAAGAGAAGTACTAAAAATAACTAGGTTTGTTTGGTGTGATTCATTGATTCTCTGGTTGGAGTCACTACTGTAAGAGATGCATTTGAAGAGTTGTCAAATCAGAAGGGCTTCTCTGTCTCCCATGCAGAGACATGATCCTGCTTCCCAGTCTGGGCAACAGTGAAAATGGCCTGGTTTTCCTCTTCTGTCATAGAGCTTCTATAGGATGAGTAGACTTAAGATTTCAAAGGATTTGGGGGAGGAAAGAGTTCAGTGATTGGAGCAAGCATGGAGGAGAAACTTCTCTTAAATTCCTTCTCTCCTCTCCATGCTACAGGCCCACCATTTTCCAGACATTTCCTTCTAGATGGAAACAGAGTGACCTATATAAATCAAAGACTGGCAGAACCATTTGGATGGATGAGTGGGGGGGTAGGGTGAATGTGTAGGTGGGTGAGTATGTGGATGGTTGGATGGCTGGATGGGTGGGTAGGTGGATGGGTGAATGGATGAGTGGGTGGATAGGTGGATGGATGGATGGGTAGATGGGTGGATAGCTGGGTAGATGGAGGGGTACATGGGTGGGTGAATGGGTAGGTGGGTGAGTAGATGGGTACATGGATGGGTAGGTGGGTGTGTGTGCTACAGCAGGGATTTGACCTTACACAACTATAAGCAGTCCCTGTGTGGCTGTTGTCTGACACTGCACTTGAAGTCCTCAGAACTAATAAGTTGGCAGGGAAGACGGGTATAATATGAGGGAGAGCAAGAACAAATTGGAACTCACAGGCTGGACTAAAACCTACGTCAACCTTGATGACCAGGCCACCTGCGGAAGCTGACCTTAGGCCACAGGGAAAATTCAGCTGTTCTTGCACACCCTAAGAAATTTTGTGAGTTTCTCAGGTTCTCTCTACCATATTTTCCAGGACACCATTTTGCTCCTGCTGTAGCTTATCCCTAAATTTATCTGAGGGTCCTATTGAGTAGGCATCCCCCTAGTCAGCCTGAGGGGACAGTTCACAAGGACCCACACCTCTTTCTTCCTCTCTGATGATTCTCTCCTGCCCTCAGGCTGTGGGGTTGTTATCTAGTCTGTGTTTGGAGAAGAAAAAGAGCTGCTTGGCAAACAAACATCCTTCCCAAATTTTCCTGCCATACTCTGGTGCAGTGGTTCTTTAATCTTTAAAGCCAGGTATGTGATGTCTTTTCCTCTGGCTCTGCCGTGGTCATCACTTTTGGGGGAACTGGGCTTACATCTGACTGCTGGGGCTGAAGGGTTCAGAAAGGGTGATGGAGGGAGGAGAGAAAGCAAGCAGGACATTTGGAGCAAATGGAGAAATTTGGAGTCGAGTGGTACTCATCAATTAATACTCCAGAATTTTATCTACCGCAAAAATACTAAAAAACAGAGGACTGCCTGAGTAATAATTTCAACAAATAACTTACTCCTTTCCAGTAAAGAAACAAACCTCTTTCCACTATACCTACTATACACACTGCCTTCGAATCCACTGAGACCTGGCCCTTGACTGTGAAAGTAACACATAGGCATGGTTGTTGGAATTGGAAGCCACCATGGACCCTGAGCATCATTGTATGTTCTTGCTAAGGGTGCTAGGAATGCAAGGCACTGACTGCTCTTTACCTGGACTACTTTCCAGAGCTGTGTCCTCAGTGATTAACCTTAAGGGAAGAGGTAGCATCTCTCTCCCCAAAGCTGGCTTTCTTCCCCTCCCTATAAAAGTGATGAATCCTCCAATCACAGTGTAACATAATTCACTGCCTGTGAAGCAGCCATCCAAGCCCCCCTATGTCACTTCCCTTTACCTCCATGGGACTGTAGGTCATGGAGAACTGGTACAAACAGAAGCTCCAGCTACAGATTTTGCCATGAGTAATAAAGTCCTTTGTCTCTGACCCAGGAGTGTCATGTCTTCTGCCAGCATCCACGGAACCGTGATGTGTTAGCTTGTAAGTAGGATAAAATCCCAGACCATTATCAGTTCTTTTCAATGGTGGCCTCTTAATGCCTTCTCCCAAAGCGTGCATGGATCACCTAGACCACCATCTATGTGCCTTAGTGTGACCCTGCTAAGGGATATAAACAAAAGGTGAAGCAGTTGATGATAACAAAAACCAAAGCCAGGGTGGAAATCCAATGTCCACCTCCCACTGGCTGGGCTTGCCTGGTACCCATGCCTAGAAACCCAAAAGCACCATGACAGGAGAGAACTGTTTGATGGTGTCCTGGCCCAGCATAGGTGCCTGGCTGATTTGGGTGCATTCTTGGTGGTTTTAGGAAGAAGGTATCTACCAATGCACTCTGGCTTCTTAGCCTGCTGCTAGCAAATGCTCACCATTCCCGGACTCCATGCAGCCTTTCTAGAAGAGATTTCAAACCTAATTAAGCTTAACATTATCATTGTTTTTATCATATTAAGTTCCTGCTTGGCCCACAGCAGCGGTGGAAAAGAGTCAGTGCTGCAGCTTTAAAGAGAAACAACAGATTTGGGTTCAATTAAAAATTCATTAAAATGCAAATTAGTTTGTAAATTTTTTTTCTCTCCTTCTGATGATTCCTCAATGTGGCTTTTTAATCATAGTGGGCGCTGAACAAAAGGTGAACCCGTGGCTAGAAAGGAGTAGAGAGGGAGAGCTGGAATTCTGAACCCCATTCACTGTGTCTGGATGCTGATTCTCTGAGAGCCTTACCCCTTCTCCTCCTCCTCCTTCCCCCTCCATCACTCTTGTTTTCTCTCCAGAGGAGACTAGTTTCATGATTGCTCCCCAGTGCTTGCCTGATAACGCCCATCATTTTCCTGATCTCCATCTCGCTGAATCTTAAGGGAAACACCAGAATAAAATGAATAATTACCCTTATCCACCTAGAGCCCCTGGCCATCCCTCTTATTTTGATAATGCTTGCGGGGAGCTTTCTCCTCTGACAGGACATTGAAATGTCACTAGGGGTTCCTGCAATGACTTAAAATGACAACATCCCCAAATGGTTAGCCAGGTAACCTCTTTGCCCAAATCCTACAAAACCATAGAGCCTGCAGAGAGACGTGCACAAACTAACAAAAAGTCTACTATACACAGCACCTGTAAGGCTTTGCCCTCACTCTCTGACCAGTCTACCCAGGAATCTTAGTAAGCTCCCTACTGTTATGCCTGGCATAGGAATGGGGAAACTGAGGCTCAGAGATTTGGGGAGATACTTGCCCAAAGTCACATCACTAGAAAGTAGTAGTCAGGACTTGAACCCATATCCCTTGGATTCCAAAGCCAGTGCTCTTTCCGTTACATGAATTCCACGATTCTTTGTTTCCATTTTCACGGAGCTGGTCCGGCTTTTTGTTTTGAGGATTGACCAGCTGTTACATCCAGTTGATTCTAAGACAGGTTGGATGTATACACGGATGCTAGCTTTCTAGAGAACATGGTGCCTCAGATCCCGGGAGCGATGCTTTCACGGTGCTGCTGGCTGTGGGAAGCAGGCAGCAACTGCAAGTTCATTAGATGCCCCTAATTGCTGAGAACACATTCAGGTGCTATGGTAAATGCAACTTAATTGAGAACTAATTAACTTGTTACAGTTATCTCGTTACATGACAATTAAATGTCTAAATATTCTTTTCTTCTCAGATAAAGGAATAAAAAAGGAAAATCGGGGGTGAAACTGAATCTCCCATCAGATGGTAGGGCCTGGGTAGATAGATGGCAACACTGCCGGTGCAGCAATGGGGCCTCGTGGTCTTGAAGATGGAGTCAAGCTCATTAACACCGTTTTAAAGGAAGATGTTCAAAGGCGGTGGGCAGATCCTAACTTTCAGAAGAATTCTCCATTAAATCTGGTGCAAAATGGGATTTGGCCTCAAAGGCTCCAAGAGACAGAACCTGGCAAGGACTGTTTCTCCCACCCAGCTTCTCTCTAGCTATTTAAGGTCTGGGCTTTGTATCCTTTTGTTTGCTGATAATCTGCCCTTTTCTGTGAAAATCCAAGGAAACCTTCCACATAACGTAACTTCGTGCTGTTGTCAGGAGCTGACTGCCAGGGCAGGGCTCTGTTTCAGCCCAGCTCTCATGTAATCATTCAGCCACAATGTCGTTTAACCCTCTCCTCTGCCAAGTTTCCAGAAACTCCTCCAAAACGAATCACCAGCAGTGGGGGAGCTGAGAGGTGCCTCCCTGGAGGACCAGGAATGAAAGGAAAGCTAAAAGAATAAGTCGTTCACGGCACTTTACTCTTTCAGCCCTGATGTTTCTTGTTTAATTATGTGTGTTTAAATCACCGAGAAAAGCAAATCCTGTTTATTTCCGTCAGAAACTAAAATCAATATCGGGTCCTGGCAGACAAGGGAGTCAGATCCCATTCTCACAGGCTCGTTGCCATTGGAACTGATGGGCTGGTGAGTTTGGGCTGCCTTGTTGAGATCTGTTGGTATTGCACTAGGAAGTTATCTGGCTTTTCATCTTAATGAAAGGCAGACATGGCTGCTTGGAAACACTCCTCCTGACTCTCTCAACCCCTCCAGTTTGACGACAAGTACCCTTTCCAGATTTTTCTGGTTCCTCGTCTCACTGAAGACGGTCCCAACCACATCGTTCCCGGGACTTTAACATTCATCCTTTCTCACAGCCACTGATTATCTTCTGTTCTGGGGGCTGATAGTGCTGACTTAACTTGCATCATCCCTAGAGAGAAATTAAGATGCTGAAGGCCCATTCTCTAAGGGGAGCTACTTACCTGGTCTGCCCCCAGGCTGGATGTCCAAACCCCTCGTCCAGGTATGTTTCCGTAAAAGAACCCTTAGTTCTGGCCTTTGTGAAGACAACAAAAGAATTAATGGAAAATGATGAGCCCACCCTGTGGAAAGAAAAATGATAAACCACTTACTATACAGTCAGCAAAGAGCAAACTGTAAATAACATACAGTGAGATTCTGATAGAAGTTTCCAATTTCTTCTCGCTACAGAACTCGTGCAACCCCTCTTTAGTATCGTTAAGAAGCTTGCCTGTCATCTGATTCCTTTGGGTGTTTTGAAGTTTATTTTACCACCTAGGTTTGGCTACTCTATTTCTTCTGTGTCTCTAACCCCGTTCCTGTCGCACTTCAGTCTGTGCTGGGACACGGCTTCTTTGTATGAAGCCCTTTCTTGCTTCTATTTGCAGAAAACACTCAATCTCTGCTTATGCATTTGTTCAAAGTTCACTTTAAGTACAGAGTATTTATCAACTGTATTGCTCAGCAAATTGCCTGCTGCTGGTTACTCATTAAAGGGAATGGCTTCTCTTCCTATTTTGCATGGCCCTGAAACTTTCTGTCTCTGTCTCTCTCACGGAGCGCTCTGTTTTCCTTGGCCAGCTGCCTCTGTTCTCAGACTGCAACCTGATGATTGGGGGCATATTTCAAGCCCTCTACTTCTTGTGGGTGGGGAAGGTAATGACCAGTTTGGGACTGACATTAAAAAGAGCTCTTCTATTGCGTAGAAACATGGTTACTGTGTTGAAATCCTCCTGGCAGAAGCAGCATCCTGGTGAGGGAGGTTTAACCGAAGCTTTGGGAATGGAGGTGGTGGTGGGGGGGCTACAGAGTGGTGTGGTTTCTGCCAGAGAGTGGCTCTCTCAACCCTGGCTGCCCTTTGGAATCCCCTGGGGAGTGTTTGAAATTCTGACACCTCTGTCCCACCCTAGAGATTCTGATTGAATTACCGGGGAGGAGGGAGCCTGAATCAAGGTCGTTTCAAGTTCCCCAGGTGAGATGGAGAACTGCTAGGCTAGAGGTGGGAGCCAATCAGAGTCATCAAGAAAAAGTGAGCTTCCGTTTCAGGGGAGAGCAAATCTCAACTTCAAGTCCAAAGGACTAGCAACAGGATTGGCATCCACACTGGAAAGCCAAGAGTTCAAAGTGGAGCAGAAATGGAGCACAGTGTAAAGAAAGTCAACCAGACAAGAGCCACAAGGATCCAGAGTGGCCTCTGCAAGGGCCCTGGCTGGTGGGGCTACAGCTCAGACTTGAAGGCCAAGGTATCTAGAGCCCCAGTGTTCAGCTTGGCTTGATGTCTGAGGCAGGACCCGTAAGGACCTGTGACTTCCTGCTTACAGCTCTTAGACACCATTCTGGCTGCAGTAGCTAATGGTTGAGCCACTTCATACCACTGCTACACAGATTATATGACAAATATAATGGTGTAGAATCATAGAGTATTAGAGCTGGACAAAATAATGTAGTCCAACCTTCTCCATTATATCAAAATCAGATCAGAACCTATTTCTCCTCTGTTCCACTATAAAGACTTAAAAGACTAAAGTCAAATGTTCATAGAGGCAAGCAGAAATGGTTTGAATTTTTAGTAAGAAAGTTTCAATTATCATCAACTCTATTACTGCAGAGTGGTGGGAAATGGGAAAGCATCCCTAAACCAGCCATTCCCAAACTTCAGTGTGCTTGAAATATGCCCAGGGTTGGGAAGGGGAGGTGGGAGAAGGTATGCATGTTAAAAATGCAAAGTCCTGGGTCCACTCCAGAGAGTCTGATTCAGTAGGTCTGGGGCAGGCCCCAAGAATCTCCATTCTTAATATGTGAGATGCCCTATTATCCCAGGAATTCTGATGTACATGGTACCAAAGCCAGGTTTTAAGAAACACCGGCTTGAGCTGTGATAGAATCACCCAAATTCTGGGCAGAAAAGCAGTGTTCCAAATCAGCAATTATCAACCCTGGTTGTCCATAGAATCACCTGGGCAGCATTTTGAAAAATACTAATGCCTGGACCTCAACTCAGATCAATTGAATCAGACCATCTTAGGGCTAAGGCCTTGTATTAGTTAGACATTACTGTAAAAATGCTGTGTAACAAACATCTCAAAACTCAGTGGCTTAAAGCAACAAGCATTCATTTCTCACTCACAGGTCTGTGGGTGGACTGGAGCTTGGCTTATCTACGTTGGGCTCAACTGGGGAAACGCTCTGGACTGCAGGTTGTATTCTGGTGAGCTTTATGTATGTTTCATACTCCTTAGAGCAGTGGCTACCCGGGGTACATTCTTCTCATGACCCATCAATGGAGTATGTGAGACAAGCCAAACTAAGCACATTTAAGGCTTCTGCTCTTGTCATGTCCAGTAACATCCCACAGCCAAGCCCAATATCAACAAGATGGGAAAAAATACTCTGCCTAATGGTCCAAACTACCACAGTGCTCCATCCCAGACCAATTAAATAAAAATTCTGGGGTGGGGTATGGGAACTGCAAAGCCCCTAAAATGTGCAGCTAGAGTTGGGACTCTTTCTTCTAAAGGATGATTCAGGTCCCAAGCAGTTAACCCTGTGTGAAGGAATTACAGTCCTACATATTTGGAATAAAACATGAGAAGTAGCTCTGTGGCAATAGGATTATTAATTAATGATAGAGAAAATAATAATAATCAAGCAAAGTACATTATTTGTTCATGTCAGCCCTTCATATATTTGGACTTCATTACCATGTTCTGTGCAGCCAACCCCCAGATCCTCTGAGCTGTATGCTGTCGGTTCCACTGCCCACTGTCCACGTGCCACGCTGTCACTCTCTCTTGCCATTGGTCTCACTCTCTTAATGCATTCTAGATATTTTACGTGCACCCCTTAAATATGGGGTCTTCCAGAAAATCCCTCAGTGTGCCTGCTGTGACCTCAACTCGAGAAAAATAAAATCATCCCCCTTGTCCTTGAGACCAAACTCCTGTTAACTCAACCCAAGTGAAACCTCCAGGGAGGAAGCAGCACCCGTTCACCCAGGTCAGGTGCATTGACCCTGGCTTAATGTCAAGACCAGTTCCTCAGCCCTCCCTTTGGGTCTAGTCCCAGCTCTGCCTCCAACACCCTCAGTTCCCTTGGATAAGTCACTTCTCTCGGCCCCAGTTTTCTCATCTGGAAAAAGGATTCTGGAGATAGCCATGCCCTTCCCGCTCTGCCCTTGGCAAATATGGGATTATGCCGGCCTGAGAATTGCCCTAGAGGAGTGCTGTTGTAATCAGGGGGCTTGAAGGAAGCCCAGACACTTACCTGGGATGATTTCTCAGCAGCACGCTTGTGAAATGCTCAGGCAAAGGCTCATGCAGCTCCAGAAAGATTAACTGCTTTGTTGCTGCTAGTGAAACAAGCCACTAACCACATCCTCCCATATGCAGAGCGACTGGGCTCCCAGTAAGGAAGCTCCCAGTAAGAAAGAGCTTTAACACAGCACAGAGCGGGGCCGTCTAGGATCCGGTTACTCAGCTATGTGCCCACCTGCCGCAGCATCCAGGGAGCCTGCAGACCTCACTCCCTTTGGCAGTAAAGCTCTGCCTTTGTAGGTACTTCTCACTGCTCCCTGCCTTCCTCATCTCCCTACACCTGACTACTTGGGATGGTGATGTGGAGGTCATTCATCCAACTGCCCTTACCCTAACCCCATCCCTATGTGGCCTGACACTGCCTCCCCCTCTGTACTTGTCTCTTTCTCTCTCCCCCAGCTTTACCATATACCCATCACATCAGCCTCCTGGACATTCCCAAAACACATCAACTTCTTTCCCTCTTACCTGCCTGGACTCCTGGGGCCACAACCACACCCTCAGGACAGGCGTCTACTTCTGTACCAGCATCTTATCCCAATACCCTATGTTCTTTCTCCGATATCAGCACCATGCCCCCTCTGCACACATGGGCTTAGAGGGATTCTCAGCCACTTTTCAACAGAATCTATGTATAACCCTCCCCCAACAAAAAAAGAAAAGCAGTCCAAGGGATTTATTTCTTTCATACTCCAGGTTAAAAATTTGGAAGAGCACAGTATGTGTACGCACCATGGGTCTCAGTTTAGACAAACTTACTAGATTTAGGAGTCTTATTTTCTCTTAAGGAGCTGTACAGTGGGTTAAAAAGTGTATGATCAGGGCTTCCCTGGTGGCGCAGTGGTTGGGGGTCTGACTGCTAATGCAGAGGATACGGGTTCAAGCCCTGGTCTGGGAGGATCCCATATGCCGCACAGCAACTGGGCCCGTGAGCCACAACTACTGAGCCTGCGCGTCTGGAGCCTGTGCTCCGCAACAAGAGAGGCCGCGATAGTGAGAGGCCCGTGCACCGCAATGAAGAGGGGCCCCCGCTTGCCGCAACTAGAGAAAGCCCTCGCACAGAAACGAAGATGCAACACAGCAAAAATAAATAAATTAATAAACTCCTACCCCCAACATCTTCTTTAAAAAAAAAAGTGTATGATCAATAAGTTTTGTATTCATTAGCATCATTTCTATGCTGCCAAATGCATCATTCTCACAGTTCCCACTGAACCTATAAGCAAGAGGATTTATTTTATTGTTTCATTTTATTCATTGCTTCTCCTTCCCTCTCAGTGTTTCCCTAGGGCTGTGTCATGGGCAAAATTTCACCTGTCACGGGGTTACAGTGGTAGGAGCTGGGAATCTGGGTACCAGTCTCTGATTGGCTGGTACCTACACTTTGGTAGGATGAGGATGTTTTTGAGAAGGATTGTGACCCCAGCTAAAATGCTTCTAGCCAGAACAAAGGAACATTACTTTCTAGAAAAAGTCACACCTCTGATGCCAGTGTCTAAATTTGAGCCCCAAGGTATTAGGACCTGCTCCTTAATATTTTAATAGCAGGTATTTGCGTGGTAGCTTGGACAAAAAATGTATTTTTCTTTTAACTTGACTATCCCCATATTCATAAGTAGTCCCCATCAGGAATAGGCAGTTCACAGAAGCAGCATACAAAAAGATATTCACTCTCACATATAATGAAATAATTTGCATTAAAAACAACAAAATAGACTTTTTTTTCACCTAGCAGATGGCAAAGATATACAAGTTTGATACAATGCTATATTAACAGGTGTGGAGAACATTTTGATGGGAGAGTACATTTGCATAGCTCTTTGGCAATGGTCACCAAAATGTAAAGTGTATATGATTCCTGATGTAGCAATTCTGCTCTGGACTCTTCAAGAGCTACAGTGGCCCATGCAAACATTTCTGGAGAAAATTCCATGCCTGTGCAGACTGGACGCACTGGATTCACCTCAAGTGTGGAGAAAAGGGAACCCTCCTACACTGTTGGTGGTCATTTAAATTGTGACAGCCACTATGAAAAACAATATAGAAGTTCCCTAAACAACTAAAAATAGAGCTACCATATGATCCAGTCATCACACTCCTGGGCATATATTTGGAAAAGATGAAAACTCTAATTTGAAAAGATATATGCACCCCAATGTTCATAGCAGCATTATTTATAATATCCAAGACATGGAAGCAAACTGTCCATCAACAGATGAATGGATAAAGATATATATATATATATATATATATATATATATATATATATAAAATGGAATACTACTCAGCCATTAAAAAAGAATGAAATAATGCCATTTAACAAAACATGGATGCACCTAGAGATTATCATACAAAGTAAGACAGAAAAAGACAAATATTATATGCTATCTCTTATATGCTGAATCTAAAAAATAATACAGATGAACTTATTTACAAAACAGAAACAGACTCACAGGCATAGAAAACAAACTTATGGTTACTAAAGGGGAAAGGAAAGGGGAGAGATAAATTAAGAGTTTGGGATTAACTACTCTATATACAGTAGATAAACAGCAAGGATTTACTGTATAGCACAGGGAACTATATTCAATATCTTGTAATAACCTATAATGGAAAAGAATCTGAAAAATAATATATATTATATATATGTACACACACGTAAATGTATATATACCTCAATCACTTTGCTGTATACCCAAAACTAACACAATATTGTAAATCAAGTATAATTCACCAAAAAATAGAAATTTAACTTCAAATCTCAAAATGCACCCCAATCATGCCTAGCAATTCAACAACTCTTACCTAGTCCAAGGACTTTCTGCTCTACTAGGTGACCAGATCATACAGGCCCCTCACTTCTTAAACCTCCAACTTCTTTTAGCTGGTGACCCTTCCTCTGTCTTCATGGATGAAGAGATGCAGATACAAACTGTTTCCCCAATTTAAAATATTGTGATAGGTCTACCATGGGGATGAAAGATAGCATAGGATTTAGTGACAGAGCAACTATATAGATGGTGATACCATTAACTCAGATGGCAAAGGTTTAGGTCATGGTTCTCAAACTATGGCCCCTGGACCAGCAGCATGAGCATCATCTCACTGCCACCCCAAACCTACTGAATCAGAAACTCTGTGGTGGACCCACCAGTCTATTTTAACAGACATCCAGGTACTTCTGATGCATGCTAATGTGTGAGGGCTGGTGATTTGGAGGATATACCAGAAGTGAAAGAATTTGAGTTTTTTTAAGCAGGAAAGGATTTAAGGTAGTAGGTGGTTACCAAACCCTTGAAATGGAGAAAGAATACAGGTCAGGGAAAGGTGCCCCGGGTAGCTTGGTTTACCTCCAGCTTACAGAGAGAGAGGAAGCTGTGGAAGTTCAGAAAACCTCTTGAAATAATTTCAGCTTCAGAGGTAGATGATTCATAGGAAATTGCTGGGGGCCACGGCAAAATCTTTCATTTGCTGATTCCATGAGGAGCAATTATTTGGTTTCTGCTTCTCTAATTTCCTCCAAATCTCATGCAAAGGCTCCTGTTAGTGGAATCTAAACTGGAAACCCATTGTCAGGGATTTGGGGAAATGGAGTTGCTTGATTCCCAGAACCTTTGATGGGAGCAGAGTAAAAAGGGGAGGATGCTCTTGGGTTCCTCACTGAGCCCATTCCCCACTGGCACAGTGGGAAAAAACAAGAGTCTGTTTGAGATGCTGATGAGTCATTCAAATGGAGATGTTAAGTAAGCAACTGGATATCTAGACTGAAATTCAGGAGCAAGTCAGGGCTGGAGATCTAAGTGTGAAAGTCCTCAGCCTGTAGGTAATATTTAAAGTCTTGAATCCCCAAGATGACATCGTTAGAGAAAGTGTGTTACTACAGAAGATCTGAAGAGACTCATAATTTGGCCCTGGTCTGCCAGAGGAAGAGGAAATGGTCAAAAACAAGAGAAGAAAGGGCCACCCAAGAGAGTGTTTTGTCTGGAACCCTAGAGGGGGAAGTCTTTGAAGAGGAAGGAAGGGCCAACCAAGTCAGATGCTGCTGGGAGGTCTGAAAATGGACTCCTTGCTTGGCAAGATGGAGGCCATTGGTGAGGTAGCTAAGAGCCACTTCAGCAGAATGGTGGGCAAAGCACTGTTGGGAATTGGTTGAGGAGAAAGTAAGCATAAAGGAAATGGAGACAGAGAATTGACAGCAAGCACATTTTGCTATGAAAAAGGACAGAGAAATGGCCCAACACCAGGATCTTGGTTATTTATAGGAAGAAACTGAATTTCAGAGAGTTTATATGATTTGACCAAAGTCTCATACAAATAGGTGGTATTTAAACCTCTACCCCTGAGCTTGTGTGTCACCAAATCCTGTGTTATCTTCCCTCTCCCGGACAGACCCTCCACAATTTTTCAGGTTGTTTTTTCCTCTGGGCTTGTTTTCCCATAGTTATTGGAAAGAAACTAAATTCCCTACTTACTCCTCAAAGCCTCTTGTCAGAAGGTGACTTTTCTTATTAGAAAAGGGATCTTATTAGACAGAAGCAGCGATGAGGCCCCATCCTGCTGAGGGATGAGGCAGGTCTTCATATCTTCAAAAGCAAAGGACTTCTACTAATTCACTCCCAAAAGCACTTTCACAGAAAGAGAACATTCAAATGGATAAAGGGGAAAAGAAAGAACCCTCCCTCCCTTTGATTGTTTCAGGTTAATAAATCAGTATTTATGCAAATGGATTGACTCTAATGGCCACATGAATCTAAGCCAGACTCAGAAAAAAGAACTCCAAAAATGAGTACAACATGGACAAGTCAATGCCACACTGAGATGGGATTACAATCTGCCTGTCACTCACTGTCTTCCTAAGGACATCACATGACATTACTTCCCAGGGCCTGGGCTATCTGATTGGCTGTGAAATCTGAATTCATCTTGTGTGGATGTCAAATGCACCTGATATAGTCAACCCAAGAGAGGCTGAGAGTCAGTAGTGGGCTCCACAAAGGTGTTAAAATTATCTACTGATCAACTGATTTACTGAATTTACCCCTTTCTAAATAGATGTTTGGAAGCTTGATCATATATGCTACATTGCACCCTAGAAATTGTAAACAAATTAGTTGAAACAAAAAATCAAATTAGGAGAGGTTGATCTGATTTGAATTTCACCTTGAAATAAAAAATGTTGTCTTGTTTTCTTCTTTTCTTAATTTAGTTAGAAAAATAATACATGAACACTGTAGGGAAAAAAATGAGGAATTACGTTTCACCAGTATGGTGGACAGGAGGATGCCTCACCCAGATTCCCAATCAAGGAAAGACTTGTTGCCTCAGCTACTGGGTGTGCAGTCAGCAGAGAGCTCCAGATGTCAGGTCCTTCAGTGTCTGCCTCAGCTCCTGAGCACCACCTTGCCCAAGAACATGCCCTTCCCAGGGGAGTTCATGCCCAGTGACTCATCATTGATGCCTGGACATTGCAGCCCAATATGGGACAACTCTGATGGGCCATGTATGCTTCAGAACTCTCTGGGAGGTTGGCCAGGGCTTTACTAAGCATGCATGCTAATTTTGTTCCTTCTTTGCCCAATCATGTTTCCTCTCACAGGTGTTGGGCCCCATTAAAAACTCCCATCTCGACATCTACTTGGAGAGAACCCAACCTGGGATAACCAGTACTGGGAGTGGTCCAAGAAAGCAGGCAATAGGATGAAGATTTGGAGGATCACTGGCTGCTTGGTTGGCAATGAAGACCCCATGACTGGTGGCAGTTAAAATGCAGAGAGTTCATTTGTTAGAATTCTCACCTTTGATCAATTGGAATGGTGAGCCAGCTGAAGGGAATGCATTAGCTGGTGCAACTTATCAAGAGTGTATTGGGGTGGGGGTGGGGCATAGTACCTATAAAGACAATGGATTGGATGGTTATTTTTAAGCACCACTGGTACCCTAGAGAAAGTTCACAAAAAGCTGACAAAAGTCAAGTGTGAAAGCCAGAGGTCTTCCCTGATAGCCAAAAAAGGGGCTTTCAACTCCTGTAGTGAGAGGACAAAGAAAACTGAGGCCTCGGCTCAGGACTTCATTTAAGAGTGGACAAGATGCACCCTAGCAAGGACCCCAGGAGATGGTGCTGACTTGCCACAAGGATGGCACCTAGAAGCATGGAGTAGTGATGGCTCATGCTAAGTGAAGTTGAAATGCCAGAACTACCATGCAGATGCTGGAGAAAGGGATTAAAAGGCTCAGAGAAGTGGATGGGCTGGAGTGGATACACAATGTAAAGCCAGAAGTTTCAGCGCATGTTCCAAGGAAGTCTTGAAAAAGACACCACTTTCTAAAGTCAGTGGTTGGAGGGCACCAGCATCACTAAAAAGTTCAGTAGTAGCTCTCCTCTGTAAGCCTGGGCTGGTGGTGGAGAGGCTGTTACAGAGCTAGGCACACTGAGAACAATGGGGATGATGGGACCCTGGAACAATAAAGCCCAGGTGGACACAGTTATTGTGATGAGTACACAGTAATTGTGATAGGAGTGGCATCCAAGGGAGCTAGACCCACAGAAAATTCCTGTTACGGAGACAAGTAACAGAACATAATGTCACTAGAGGTGAGATAGATGGGCATCCCACAATGGTACCATTAAGCTTGTACCACCAGAAGAAAACAAGAATAGATGAGCAGAAGGCTGAAGGCTGTCACCCCAATAAAATGTCACATCCTCTTATCCATATTCTTGATTTGAGCCAGTTTTCAGACTCAGACCAATTGACTGAAGAGGTGGCTTTGTCCCAGGAGGAAGGAGTCTACAACACCATGGCAAGTACACAGTAATGACTCCCACAGTCCTTCCTCAAAGGAACCTATAGCTATTTACTTGGGTAGCTGTACACTGGGGAAAGGGGAACAGTCAAACATTTGGAGGACTGTTGGACATAAGTCTGAGCTAACACTGATACTCAAAAAACTAAGGCATCACTATCCTTCCCCTTCTGTTAGAGTCAGGGGTACATAGGGACCAGGTAATAAGTGGGGTCCTGGCCAAGATCTGGCTTACGATGGATCCACTGGGTCCATGGACCCACCTAGTGGTCACTTCTTTTTTTTTAAAATTTTATTTATTTATTTATTTATTTATTCTTGGCTGTGTTGGGTCTTCATTTCTGTGCGTGGGCTTTCTCCAGTTGCAGCGAGCGGGGGCCACTCTTCATTGCGGTGCGCGAGCCTCTCACTGTCGCGGCCTCTCTTGTTGCAGAGCACAGGCTCCAGACGCGCAGGCTCAGTAGTTGTGGCTCACGGGCCCTAGTTGCTCTGTGGCATGTGGGATCTTCCCAGACCAGGGCTCGAACCCGCGTCGCCTGCACTGGCAGGCAGATTCTCAACCACTGCGCCACCAGGGAAGCCCCCTAGTGGTCACTTCTGTGGGCTCGATATGCATCTTTGCGATTCATGTATTCAGTAGTTGGTGCAACCCCCATACAGGATTCTTGATCAGTAGGGTGGGAACTATCATAGTGGGGAAGGCAAAGGGGAAGCCTTGGAACTCTGTCCTTGTTTGGGGGTAATTCTCCGTAGTTATGGCACTTCTGCTCATCTTCTGAGCCAAGCACGCTGCAAGACTGTTTCTATAACAGACAGTCTTAGAAGCTAGAAATAGTGTCTCTAAGATAGAGACCCTCAGACACATTCCAGGGAGATAAAATCTCCCTCCTCCCAGAAGATTTTCTTACCTTCTAGAGTAATAAGCCTAATCTTTCTCTGGAGAGGAGGATGGGTGTGTTTGCCAGCAGCCTCATGTAGGATTTAGTGTTTCCTAAGCTCGTTGTTCCTTGCCTGTGACATAGACATGTGTGTGTGTGTGTGTGTGTGTGTGTGTGTGTAGCATCCACTAAGCCCACTCCACATTGTCCCATGGAGCTTGGGGGACAATGGGAATCCATGCAAACATTTTGTGCCATAACTAATAAATATATTGTCTGAATGCATTTTTGCCTCATTGTTTTGTTACCAATCAAATGTATGAAAGTGCAGAAAGCAAACCTTATGAACTGCTTGATTGCTTGGCCTGACTCTCCATCCCCCTCCAAAACAAGAGAGCAAATCAAAAACAGGATCACGTCCTGGAAAGGATGGCAGGAATTGCTGACACTCTTAAAGACCTAAAGCAGGAGTTGGTAAATTACAGCCCACAGGCAAAATCTGGCCCACCACCTGTTTCTCTAAATAAAGTTTTATTGAAACACAGCCACTCATTTGTTTACATATTGTTTATGGCTGTTTTTGCAGTATAGCAGCAGAGTTGAGTAGTTACATCAGAGAATGTATGGCCACAAAGCCTAAAATATTTATTATCTGGCCTTTTGCAGAAAAGGTTTACTGACTCATGATCTAAAGATGTCAGAATATGCCATCTCCATACATGCCTCAGTCTGGACCCTGGAAGAAACCAGATGGATCCTGAAAGATGACAATGAACTACCACAAACTCAACCAAGTTGTAGCCCCAATTGCAGCTGTCATGCCAGATGTATTGACTTTGTTAGCTCAAATTAACATGGCCTCAGGTACATGATATGTGGTAATTGATTTGATAAATGAATTCTTTTACATTCCTACCAGAAAGGAGGATCTGAAACAGTTTGCACCCACATGGAACAGGCAACAATATGCATTCATAATTTTGTCCCAGGGATATATGAACTCTCCCTGCAAAAGAGATATGAATGCTTTGAACATCCCACAGCACAGCACATTCAGTCTATCCTCTACATTGATGATATTGCAATAATTTGGGTCAGATAAGAAAGAATTGGCTAGCACATGGGATGCTTTAGTGTGACACATATGCTCCTGAGAGTGAAAGGAATAATCAGAGTCTGCCACATCAATACAATTTTTAGGAGTACAGTGGTCAGGGGCATGCCAAGACATCTCCTCCCAAGAAAAAGGTAAAGTATTGCATTTATACCTCCCATGAAGAAGGAAGGAAGCACAGTGCTTGACAAAACACCAGTAGATTTTGTCAAGTTCTGGAAGTATCATATTATATACTTTGCAGTACTGTTCTAGCTCATATACTGGCTGAAATGAAATACTGTATACTTCGAGTAGAGCCAGAGCCAGAAAGGACTTTGTAGCAAGTCTAGACTGCAGTGCAAGCAGCCTTGCTACTTGAGCTGTATGACCCAGCAGAACCTATGCTATTGAGTTGATGGTGGTGGACAAAGATGCTGTGTGAAGCAAATGGTAAATTCCAGTGAAATAACCACAGTGAAGAACCCAGGGTTCTGCAAGGCCATAGATCTGCAGTGTAGAATTATACACCTTTAGAAAATAGCTTCTGGTAGAGATGGAGCACCTGACCATGGAACACAAGGTGACCATGAGTCCAGAATTTTCCATCATGGTCTAAGTCTGTCATCATGTCCTCAGGTTGGGCTGGCCCAGCAGCAGCCCAACAAAAATGAATGGGATGAGACTGAGCAATGGTTGGCCCAGAGGGTGCAAGCAAGCTGCATGAATAGATAGCCTAGATCCTCGTGACTTCACTCTCAGCTCATCATATACAGGAGGCTGTATGACAAGCTGAAGGAGGAAAAACCCAAGCTTGGTTTACAGATGGGTCAATGTTATGGGCTAAATATTTATGCCCCCCCAAATTCATATGTTGAAGTGCCAACCCTCAATGTGATGGTATTAGGAGGAGAGA
Organism: Globicephala melas; assembly: GCF_963455315.2. Classification (NCBI taxonomy): domain Eukaryota; kingdom Metazoa; phylum Chordata; class Mammalia; order Artiodactyla; family Delphinidae; genus Globicephala; species Globicephala melas. Next base: position 42,981,210 of record NC_083315.2, read on the forward strand.
CCTATGGGAGGTGATGAGGTTTAGATGAGGTCATGAGGGTGGAGTCCCCATGACAGGATTAGTGCCCATATAAAAAGAGTAAGAGACACCAAAACTTATCTCTGCCATGTGAGGATAAAGAGAGAAGGGAGCTGTCTACAAGCCAGGAAGAAGGTCCTCACCAGGAACAAAATCTGCCAGCACATTTATCTTGGACTTCCAGCCTCCAGAACTGTGAGAAACAAGTGTCTGTTATTTAGCCCACCCAGTCTATGGTATTTTGTTATAGTAGCTGAGCTGTCTGAGACAGTCATCTTGGGATGTGAATACAAGCTAAAAGTGGATGGCCATTGCAGTTGCTCTAGAGTCTTGCTTAAGGGTGGCTTTGAAAGTCAGAGGTGAGGAAAACCCTTCCAATGGGTTCTACTTCATGCAGTGCACCTCATCGTTCACTTTGTGCAGAAGGAGAATTGGACCATAGTAAGAACACATTATAGCTCATGGGTAATATGAGTAGTTTGTCTGGGTGGTCAGGAGTCCGGACAGAGAAAGATTTGGAGATTGAAGACAAAGAGGTCTTGGGTAGCAGCATGCAGATGCCCATATGGCAGTGGACACAAGGTATGAAGATCTTTATATCACATATTAACATCTACCAGAGAGCATCCACCATGGAGGAGACAATATTGTCTCCAGGTTCCCCTCTGGGTGGATGAGGTTTTATAAGATCTGCACTGTAGTTCACTGTCTCCTTCTACCCAATACCACTCCTCCCCCTCCTTTCACAGGTGTTGATCCTTAACAATCTTGGAAGTTAAACTCTGTTTTAGTGCCTGCCTCCAGAGAACACAAACTGCAATAAAGAGGAGGAAAAATATGTGAATTAAAGTCACCCCAAATCACAACCCCCACCATAAATAGAGAGCGTGTCTCAGAGACATGATCGCTCTGACATAAGTATATGAAATCAGCCAAATACATTGTAAACTGTTAAGACACTCTTCTGTTTATTCAATAACAGTGTCAAAATCTCAAATTTTTCATCAGAATAAAATATTAAAGATTGCCAGTATCACGTGCAAGTGATTTGTAGCCCCCAAACATTTTAAGAATGCTACATTCATGCCATCCAGACATACTGACAACCAATATTTTCCAATATATACCTCCAGACCTCTTATCCTAGGTATTAGTTATCTATTAGTACCAAATTACCACAAACTTGACAGCTTAAAACAACACACATTTACTATCTCACAGCTTCTATGGGTAAGGATTCTGGACATCCTCTTTCTTGGAGTTTCCAACAGGCTGCATACAAGATGTTGGCCAGGGCTGGGTCTCATCTGAAGGCTCAACTGGGGAAGTTCACTCAATGGTTGCTAGCAAGATTCAGTTCCCCATGGGCTATTGGACCAAGGGCCTCAATTCTCCAGTAGCTGTTGGCTGGAGGCTGTGCTCAGTTCCTTGCCAAATGGGCCTTTCCAACATGGTGGTTGGCTTCATCAAAATGTACAAGCCAAGAAGGCAATGGAGAGAGTCTGATAGCAAGATAAAAGTCACAATCTTTTGTAGGCTAATTATAGAATTGAAATCCCCTTAATGTTCCTGTGTTCTACTGGTAAGAAACAAGTTACTCATTGGAAGAGGATTATACAAGGCCATGAATACCAGGAGGCAGACATCCCTGGGCACCATCTTGGACGATGCCCACTCCACCATGAAAATATGTACATGTTTATGCTTGCAAAGTGGGATCATATTGTTTTATAAACTTCAACTTACTAAAAATGCAACTTAACTTTTTTTTTAACATCTTTATTGGAGTATAACTGCTTCACAATGGTGTGTTAGTTTCTGCTGTACAACAAAGTGAATCAGCTATACGTATACATATATCCCCATATCTCCTTCCTCTTGTGCCTCCCTCCCACCCTCCCTATCCCACCCCTCTAGCTGGACACAAAGCACTGAGCTTATCTCCCTGTGCTATGCAGCTGCTTCCCACTAGCTATCTATTTTACATTTGGTAGTGTATATATGTCCATGCAACTTTCTCACTTCGTCCCAGCTTAGCCTTCCCCCTCCCTGTATCCTCCAGTCCATTCTCTACATCTGTGTCTCTATTCCTATCCTGTCCCTAGTTCTTCAGAACCATTTTTTTTAATTCCATATATATGTGTTAGCATATGGTATTTGTTTTTCTCTTTCTGACTTACTTCACTCTGTATAACAGAATCTAGGTCCATCCACCTCACTACAAATAACTCAATTTCATTTCTTTTTATGGCTGAGTAATATTCCATTGTATATATGTGCCACATCTTCTTTATGCATTTATCTGTCGATGGACACTTAGGTTAAAATGCAGCCTAACTTCTATATACACAAATGTCACTTATTTATGAGTTAAGGACTGCATAGTATTCCACTGAATAGCCATCACATGATTTACTCATGAAACCCTATTGCCAGACAATTGGTTGTTTTCGATTTTCCATTTCTATAAACGATGTTGCTGTGAACATCCTTGTAACTAAACATTTCCACACTCATTTATATGTTTGCTTAGGAAAACATTTCTAGAGATGGATGGAATTGTTGGGTTGAGGACATACTCTTTTTAAAGACTTTTGTTATGTTATGAGGTGTTTTTAACTGATCTCCATTTAATGGACTTAGGTTAACAAAAGGCCTTCATTCCTCTCTGTAAATCGTACTGCTGCTCCTAGCGCATAATGGCTGTGCAGGAGCAGGCCTCTTCCTGGTGGGTCTGCCCATTTCCATTCTCACTGACCATCAATTCCTCTATAGAACAGATGTCCCATATAACATGATTTCCATAATATCACTAGGTTTGCCCTCCAGAGAAGTTGCTCCAAATTACCCCCCTGTGAACAGTATATGGGATTATCCCCCTCTATTTAAAATCTATTATATGAGAAGGTGCTGACCCATCTTCAATAAAGTGCACACATACTGGGTTCTTTTCCTAACAACAATGTGAGTTTCACACAGATCTAGTTCTTAGATGCCCCTGGAGCCAAGCACAGATCACAGGTATGTGAATCAGACTAGATGTGAAAACAACAAGGGGTGGTGGACCCTGTTGAGAGCTGAAGTCTGTGGCCCACTAAAGGCCTTTAGACTCAAAAAATTTTAAACTACTTTGCTGGCCCAAGAAGGTATTTTTGTGACTCAGCGTAAACTTGGGCTATGAGTTTATGATCCATGATTTATACTTGAGAGACACTTGGTAAAAAATAATTTCCTCTGGACATGGAAAAATGCAATCTGTCAGCAAAGCCAACTGCCCTAGATAGGTGACACTTAAGTCTTTACTCCAAAAATGTCATATGAAATGGGTCAGCAGGAACTCCAAGATGGACAAAGGGCATGAAGATTAATAAACATTCTCTTCTTGGGAAGCAAAACTAGGTGTCATAAAAAGCATAAATGAATGAACAAATGATGACAGCTTTTCTGGTACTGTGTTCCCTTCCTCCCTACCTGCTACAGGAGTAGAACACTCTCACTTTCAGAACCTGTGAGTAATGCGAGATGCATTTATAAATACTCCCACACTTGCCATGAATCTCCACATCCCTGGAGGACTGACTATAGGAATCCATTAAGTTAATGAGGAGTTGGGTGCAGCTATATCTATGCAACATGTGACAAGTGTCACCTCATAATTGAATTGGGGATCTTTTGCAAAGACTCTGAGGGAAAAGCTCTGGCTTCAGTTTCTTAAAAATCAGATTGCTGGGCACAGAGCTGGGCACATAAGGGGAAGATGTTTACTAGGATCTTGTGGCAGGTGTGTGAGCTGTGAGGACACAGATACTGTCTTAATATCACCCTCTTCCTCCTCCTTCAAGGAAGTGGATTTGCTGTTTTATATCCCTTTCTTTGGGGGAGGGGAAGGGATGTCAAGAGAAAGACTCTGGTTTTTGGTCTAATTATATGTCAGGATATCTGGGGAAAGTGGGGACATTTCATATTTTTAACTTTTTGATTTAAAACAGCTAGAAATGTACATCTTACTGTGGTTGTGCCCAAATCAGGAATAGTGCAAAGTGTTGATTTATTATTGATTTTCACTGATGGTGCAAGGCGTCATTCTATTACTGACTTTTGTTATTGATTGTTTGAAGAACTGCTCAAATTTAATTCCTTCACCCAAGCTAGAAGGGGCATTAAGAAAAGGACTCCTCTGAAGAAATACCTTGGATTCCTCTGAAGGAATAACTCGGATTTTCCAACTAGTTTTTGATCATCCACATCCATATCCCCTTGACTTGTTTGCCTTGGATACTCATTTCCAGAGATACTACTGTAACGACTTTTTCATCTCAATTCCAGTTACATTGTGATTGAAACTGGCTTCTGAGACAGGTCAATAAGCAAAATGTTAGATTCTTGCCTCTGTAGGTGATTGTCTCCTCGCTATACTCCCATTCTCTCAATTTCCCTTTCGACTCTTCGTGGTCCAGTACTTTCCTGGCACTGGCTCAGCCCAGGGATACCACGTCATTCTGGGTAAGCCCGACCCCCACCCCGCCGCCCATCTTGCACAGTGCCACCTGGTGGTTTCCCTCAGCTATTACAGCAGGACAACAAAAGCAGTTGCGGGGAAAAGCTTATCAAATGAATGGAAATGAAAGCATCCAGGACTGACTGCATAAAAGAAATCAAATGACTGATAGAAAAAATTTCCTCCTTTTGTGGAACGGCCATAAATTCACAAGTTGTATGAATGCAGAGTAAGGATTGATTCTGCAGGGACTAGTTTACAAACATCCAAAACTATATTCCTATCCACATCTTCTTTGAAAATACCTTTTATATTTTATTTTGTCAGTGAATGAAGGATGACTTTTGAGTGGTAAACCTCTCCCTGTGAAAGCCTCTCTCTACCGGCTTCTGAAAGCAAAACTGTAAAATGGTTTTCTATTATCTAAAAAATTATGTTGAATCATCAATATTATTGATACTTAAGAGTTTATCCTTTCAAACGGCTGCAGCGACCTTGCAACAACAATTCAAAGAGTCTCTTCATTCAAAGAGTCTCCCTCTCATAATCTCACAATGGCTAGCTGTGCACTGTTGTCCTGGGTCCTGGCTAATATTTTTCCGTGTGAAGGAAAAAAGAACCAAGTGGCAGTAATCTTTTTAGTATTTATCTTCTTTTTTTTTCTTTCGCTATGCTTTAGAAATAACAACAAAATGTTTCTGAGATGTGATTTTTAAATTTCCCTATTTTTAAAAATAGATGCTGCTTAGTGATTTCTGCTTTGTCGTTATTTGTGGTCAATTCCATTCTAGAAACGAAGGAAAAGAAGTTCTTTTCCTGCCAGCTTCATCTTTCCCATTGATTTCCTTTCCCAACACATGCCCCTAATGGAGCTTGAAATGAATGCAGCTTTGCTTTTGTTTTCTTCCTTTGCAGTGGCACACCTCTGCCAGAGGCCAGCTGTGGTCTGATCCTGGGGCACTCATCCTGCATGAAGGACATCTGCCCCTCCCAGCGGCTGGCACACAGACATGGTAAGGAAGGGGAGGTGAAGATGCCATCCCCTTTGCTAGGCCTGGAACCACAAGAGAATAGTATCCTTTGAAATGAGCTGAACTATAGGGAAAAAAACAAAAGGTTTATAAAACCCATAAAAGCTAAGACGTTACCAATTCAAGTAGAAAATAGGATGACAGTGCTGAGAATGTGAGGGGGGGTTTGTTATAAAAGGCCAAAGGAACTCACTTATATCTTGAAAACTACAAAATAAGAAATAGAGTTACAGATGTAGAGAATAAACTTATGGTTACTGGGGGGTAAGGGGAGGGGAGGGATAAATTGGAAGATTGGGATTGACACATATACACTACTATATCTAAAACAGATAACTAATAAGGACGTACAGTATAGCACAGGGAACTCTGCTCAGTACTCTGTAATGGCCTATATAGGAAAAGAATCTAAAAAAGAGTGGATGTATGTATATGTATAACAGATTCATTTTACTGTACAGCAGAAACTAACACAACATTGTAAATCAACTATACACCCCCCCAAAAAAAAGAATGACAAAACTCATCAAATTGTCCAAATGGGGATTATTCACACAAAGGAAAAGGGGAAAGGAAGGACATGGTAAAGAAAGTCTTCCAAGTTCTCCAGCTGTCACTGGGTCTCTCTTTCTTCCTGACCTTCCCTGTAAGCTCTAGAAGCACAGTCCACACAAACAGCTGAATCAGTGGATGTGAGAGAGTTTGGCCAAGGACCTCATGAGCACTTACAGAGGTAAAATAACCCACAATGGGGCCCTTCTGGATCGGAGACTCCAGTTTTTTTCCTTTTGGAAGAAAACTGAAAGAGTAAACTGGCCTTCCTAATCTCTCCAGAACCCATGCGCTGCTATATTGGGAAAATCTTGTGGCATTTCTCTGACTCAGTATGTGAGCAATGTAAGTGCTCACCAGGGTGGCTGTTAGGTGCCCAGTCTACCTCCCACTGATGTCAGATGGCTAGAGGCGGCTCCCAGGGCCACTCAGGAAAATCTACTAAACAGCTTTCGGACCAAAAGAGGGACCCAGCTCTCATCTGTCATCTCAGTGAATTTCCAGAAACCTAAGAAATGGACTGTATTTCTTCACTGGATCATGGTTATAGCTGGGGTTCTATTACTGACTAAGGACTTGGAAGCAAGTAAATCATAGCTATCACCAATAATATGCTTACGTCAAGGCAGGTACACAGCTACAAACGTCCATAATCATTCAGAATTGTCAAAAGTATCTCCCTGTATGTAAACTTTTAGTCTAAGCTTCAATTGCATGTGGGATCCCAATGTACTATGAAGAATATTTGTAACATAAAAACATGCAACTCTACTTGGTGGTAAAGATAGTCTTTCCAAGAAAGTGTTCACTGTAATAAATGTTGAGTAGTAATAATACCCTTTTAGAGTCTGGATGAGTTTGAGACAATTTGGATTTAATAAATTTCCAAAAAAATATATGTTGTCTGGGGAAACTTAAATTACGGCTTTCTTTTTCATCTCAATAAATTTCCTCCCAGCAAAAAAGAGGATATTTCACGATGTGTAGTGGTCACCTAACTGCATTTAAAGTGAGGATTATTCTTCTCAAAGAGAGCTGTGCACCATAGGATGCCTTGAAGGCCTGGACAAGAACTTTATTTGTGAAGATTTGAAAAGAAAGGATGTCTTTATGAACTTCATGTTTCTTTCACCCTCACCCTTCATTTTAACAGATCGTCAGTATTGTTGCCAGCATGAAACCATGGTCAGCAGAATTTGAGCAATGGTGGGGCAGAGGGGAAGAGGCCCCTCAACCCCTGCGAGTTGCACGATTTGGGGCACCATGTGGGCGTTAAGCCACTGTCTCCTCTCTCTGCAGGTGGCTCTCTGAATCGCCCCTTTGCTCCAGAAGCTGGGGCTGGGCTGAGATGTAGAACAACCAACAGAGAAATCCAGGTTAAGTGATGATCAGTGACATCAGGTGAGAAGTATATGAGAGGGAAGACACGCCGAGGCTCCCAACATGAGTGAGGCACGGTGTTGTAGACTGTGCTTTCCTTCATTGTAAATTGCAATATGAATACTAGGTAGATGTTTACAAAACATCAAAGAAAGATTGGAAATTGTTTGCAAAACGAATTTTCTTAATATGTGTGTTTATATTGGGTTATTGAGAAAGAATATTAAACTTTGGGAGAAAAAAATTCAGTGCAGAGAAAATAGGCATGACAAATTTTAATGACATTTTTCTTGATTACAGAGTCATTTATGATCATTGTAGAAAATTTTATAAAACAGAGAAAAGTATGTAGAAAAATACAGATCAACTCAAGTTTCACCATCCAGCAATAACCACTGCTCACATTTTATATATATATCCTTTCTATGTTTGCATTATCCTAAATAATAAATGAAAGTCCATATGTGATGAGCATTTACTTTATGCTAGAATTCCATGTACTTTAGATACGTTATCTTAGTTCATTCTCACGGAAATTTGTGAGCTGAGTATTGTTATTTTCCTCACTTAATATTTAGGAGACTGAAACTTGAATACAGATCACACAAGAAGCTAAGTTCTGAACAGTGATCTATGTGATGTGGAAATCAACTCTAAACCAGAACTACTCAAAGTGTGGTCCATGGACCAGTACTGGTGTGTGAACTGTATGTTACTGACCCCTGCTGAGAGATGTACAGAAAGTAAAGACAAACATTTAGAAACTTTTATAACAATTTCACATTTGCAACATCTCTGTGTGTGATTAAGGGCTCCCCTAGATGAAGAGGGTTTGGGGATGCCTGACAGCCACAGTGAGTAGCCCATGGTGTGAAATGCATACTAGTCATGCAGAAGGACATGCACTGGTCTGCAATCGATGAGCAATTTAAAACCTAATAAAAATGCTGGTCCTGTGCCATGAATAGTTTGAGGAGCACTGCTCTGTTTTTAAATGTAGGTGTTATTATTCAGCTATAGTGAGGCAAATGGATCAGGAGAGCCATCAAAAAGATAGTTTGTTACTCACAGTTCCAAGAGGAGGGGGCATGACATGCCATGCAGGACCACCAGGGGAAGCACCAGGGTCAGTCAGAAAGCAGAATGTGTAGGGAAAAAATGTGGGCAAGAGCCTTTATTGTGGTTTCCATGGAAAGGAACAGGTGAGGCAGGATAAGCAGGCTTAGGATAGGCTGGTTTGCATAATTTCAGTGGGCTCTGGGGCATAGGGGCTGTCTCTAGGTATCTGGTAATGGCCTTAGGGTATTTAGGACAAGGGGATAGTGGCCCAGACTGAGAGCCCCATAAAGAGGTGGTTGGGGTGTGGACCCTGGATTGTTTGGCTTGCACATGAAAGGTACAATTCCAGGCAAATCCTTTACCATCTCTAGAAACTGACTACCCTGGGCAGGGTCTCCCTGTCTCTGCGGGGTCAGCAAGGATCCAGATGTCAAAGCATTAGAACCAAAATACCTGCTTAATACAAACCACTACACTGCGTCCTAGGGTGATAACAATGAAATAAAGGTGGGAAAATAGGGTGCTAAGAAACAGAAAATGCAACAACATGAAACTCAGCTACAGAAACAGCTCTGCTACCCACACACATGCTTATTTCTGGTCAGCAACTTCCAGCAAGTCCTTGCTTCACACAGTCATCTGAAGGCAGGCCTAATGAGGGTTTGTGTGCAGAGCTGGAGGTGGGAGAGAAAAAGCCTGCCGTGGTCTTTTCCATCCCCACTGTGGGAGAGCCTGCCAGTTGTCCCCCACATCTCTCCTTCCCTTCTTCCATGATAGACTTCTTAGCTGAGCACATAGAAGGCCAGAATAAAGATTTGTTCATGCTTCTCTTGCAGCTAGGCGTGGCCACATGACAGTATTCAGGACAAAGGGGCAGAAGCAAAAGTATCATGTGGCCAGTTTCAAGAACTTTCTTTTTGCCTTTGTCTCTTCCTCCATGCTATTGTTTAGAACTTGGATGTGATGGGTCACAAGGAAAGGGCCTCACTGTAGGGATGAGAGAGAGGAAAGCTGGAAGGACCTGAGTCCCTAAGGACCTTGGGGACCCCATGGCCAAACCGGCCCTGGCTATGTGCTTGGAGACTCGCACATGAGAAAAAACAAAAAATACCAAAAAACTTGGTTTTGGGCATTTTGTGTTTACTGTTGCTTGCAGCTAAACTTAATCCAAACTAATTCACTCATAAAACCACTGGCCTCTTGATCCTTCTGCAACTTTCCCAATCTGCTTTATCAAACCTGACTTGGGGAACTGGGAAAAAAAGACGTACAACCACAAATAATACATTTGAGGAGAAGTAGAAGAGGACTCCTAAAGGGACATTGTACAAGAAACCCACTTGGGGTCAAGGGGCACTCCCCTTTAACCAGTGTTTTGTGCTAAGATCCCAGCAGGTGGATATTCTGATGAACGCTACCATGGCTTTGGAGACTATCCCATCTGGAGTCCACTTTAGAAATGGTATTTCACCAAACCTGCTCACCAGGATGATGTGACTGTGGCAACTTCCTGTTGCCACTGGTCACCAGTGTTGTGCTGGAAATGCCTGATTGTTAAACAGGGCTTTCATTAAACATTAAAGTATATAAACTTACATTAATAAATTATATTAAAGGCAATGCATACTTGGAATGCATCACTTCTTAATTTTATTTTCTACATTTTACCTATGTTCTTTTTTTTAAATTTTTATTTATTTATTATTATCATTATTTTGACTTCATTGGGTCTTCGTTGCTGCACGTGGGCTTTTCTCTAGTTGTGGCGAGTGGGGGCTCCTCGTCATTGCAGTGCATGAGCTTCTTACGGCGGTGGCTTCTCTTGTTGCGGAGCACGGGCTCTAGGCACGCCGGCTTCAGTAGTTGTGTCTTGCGGCTGTAAAGCTCAGGCTCAGTAGTTGTGGTGCATGCACTTAGTTGCTCTGCAGCATGTGGGATCTTCCTGGACCAGGGATTGAACCTGTATCCCCTGCATTGGCAGGCAGATTCTTTTTTTTTTTTTTTTTTTTTTGCGGTATGTGGGCCTCTCACTGTTGTGGCCTCTCCCGTTGTGGAGCACAGGCTCCGGACACGCAGGCTCAACGGCCATGGCTCACGGGCCCAGCCGCTCTGCGGCATCTGGGATCCTCCCAGACTGGGGCATGAACCCGTGTCCCCTGCTTTGGCAGGCGGACTCTCAACCACTGAGCCACCAGGGAAGCCCAGCAGGCAGATTCTTAACCACTGCGCCACCAGGGAAGTCCCTTACCTATGTTCTTGAGATTATTTCATGTATGGTCTGTACATGGTAGAAATACTATATCAACTCTTCTCAACGTTGCCTTCAGTGAGGTGATGGTTGGGGCTTGAGATTGGCCATGGCTGGAACAGGTATTGAGTTAGTTTCTACCATAATGGATAACATGGGACCAGAAGAGAAATAGAGGTCCACGCCCCTTGAGAATTTACAATCTCACTGAAATGTCGTGAAAAACTAAATAAAATTGGTATGTGCAGGAGAGCTAGCACTGAACTCAACTAGAAGACAGGAGAGCTGAATTCTGTTCTCAGTTCTGAAATTAGCAGTGGGGCTGTGGTCAAGTCTTTTTGTCTCTGGGTCCCAGGGTTTTCCGTCTGTAAAATCCCCCAGGACTCCAAGCTGCAGAAGAGCAGAAACTGTACCTACGGATCCCCACTACATCCCAGCCCTCTGGCAGAGTTCCAGACACATGACAGGTGATGCAGCAACACTTAAGTAAATGAGTGGCCAGGAGCTGTCTCTACCCACTCTTCCAGCTCTGAAAATATGCAGGTCCATGATCCAAACTGAGGTTAAAAGAAGAGACACAGAACTGAGTGCCAGGGATGGCCGGCTCAGGCCAGCTTCCTCAGATGCCGCAAGGGGTGGTGGCAGGTGAGGGGTCATGCTGGACTCTGAGCAAAGTTGGGTGAGCTGACTCAGAGAAAGCTGATTCCAGGATCGCAGTGATAATTTCGCTGAAGCACTGGTCAGAATAGAGAAAGGACATACCTTTTTTTTTTTTTTGGACTGTAAGAAAGTATTTTTAATACGTGTATCTGACAAAGGACTGGTATCATGGATGCTTTTTTTTTTAATTGTATGATTCCTTTTTTTTTTTTTTTTGGTTAAACCCTTTTTTATTGAAGTATAGTTGATTTACAAAGTTGTGCTAGTTTCAGATGTACAGCAAAGTGAGGACATTCTTTTAGGTTTATCTTTGCCATCTGGTACCTGACTTCATGCTTTGGTTCAAACTACCTTTAATACCGGCTGAAGGGTTAGAAAAATCCCAGCAAAACTGAACCATTTCCCCACTCTCTGCTAACACCTCCAATTCTCTGGGGAGCACATTCCCAAGTCCCTTCCAAGATCTCCTGCTGATAATCCCAGAAACATTTACAGCAATTGCCTGGATATATTTCCTTCCTTTCTTTGGCTAATATACAGTTTTACCACTTACAAAAGCTACAGATGGAATGCAGATGTGCCTGTTTACTTTTCCTTGTTATGGCTCGATTCTGATTTTGAAGGGTGAAAAGTTGCATTTCTGAGAACATTCAAATTTAGAGTAAATTTCAGAAAGGAAGGCAGGTTCTCTCAGCTATCGGAGGTGCAGAAACACAACAGCCTATTAGTCTGTTCCAACTAAGATATTCTACTTCCTTACACCCCCCAACCCACCCTGTCCCACCGATAGCTGTTCATAGCTTCTGCTTCAGAGATGATGAAAAGTCAGGCCATTACCACTTTGCAGGTCGTTAACATTCTAAAATGTTAAAAATGTCAAAATTCTCTCTCTCTCTCTCTCTCTCTCTCTCTCTCTCTCTCTCTCTCTCTCTCTCTCTCTCTCTCTCTCTCTCTCTCTCTCTCTCTCTCTCTCTCTCTCTCTCGGAGAGAGGTCAAGGGTGAGAGTTACCAGGTAAGAGTTCCGAATGAGAAAATTATTACTTATTATTGAGTTTTTAAAACAAGTTTGGATTGACTGAAAGGCCTAGGCTCTTTCATGTGGAAAGACAAAAATTGAGATTTACGATCATGGTCTCTCCAATGATGAAGGGTGTGCAGGGAGTGAAGATAAATTTGTTCCTTGAATCCTGACATCCCAGAACTAAGAAGATACAGTAAGAATCAAAGGCAATGGTAGCTTACAAATCCATTTAGAGCTGCCTGGAGTGCTGGAGGGGGCCTTGGCAATCTGATCCCAGAAGTTGCTGAGGCCCGGGGAGGCCTAACTGAATTAAAATTTCCTCTCTGCCAGGTGAAACATCTTGGGCAATTTAGCCTCTTTTGAGCCTCCGTTTCCTCCAGTGTAAAATGAAGAAGGTGGTACCCATGTGAAAGGATTGCCAAAAGGATTCTTCATTACCACCTAAGAAGTAGTTCTGGTGAAAAGTCTATATATCTGGGGGTGAGAGGTGGAGGGAGTTTAGTTAGATGTGTAAATGGTACATGCAATTTTGAGTTTCTCCAAGTTTCAGCTCTGGGTTGCGGTCCCCACTCCTGAAGTTGGACCCTGGAAGGGGAAGCACGCCCTTAGCCAGTGTCAGGGATGAGAAGGAACCGCCCCATGACTGGGTGTGACTCGACTGAGCCCCTTCAGGGCTCTGCAGAGCTTCCTGTTCCCCTTTCCCTCATTAATACGCACTTCCCGGGGCCTGATGAGGTGCCTGAATAGCTAATAGACTCTATTAATTTGAGCTAAAATGTTAATGGGTAGTAGTGACTTTTCATTTGCTGCCACTCCCATAAACTCCTATATTTTAACCCACACATTCAATGACTTAGCTTAAAGAAATGATTACTGTGGGACCTTCCAGTTTCTTGGACAAACCAAGGCAGGAAAAAGTCACGCTTAAACAGAGGGGTCAGAAGGAGAGGAGGGGTCAGGATGGCCAAGCCAAGCGTGGGCCCACACGGCAGGTTACCCAGCATCAGCAGACGTGACACCTTGGATCCAATCATTCTTCCTCTTTCCAGATCCCAGGAACAAACTCAGTTTTTGGAGACAGCTGCAAGGGGCGGTGAATGTACACAGATCACTGTAAGAGTAGCTGGCCCACGCAGACTCAAGCCCAAGTGCTTAGGGACAGCATTCCACAATCAACTATCACAAGGGTTCCCTATTATTCTCCGAGTAAAATCCCATCTCAATGACTCTCAGTGCAAGGACAGCCTCCACGTTACAAAGCTCGTGCTACTTCCCAGCAGACGTACTTGAGGGATGTTGCTCTTTGGGTCTGGTTACAAGGGTTTCTCTATAAGGGGCGGAACTATTCACCAAGTTTCTACTCCTCCTGGCCACTTATAATGACTCCTCAAGTGAGTCCAAAGAAGGAAGCCTCTGAGGCTGGGATGATAACATGGGTCACCTAATAGGAAGTGGAAATAGACTCTATTGTAGCAGCGCTTATAGCAGCGACGTTTACCTGACCTGGGATAAATTTAGGATCATGGCAATCTCTCCACGATGTTCCGCATAGTAAGGGTGTAGTTGGTAGAGAAGCAGAGAGCTGGGGAGAGAGAGGCCAGCCAGTTCCTTCTTGCTTTTGCGGGTGATCTTATTAATCAATTATAAGCTATTCAAGAGGCCATAGCTGTATTGTAGCTCACAGCCCCCACCACAACTACAAATTTCCAGGTCTGTCTTCCTCGTGAACCATGAACCACTAGAGGGCAGGAAACATGTGCCTCTCTCTTCTTAGGCTATCTCTAGCCCCTAGCACAGAGCCTGGCACAGAGTAGGTGCTCAATAAATACTGCCAAGTGACGGAGTGCATGGATGAGTGATTGAAATGTTAAGCAGCATAACAGTTGTATCCTGTTCTGTCCTCTCCCTATCCCACAATCCCAACCATTCATCTCAGAAAAACAAAGCAAAATGATAACAAATACAACTCCTACACACAAAGAGGCAGAAGAAGGCAAAGAGGCAGAGCACAGCCAGTGCTCTGGAGGGGAAATCAAAAAGGCCCTCTCACCAACCCAGGGTTCTTCTGAAGGGGCTTAGACACCGCCAGCTCCTCTCCAAGCCCCTCTGGGACCTGGCTCTGTATGGGTGGCCCCGGGGGCACAGCCAATCTGCTTCTCCCACTCATTCACCAGGGCTTTCCAGAGAGGACATTCCATATAGCTTCTCACTTTCATAACCAGCTTGTCATTTCTGGGAAGTTTCCTGATTTCAGGATTGTTACAATCAGTGCAAGAAAAAGAAAATTGGGGTAATTATCTAATTCCAGTAAAACTTAATGGGGCCCTTCCCACCCCAGGCTAATGGTTGGTGCAAAATGTAATTTAAGTTAAGCTGTCTAAGGTTGGGGAAGCATAAAATATTCAGCACGGGGGGCATTAGCCCTTGTGGGAGCCATATTTTCTAGCAGACCTTTAGATCAAGATAAGACTCCGGGGCGGGGATTATTGATTTTGCCAGGAGAGGGCAAGAGCTGGTAAGATGAAGCCCAGCTCAGAATTAGCACCGCGAGCGCCCAGGCAGGGCGGGCACTGAGCCTGCCATTGTGGGTAGAGCAGTCACTCCAGCAGGAGCCAGGGTTCTCGGCAAGGCTGCAAGAGCTCAGTCAACTCAGGGGACTCTCTGGACCCGGTCTCCTTGGGTCTATCAATGGAGACCAAGATGACCGCCTGAAGGCGGTGGTTTCTCGGCGGTCGAGCACCTCGCCCACAAATTGCAATCTGCATCTCTGCCGAAGTTGGCCTGTCCTGGATATTTCTTCTCCCCTCCCCTTCCTCCACCACCTCTCCTAATTCGTCAACTGCTGAAACATCTGCCTGGCTGAAACGGCCTCCTCGTCGCGCGCGGGGGCTGTCCCCAGGTGTTAGTCTTTGTGTCGGGAAAACTTTGTGAGAAACCGAGGGCGCTGGACAAAGAGCGAGCGAGGGGGGGCGTTTGCCAGCCGGCGGGGTACGCCGGGCGGTGCGCGTTCTTCCCTGGGCTCAGCTCTTTACGCGGACGCACCCGGTGCCCCGAGCCCAGCCTCCTTAAGCGGGGAGTGGCAGGCTCCGGCCACATCCCAGCGCCCTCGGGAGCTGAAAGAAGCCGGGCGGGAGAAGCAAAGGCGGGAGGTTGGACACTGGAGTTGACTGGGGTGGGAGGAGGAGGGCAGAGGAGCTGAGCGAAGCTGTCAAACTGCGCGCGGAGCCCCGCGCGGGGCGGGGGAAGGGAGGGGAGGGGAGTAGAGAGGAGGGGCGGACGGGAGCTGAGAGGGAGCGAGCCGGCTCGCCGCGCCTGAGCAACCCTTGTCTGCCGCTGTCGCCGCTGTCGCCACTGCCGCCGCCGCCGGCCCGGACTCGCCCGGAGCGCAGGGTGTCTGCCCCGCTGGGCGCCGCGCGCGGAGGCTCCCGCGCCTGCCGCTGCGCCCTCCAGCCCCAGCTCCTTGCGCCGGCCCGCGTGGGTCCCGGTGGGCGCGAACCCACCATGCAGCTGCAGTTCCGGAGCTGGATGCTGGCTGCGCTCACGCTGCTCGTGGTCTTCCTCATCTTCGCAGACATCTCGGAGATCGAAGAAGAAATCGGGTAAATAGCTGCGCCTGGGCCCGTGCCGAGCCCTGGCGGGATCTCTTACCACCCCGGTACTCCGCATCCTCCCTCACGCCCGCTTTGTGTGCGCCGCGCCCCCCTGTCGCTCCGCTGGAGAGCCGGGGGAAGATTTTGGCCGGGGGTGGCTGTGCAGGGAGCCCGGGACTGTTTGGGGAGCGGAGGGTGGGGGCGCGGCTGCCACTGGGAGTCCCCGGGCAGGGAGCACTGCCAGCCTCCAGCTGGACCGCGTCGGGGAGCGGACTCGCCCACCCCGCCTCCTTCCCTCTGCATGTCCGCGCGCGTTGTCGCCGGGGTCGAGGGAGGGCGCCCGGGAGTGTCTGGGGCGGGCGGAGGGGCCGAGAGTGGAGGAGGCAGGAGTTTCTTTGTCTCCTGCTCGGCCGCTTTCTCGCCTGAGCAAAGTGGGCAGGGGGCGCGCGGGGATCTCTGTGCTGGGGGAGGGGATCCCCGGGCCGGGGCGGAGGGCGGGGTTCTTCACGGGCTCCCGGGAAGGCGAGTGTCCCCAGTACCTACAGACACGCACACGCGCCTCCCGCCGGCCCGGGAGCCCAGCACAGGGGTGTGGGCTGACACCGCTAGAGGCGGAGCGCGCGGGGGTTAGCTGAGATCCCTTCCCCACCCTCACCTGGCTTTGGGCGCTCAGCTAATCCCGCGGCTCCCCCTGTGCCCCCGGGTTCCTGTGCGCTCGCAGCGCCGCGATGGAGACCTTTCGGGAAAGTCTGTACCACCGCCCTCTCGTCTTCGGGGGCTGGGGAGGAGGATGCCTAGCACGCGGTCTAGCCCTCGCTTTTCTCCCGATCTCTCCGGCGGGAGCGGGGGGACCGCGAGCCCCTGCCCTGCCGCCGGACTTCCAAGAGTGCGCGCTCGAGGCGCGGGACGCACCTGCTGTGGGTCCTGGAGGCTGAGAGTCGCGCCCCGCCCCTGGGCCGGCCCCTCTCCGCTCCGCCGCTACAAAGAGCCACCAACCCGCTATAGGCAGGAGGGGGAGTGTGCAGCCAGGGTTCTGAGGGGCCCTTTGGAGAGCCTCCTGGCCCTGGGCAGAGAGAAAGTGAGGTCGCAGAGTGGGCAGAAAGTCCCTTCCTCCGTGGGGCTAGTCCCGCACCGCGTGCGCCCCTCCTTTGTCCCATCTGTTATTTCATTCACTATCAGCGCTAGTTGAGGGCTCGCTAAGCTGACAGATCCCTCAAAAGGGAAAGGCCAGTCCTGGTCCAGGATGCCAAGGCCCTAAGGACTCAAACCCGGGGCAGGCGCCACTACCTGCTCTTTCCTTTTCTCCTTGCCCCTTCCCATCTTGGCCACCGCAGAATTCCTTCTGTGAACTCCAGTGCTCTTCAAGTACCAAACGTTTCTCTGCCTCTCCCTCCTCCTCATTCTCGGTTTCCCCAAGAGCTCAGAAAACTTTCACAAATAGTGTTCAGTTAATACACGACATGCTCCCACGCGGAGATAGAGAAACGCTACGTTCTGTAGCTGTTCGCCTCAAAAACGTGGATCGGAAAGGAAATCAGGCAAGATAAGTCTTGAGGTGATGGAGGACGCGGTGGGGAGGGTCTTCCTCTCGGCTCCCACACCCTTCTCCCAGATGTGGGCTCTGCCTGGCCCAGACCACTTGCTGACCTTGACATGTGAGGGAAGGACCAGCAGCTGCCCATTGTTCTGCTATGAAAACGTAAGAGCTGCACCCATTCAGGCATCCCTCGCTTGTCCATTCACTGAACTTTTACCGAATGTCTTCTATAGGCCAGTGACTTTTAAGTTTTCAAATGCAATCAACAAATCACTTTGCACATAATGCTACCCTTCCCTGCCAAATGTGTTGTAACGCCCCTACTCCCCACGTTAGGTTGTTCTAACGGTATCCAGAAATAAGCTGCAAGGCCTGAGCTAAGAAGGGCATTTACATATATATTTAAATCCCAGGGCTCTTGTGCTATGGCTGTGTTTCATTGGGGGGGGGGGTCCTGCTTGGGCCCACACTGGGGAAAATTGTCTAACAATTTTGTGTCATCTGGTGTGACATTATCCCCCTTTCTGGTGCCCCTGTCCGCAGGCTGACCCCTGACTTGACCAGTCCTGACCCAGGCCTGAGACCCCTCTCCCGCAGCCCCTCGTCCAGTCCCACCCCCCAGTCTTCCCCACACACTGTTAACTCACCTGGGATTTGCCATAACTGGGGGAGGAAGGACATGAAACAGAGGACCAGCATCCCCGCAGCCCCCTATATCTGTTTTTCAAGCCAAGTTTCAAGCTCAGTCACTTATTTAATCCTTGGAAGCACCCCAACTTTGAGCAGCCAGCGGGGGCTCAGTGCCCTAGTACAGTGGCCAGTGAGGCGGCGCCAGGAGCAGGACTCATCTTCCTCACCCTATGCTTTGCCTTTCCGGGAGACCTGGGATCATCCTCGAGACCACGGTGCTATTGCACCAGCCCTGCCCACCCTTCCCCTACTTGATATTGACCTGTGCTAGGGAAGATTACAAGTTACCTGCCAGTACCACTCCCTGGGAGAAGACAATTCTGTGAAAGGATGGCTATTTCTGGAAGGCAGTGGTGGCACCCTGTGATCTTTTAGGAAGGAAAGAAGGAAGGACGGAAAGAAGGAAAAATCTCTTCTTGAAGTAAATTTTCCAAGGATTAACACATGAGAAGTAAAAGAGGAAAGACAACTTCATGTGTATCGTCTAGAGGAACAAAACTGAGATATATTTTTGCTAAACTCTTGATTCCTTTTATTGTAAAATAAGGCTTTTGCTGTGGTGATCTCAGAAGTTCTGTCCTACCCAAGGAATCATATAATGGGTTATGAAGGGCAGGGGTATTCTTCCAGGGCCTATTTCCCTAGAGACACGTCTCTTCCTAAGTGATGATTTTCAAAGTTCTGTTTCTAAATTGCTTGCTTGGGGAAATGTCTCCCTAGGGCTGAATGAGAAAAAAAAAAATGTAAAATGCTCTTCAAAGCATTCAAAGAGTGAATTCAAATTCTAAGTCAGAGATTGGGTGGAGCTTTGGTAAAACAGCCCCCATCAACTCATGCAGCACCCCAAATTTAGAGTCCGTTGGACCAAGTCGTAAGCTAAAACTCTTTTTCTGATTATCCCCTGGGCTTTAGTCTTGAGTGTAACCTTCAAGAGAGAGTTATGGGCATGGCTGTCTTGCCCACCGTGATGCCTTCAGAACCTGACACACAGAAGGCATTCAGTAAACATCTACTGAATAAATATCTTTCTGGGGTCTGGCCCAGTGTTGGGCATACACGGCATCCTTAGGGAAGGCTGACACTCACAGAGCCTTAGGGTGAGAAAGGAGGGCAGGGCTCCCCCTAAGAAACTTCCTCTCTTTTTACAATTAGGATAAATTTGACCCTGAGAAGTAGCATCTCTTATCCAAGATCACACCCTGGCTGGTTAGGGACAGGGCAAGCCTGCACAGGTCTCCTCACTTATAACCCAATGCCCTAGTCCCCAAATGAGGTCTCTAATCGTAAAACAGTTACAGAACTCTTGTTAAAGAGGATGTAGCTAGTAATAACAGAAATCATGGCAATGGTGAAGGTGAAGATGATGGTGGTCATTAACATTCATTTATTTATTGAGTGCTTGCTATGAACCAAGAGCTATTCCAAGTGCTTTATAGACGCTAACACACGTCATCCTCCTGGCAACCCAATGGTCACCTACTAGTGGCGCCAAAAGCTACTATTTGTTGAGCACAAATGCTGCCAGACACCGTGCTTACTGCTTTAAAGCACTAGCTCACTCAGTCCTCACCAAACCTCTTGAAGCTAGGTAGGGTGGCTATCTTTAGTTCATCAGTGAGGAAACTGAGGCTCAGAGAGGTTGTATAACTTGCTTGTGATAAAGCAAATGACCCTAATTCTAAGAGAAGCCAAAGCCCCTGTCTTGACTGCCGTGCTATACTGCCCTGTCCTACGAATTCTTTGCCCCATGCAGTAACATTACATAATAGGTCTCAGAACTAGCCTTCCTAACTCATCCCCCCGCATCCTTTCAAAGGCCCAGTTTTCCTAAGAGCCTGGTCTGACTTAGTAGTTACCTGCTCCCCTGCCCTCAGCGGTTTAGAAGGAGGGAAGTTGAGTAATGAGGATTGGAGAAGGACTCGGGGCTCGTCTCCCCAAAATGCCCCTCTGGTCCAGTCAAAGTTCAGTGTGATGCTATACCCTGGTTTGCCAGACAAGCTCACTGGCCATGGGCCTGAGCATCCCAGACTTATAGGTGGGGCCTTGGGCTAACGCTTCTGAAGGAGGGAAAACTCCCATTCCATTGCAGCCCTGATTCTGATGTCAGTAGAATACGCCTTCCTCACTTCTACACACCACAAGATTGGGCATCCAGGAACCTGGACTAGGTGATAGTTAAAGATGCTTAACAACTGGTCCCTCTCAGGCACTGACCTGTGAGAATGGACATCTGACTGGTCAGAACTGATGCCGTCCAGTACAAAATGGTCAGGGTCCTGGTGCCCCCCAGACATCAGACATTGTCTGGGAAGGTAATAGACAAGGAAGGACTAGCTCTGACCCACAGATCCGTGGGCTGGTAACTACTGCCATCAGCTGAGGATGAGGTGAGGTGCACCTTTTAGTGGATGAGTCCAGGTGGATGAGAAAGGAAATGACCTTGGGCAGTTGCAGTCCAGGCACTCTAAGAAACACACATATTCGCACAAGGCCGTGCAACATTTTTTTAAAGCCCACTCTTCGCCCCAGTCCTCATGTACTTCACTCAAGTATAAACATGATTGGAGGATAAAATAGGACAGAAAGAAAGTCTGGTGTTTAACTGACTTGCTCCAAGCCCTTGTTGCCAACTGTTCCTAGCATCACATTTAAATTGCAAATAGATATCCATCTTAGAAACCAATTCACCACTCAGGGCCTCTTTCCCCTTGTAAAGCGGGGTTGCTAGATTTTAAAATTGCTTAGGTTTTACAAATTGGGGCTGTTGTAGATGGCAAATGATCTCAGAGATAGTGGAATTCTCTAAAGGCTCCCATTGCTTTTAGCATGGCGTACAAGGTAATACCTAATCTGGCCCCAGCCTCTCTCTTCAGCCTTCCTGGCCTCCAGACATTCTGTATTGCTCACAGTTCCCTGGAAGGTACCATGACTTCATGCCTCTGTGCCTTTGCACATGTTCTTACTGCTTTCTAGAACAACCTCCTTGCACACACTATTCTTAACCCCACCCCCCACCCATCCTTACTTCCCCTCCCTCCTCCTTTAAGGCGAAGGCTAGTATCACCTCCTTTGCAAAGAATTCCAGGACCCCAGACCTTCCTTGGACAGTCTGGGGTAGCTGCCTCTCCCGTGTGTACACTTAGCATCCCATAGTGACAGTATCCTATGGAGATGAACTCAACAATTTTGTTTTATTTTTTCCCTTATCCCCAGCCCCTGGTGATAAGTATATGGTTTAGTAAATAGAGCCCATAAAGTATTTTTAGGATGAACAAACTTGGGCCTAGCACATGGCAAAAGTAAGCATTCAGCCTTTCTGACCCCGAAGGTCTACATGATTCTAATAACAATTAAACACCCTCCACTTGCTCAGAAAGCCCCTTGCTTTTCCCAACATGTGTATCCAGCATGGAGGCCACAGCCCAGTTAAGGGCACAGTTTTCATTGTCTCAGAATGTTGTCGAACAGGCCAATGGGAATGAAAGCACCTTTCTAATTTGTGAAAGAGGAGGGCCCAGTGATAACTTTCCCACTGTCAGTTCAGATAAAAAGCAAAGCTGTAGAGCCCCACCTCCAAGCCTCTGTCCAGCTCCTTTTCTCCAGAGAGCCCTTTCTAGCCCTGCCACTGCCAACAGTGCCAGCGCCTCCCCCGTCCTCCTTCTGCCTGGAGAGGAAGTGCCTGCTCTGTCCATCTTTATCACCTTAACGGCTTCCACACTGGCGTTAAGAGCAGACTTAAGTTGGGGCCAACTGTTTCCTTCCTAGGGCTGGTCCCCAGAAAGGATGCTGAACAGAAAGGCTGTGTTGTGTGTTTGAAACATTGAAGGAGTAAGAAGTAAGAGGTCAGGTTGATGTGTGTCATCTCCAAGATTTTCTCTATTAAGAACTTTTAAGTGGTGTTATGATTTTCAAACACTGGTCAAACCAGGGAATCGTGACGGATTAGCCAAGACTCATAGCAGCTGCAAGGACCCTCAGTGGGTTTCAGGAGCCTCGCACCTCTCAGCTGCCTCGAGCAAAAACAAATTCAAGAGGCAGGTGGAAAGATACAGTGAAAGGAGTAAGGCAGAGGCAGGAACATGAATGCCACCAGGGGGGTGGTCAGGTGGCCGCCTCCTGCCAGGGAACAGGGACAGGTCCACCTCTGCAGGAGAAGCCCCAAGGTGAGACGCTTGGGTGTCATCTGCGCACAGGGAAACCGTCCCCTGTGAATGAGTGACTGCTGGTCTGGCGCTTGTCCTTAAGTGTTGGGATTAGTCACTCTCCTGGGGGGCAGCTGGGCTGGATTTAAATTCTCCCCAGTCTCCTGCAGTTGGTCACTTGGCTAGGAAGCCGCCCAGTGTCCTGACAGGACCTGTTTGTCAGAGCATTTTCTTAGCTTCAGCTGTCACAGACTTCGCAGTGGCAAAGGGAACTGCTCAAGGGGTGTCTGTGTTACACACGGCAGGGAGCAGCTCCTCCGGACACTTCTAGCACTTGGAATCCTGATTCGCTGCTCTTGGAAACCCAGCGTCCTGCCTTGCTGTGTGGGTGTGTGTTTGAGTTCTGAAATTGCTCTGTGAGAAGGAAGCTCCTGGCTCTGTCACAGAGTTTCCTCAGCACTTTGCTCTTATTGTTGGAGAAACACGGAGACGCTCAGCTCTGCTTCCTCGTCCCCTTTTAAGGCTCCGGGCTACAATTTCTCCTCCTTCTCTTAGTTGATGGCTGGAGGTTGAAATGACCCTGAGATCAGCATTTCCCAGTGCTGATGGGTGGTGATCCAGAAGGAAAAAATAAAAGAAAAAATAAAAATAAAAAACACAGTGTAGCCATGACAATTATGTTAGTTTCAAATATGCCAACTGTCATTTCCCAAGAACTATCCTTTGAGATGCTGTTCTTTTTTTTTTTTTCTTTTGGGTATTGATGTCCTTTCTCTCCTGAAAGAGGGTGATGGTAGATAGTAGTTGTGATCTTTTTCCTAAACTGAGTCCCCAACCCCAATTCTTTGGAAATGTTACCGATCACTGAAATCTGTAGTCTGGGGTCTCAGTTTACCTTGAAGAGTAAACAGAGGGCATCGCTTCTAGAAACAGGGGCTCACGCCTCATACGTCTTTCCTCCGTGGAGGCTGGCGCCAGCAGAGAGTGACAACAGTCATGTTTTTGGGGGCGGGTCTGCTGTGTGCCCTATGATAGCCTAGGCACTTTAGCTCTGTTCACACCTGTAATCTTCCCCACAATCCTATGAGGTCCATATTGTTATTATCTCCATTTTATAATGAGGAACCCGAGGCACAGAACAGTTAAGTAACTTGGCCGAGGTCACATAGCTGGTCAGTTGCAGAGCTGGGATGGGAACCCAGGTTCCAGGGAATCAGTAGAACTCTCCCAAACGGACGTACGAAATGACATCCAGTGGGGAAAATATGCATGCTCGTGTTTCCAAAGGGTGAAGCTTGGAAAGAGAGAGGTCTGTGGGAGAGAGAAACCCGGAAAGCAGCAACGCTGGAAGAGCGCTCAGGAGACAGGAAACTAGAGGTGAGGTCGTAACGGCAGCCATATGGCAGCCCAGAAGATCAATGCGATTTAGGGTCACCAGATCCGCAGCATCTTGTTTTGGAATGGTGCCCCCCACTCCACCTTCCCCCTTTCCCTCCCGTCCAGCCCCCTTTTCGTCCCCACCAGGTCTCATCAGAGTGGTTCTGGAGCACATTCGTTTGACCAACTCATTAGAGTAGACACACACACGTACACACACACTGATGGGAGAGAAAAACAGCACAGATGATTAAGACCTGGAGGAATTTTCTTCTGGGGAAAGAGAGAAGGACTAGTGCAGTCCGCTTCCCGGAACCTGGCAAAGAGGGAAGAAAGTAGGCTGGGAGGGGACAGGCTTCTGCAGGGAGATTGTACAGACCCAGGGAGCCCGTTTCCTGGGAGCTGACATTGTGCCGAGAGCTGCACGGGGCAATCTCTTAAGCCTCACAGCCGCCACGTTTGCTCATCTGCAGATGAGGAAGTAGGGGCCCAAAGGGGTGCCAAGACTTGCTAAGGACACACAGCCAGTAACAAGGAAATTAGGTGCTAGCCAAGATTGCCCGACTCCATCCCCTACGCTGTTCATAGTGACTCTGTGTCCCCGAATCACCGGGCCGCCTGCCCCTGTCCCCCCTGCCTCCCGTCTCCTGCCTTGGGCCATTTTCTGTACCACAAAGACAGTTTGCAAAGGGAAGCTGGCAACATTAGGACTTCAGAAAGGACTCGTGGCATGTCAGGTGAGCCTCCCAAGCACTATGGCGACCGCGCCCTTGGGTGCAACGTCTCAGCAAGACTGAGGAGGGGAGGGGCACACACACCCTTGAGCTCTGTCCTTGCTGCTAGGCTTCCCATCTCCAGTTTCAAGAACAAGAATATTGGCCATGCTCGGAGGAGCGCTACACAGGATTAATTCACACCTTCTTGCTTAGTAAAAGCCAGCGTGGCTTAAATAATGCAGCGGGGAGGCTAAGATACCCGGAGAAAATGAGCTGGTAAATTGATCAGGCGACTTTCGTTTGCTCCTCTCCTGTAAGCAGCAAAGCCCCTCCTACTGCACCTCTGAGGTTCCTAAGTTTGGGATTTAGCTCTAAGCGGACTCTGCCTGATGTCCAAACTATACCCCAGTCCATAGGTTTAGTTCCCAGGAGAGGCAAAGAGAAGGGTAAGAGAGAAACCCACAGTGGTGTACAGGTCCTGGCCCGGGTAGAGAGCCTCTTAGACTGCAGCACGAGAGCAGCAGCTCCTCGACAAATAGCTCCAGAAGACCGGGACCATCCAGCATTGGGGGTGGAGCCAGCTAAGGCTCTGCAGCCCCTTCCCCAGAGGGTACCGCCGCCAAAGCTCTACCCTCCAGCGTCATTAGGATGACTCCCTTAGGGCTTCTTTGTAAATCTCTCCCAGCTGCCAGTCTGGGGCCTTCCTTTTCTCCGGTCAGTAAGGACTGTCAAGTCTTCCCTATGAGCCAGACTCACTGCTCATGCCTCTGGACACTAGGCCACACCTTTGGAGCCCCTGGGAGCTGCTATGGAAAGACTGAGGCTCTAATCGCTGATGAAACACTTATTACCTGCATGACCTCAGGCAGGTGGCTTCACCTCTCTGAGCCCCAGTTTCCTAATCTGTATAATGGAGTCACTAGTATCCAACTCACAGTGCTCTGAGGAGTAAATTATAAATCGTGGGAATGTAAAATGGTGCAGCTGCTGTGAAAAACAACAGGGTGGTTCCTCAAAAAATTAAAAATAGAATTACCGTCTGACCCAGCAATTCCTCTTCTGGGTATACACCCCAAAGAATCAAAAGCAGGGACTTGAACAGATACTTTTATACCCGTGTTTATAGCAGTATTATTTGCAATAGCCAAAAAATGTCCATGGACGGATGAATGGATAAGCAAAATGTGGTATGCATATACAACGGAATGCTACTCAGCCTTAAAAGGGAAAGAAATTCTGACACATGCTACAACATGGATGAGCCTTGAGGACATTATACTAAGTGAAATAAACCAGACACAGAGAACAGATGTTGTATGCGTCCACTTATATGACTAGAATAGTCAAATTCATGGAGACAGGAAGTAGAGGGGTAGTTGCCAGGAGCTGCGGGAGGGGAGTTGCTGTTCAGTTGGCACACAGAGCTTCAGTTTTGTCTGCAGGATGAGAACTCTGGAGACTGGTTGCACAGCAATGTGAATGTACTTGACACTACTGAACCGTACAGCTGAAAATGGTGAAAATGGTAAATTTTATGTTAGGTGTATTTTACCACAACTAAACACACACATGCACACACACACACACACACACACACACACAAATGAAAGCAGCCAGAAGAGTGCCTGGCAGGTGCTCAAGACACATTGATTTATTTGAAGAGCATAGTTGTGGTATTAACAAAGCAACATCAATGTGAGTACTATTTAATTCAAAAAATGATATAGTACAAAAATCATGGTTGGGAGGCAGTAGAGGGAGAAAAAGAGAAAGGGACGTAGACTGGAATTAGAGATACACAAACCATTTCTTTGTTGTGAGCATATCTGGCTACACTTGCTGGAGGGGGCCCAAATTCCCAACACCTGGGATTTAGGACCTTGGAAAGGGCAAACATATACTTTTCGTGGACTCTCTGTAACTACTCGTTGGCCTGCCTTCCTGTCTAACTTCAGTGGAGGGGCCCATAAGGTCTCTGTCAAAGTCTAAACTGCATGGAAGTCAGGGAGTGGTGGGGGAGGGAAGCAGGGGAGAGAGAGGTGGGAGGCCAAGGGTGCAGATAGCCCAGACCACCCCTCCCTCCCAGATCTGGGTTCCTAGCTGCGCTTTTCTTACCATCTGCATCAGAGTAGCCATGGTTAGTGTTTTTGGCTCAAGGGAACAGAGAAGGGAGTTCCTGCTGGTCTGGAACCTGCTGAGATACAGCTGACTCTCCCCATTTAGGCTCGTGCCAGGCAACTCCCAGAAGACAACTGGAGTGAGCAAGTGCTGTGGTTTCCAGGGTCAGGCAGTCCCCAAACTGGGGGCTGTTACAAACAGTGCCGGCCCCACCCCAGAGTTTCTGATTCAGCAGGTCTGGGGTGGAGCCTGAAAACTGGCATCACTTAACAAGTTCCAGGTGATGCTGATATCTCTGGCCCTTTCGAGGACCACACTTGGAGAAACACTGGGCCTTGTCAATCAAAGTGCGGTTCTCGGACCAGCCACATGGGCTTCACCTGGAGTTTTGGTAGAAATGCAAAATCTCGGGCCTCGCCCCAGACCCACACCTGATGAAATCTGCATCAGAACAAGACCCCAGGTAATTTGCATACACACTCCCTGCACTGGTGGGAATAAGTGGTTTCATGGCCTTCTGCAGAGCCCCAGCCCAAGGCAAAGACCTTGGCCCATCAAACCAGGGGAAACTTGTCTGAGGATCCCTGTTGCCCATCAGAGTTGGCCTTGACTCTCAAAAGGATGTCAGAAAAATCAGTAATGGTTATTATTACAGCTGGATGCCTGTGTGCACACTAGGGGTTTTCATACATTATTTCATTATAAAACCCTGGAAAAACCCATTTTATGGATGAGTAATCTGAGACTCAGGTAAAGTAACTGCTCGATAAACACAGAAAAAAGAACTGAATTTTATGAAGGTCTACCTGGCCGTTTCCGGGGTGCTGGGGTTTAGGCCTGTGGATTAACCTTCTTCTCTCCCTTTCACCCTCCCACAAATGAGGCCTGAGGCATGAAGTAAGGCAAGGAGAAATCTTTTTTTTTTTTTTTAATGCAGTTTATTTTCCATCTCATCCATGAGGCTTTTTTTTTTTAATCTTGATTTCAGAGTTAACCCTTTCTTTGCAACTTTCTTGGCCAAGAAGGTGTTAAAACTTGGTTTTTGTTTTTTGGGTTTATTTTAGCCATGCCGTGCAGCATATGGGATATTAGTTCTCCCACCAGAGATCGAACCCATGCCCCCTGCATTGGGAGCACAGAGTCTTAACCACTGGACCACCAGGGGAGTCCCAAGGCAAGGAGAAATCTTAACCAAGGGTTGAATTGATTTATTAAATGAGCTTAAGGAGGCCGCAATGTCTGTACCAGAATAACTTTGACCCAGGGCTGGAGCATGTGATAGAAATTTCCAGAGAAGCTGGTCAATCAAGTACTCCTTGACTGTGTCATTAAGTCCCCTCGTGAGCTTGGCTTGGAAGTGATCATTCGCACAGCCAATGGCCCCACTTCACAGTTGGCACACGTGGTTACAGTTCCCTAGGGTTCTTGGGGTTCCTGAGTGGTTTTGGTGGCCTGCCCAGCCAGCGATCTAATTCCAAACTCCATTCTCAGTTATAAAAAGCAGAGGAATTGATGGGGGAGGCCTCTAGGGGCTATCGAAGGCAAGTAGAGGGGAGCCTTTAAAAACCAATCTGCTACTTCAGATAAAGACAGCCTCTGGGCAGGCTGGAAGCCAAGAATTTAATTGTATTTATTTTTGCCATTACTTTCTATTTAGGGCAAGGGATATTGGTATTCTATTTATGGTAACGATATAAAGGTTCCTTTGATGATTAATTCATTTAAGTTTTTAAGTGAGTCGATTTAAAGAAAACTATTAAGTCAATAAAGTGGGATTAGCAAAACACGTAAAGGTAGACCCCAAAAATGACTGAAGTCGATGCTGTGATGACGTGGCTGCTTTACTTCTCTCTGTGACCGTTATCTGCCCCCTTGGCAGCAAAGCCGCCACAAGTCCTTGTAAAACTTCTATAGGGAGTAAGTGAGTTAATCTTCCAAAAAAGTACCTAGTTACAGATACGATTTCTCATTGTATCTGGGAAATTGCCCAGTGCTCAAAAAAAGAATTCTCCGATGAAACAACCTTGTGGATGACTCAAAAGTCAAGGATGATTGAGCCCTGCCACCAACTCCCAGAAACACCACTAGGTGAGACTCCCGTCTTAGAGTCTCCCGGCACCCTCTATATTTTCCTCCTCACGGTTCATATTTCTTGCCTGGTGCCTTTCCTGCCTGGTAGATTGTAGCTTTAGGAGGGCTAGGACCATTTCACATCTGTGCTGCATTGTACTTTCAGCCCCTTGCACAGAGCCTGGCAGAGAGTAAGTGCTGGTTTGGAGAATAAAGGAAGGAAAGGAGGGAGGGCAGGAAGGAGGGAGTTAGTTCCAGAGAGAAGCTCAGAACAGCTCCTGCCACCTACATTCTGCAATCATTTATATATTCCTTTCCATGGCCAAAGGAGAGAAAATATGATGGTTTATATCAGCTCCCACATGATTGTCTGATTTGAAATCCGTTGAGTTCCGTCTTGGTTATAGATGAAACGCACTTTTCCTTTTCCCTGATTCCTTGGAGAAAAGACCAGCCCACTGTTAAAGGTTTCTTAACAGGGTAATTCATGGTGCTATATACAAGCTCCATGGCCTGGTACACAGAAGCCAGAGGACCGGAGGGATGTGGATGTGGCCAGAATTGGGAATCAGGTGCACTGGCTCCTGGCAGGCTGAGATCGTGCTGATAACAAAGAGATTAATAAGGGTCTGCAACCTCCTCCATCCTGTAGTATCAAGGAGGGTTTTTAAATCAATGCTGGTCTGGCTGGCTGAATGGTACCTAATCTTACCTTTTGAAGCTGGAATATTTGAGAGTTGAGATCAATTGATATAAAATAAAGCAAACTGTGTTGACGTTTGGGTTTGGGGTCTTCATCAGATTCCCATTGTGTAGTGTTGTTTTTATTTTCTGTCTTGGAAATAGGTGGAGATTAGCCACTGGAGAGGGTTGTTCTGCCTGGACCAGGTGATGGTATATTTACTTCTGTTCTTCTTTTTTTCATCTTCCACAAGATGATTCTCCATGAGGGAAAGATCCATTTCTATCTTGTTCATCTCCATATACCCAGGGCAAGTCGCCCAGTAAATGCTCAATGACTATATCTCAAGTACAGCACTTTAGTGTAGCCAGCACACTCTCTGCCAGGGACCAAGTCTGCTGGAAAAGTCAGTCTGTTCCCAGTTAGGTGCAGAAACAGCCGCCTTACAAGGCATCCCAGTGCCCCTGGAGAAAAGCCGCAGGAAGGCTCCCTGGTACCTGGTTTCCGTGACTGTTACCACGAGTCTGGTGTGGTCATCACAAAGCTGTGTGAGTGAAATGCATCTGATTCGTCACACACAAGGGCTCACAAGCCCTGTGTGAGATGCTGGTGACAGGCAAAGATGAACCCAGCACAGAAAAAGTGCCTGAGGAGTTTGTGGTCTGATGGAGGAGAAACTCTTGAAAGTTTAGGCATTTTTCTGGCCAGAGGATCCATACATTTTAAAATATTTATTTATTTTTGGCTATGTTGGGTCTTCATTGCTGCACGTGGATTTTCTCTAGTTGTGGCGAGAGGGGGCCGCTCTTGGCTGCAGTGAGTGGGCTTCTCATTGCGATGGCTTCTCGTTGCGGAGCACAGGCTCTAGGCAGCACGGGCTTCAGTAGTGGCTCGCGGGCTCTGGAGCACAGGCTCAGCAGTTATGGCGCACGGGCCCAGCCACTCCACGGCATGTGGGATCCTCCCAGACCAGGGATCGAACCCTTGTCTCCTGCATTGGCAGGCAGACTCCCAACCACTGAGCCACCAGGGAAGGACCCCATACATTTTAAAGGATTCTCAAAGGATACCACAAAGCTGAAGAGGAGCTGCTATGAACAGTTGAGACCCTTGAAATGTTGTGAACAGGAATGTGCATCACACATCGTCCTGTGTGAGGATGAGAAAATGTCTGGGGTGAGTGAGAGCTGGGAGATCTGCCACCTCAAGGGCAGGCCCTAAGCTCTCAGGGCCTCAATTTCCCCATCTGTAAATGAGGTTCAACAACCCCACAGGTCTTCTCTAGCTGCAAAGCATCACCACTGGATACCTTCCCTGTTGAGTGAGTCCAGACTCACTGGAAATAGCTAATCCTTTTTCTATGCCTCTAAATTCCTTGCCCTGAAATCTTAGAGTAGGGCAATAAGAAGGTGCTGAGCTATTTTCACCTACCACCTGCTCTACATTTAAAAGGGGAAAAAGCCACTCTAAGGGAGGTGGAAGGCAAACTTACACACTGAGGGTCTGCCACATGCCAGGCATCACAGTGGATGCTTTCACATCTCAACGAAGCCTCTTGATGAACTGGCAAGACAGGCTCAGCAGCATCTTTATTCCCCGCCTCTCAGTACCACTTGGAGAATCATTCTATTACAGCAGGATGGGTGTTCCTGATAAATTATGCTCAATGTACCACATTTTAGAAAAGCATGTGAGTGTATGTAATAAAATATAGAAAAGCTGGCATCAGTCATAGCTCAATTGGAGGATTTCGGAAGCCTTCTTCCTTCAGTTATCAGGAAGATTCATTATCACCAGCAAGCATCTCAGCCTAGTAAGCGTCCCTGTCCTCAGTGGTGAGCCCTGCCATGTCACAGAAGCAAAAACTGACAATATTGTGCTCCTAGTGATGATGATTCAGATCTGTAGGAGCTCCAAAGAGGGAGTCCCCACAAAGGGCGGTGGCAAGAGAAACATTTTCTAGACGAGGTGGGATCAGGGTGGGAACCTGAAGGAATGGTCCAAGACTTAGCTGGAAGAAGAATGAAATTGATGATCCAGATAGGGAGAATGGCCTGAGACAAAGAAGGTTCAAGTGCACATCAAAGAGCTGTTCCTACCTTTGGGGCTTGGCTGGAGTGGGGGGCTTCGGGACGACCTGAGGGTGGAGGAAAATACGATAGGAGAGGGGGTGCAGAGCCAGGCTGTCAGGAGCTGAGGAACTCACACTTGATTCTTTGGGGGGTTGCTTTGGTCTAATCTGGGGTCCAAAGACCTCTAAAGAGTCTGTGATGGGTTTTAGGAGATCCATGAACCTCTTGAAATCTTAGGCATTTCTCTGGGCAGAGGAGCCATACATTTTAAAGGATTCCACAAAGCTGAAGAGGAGCTGCTGTGAACAATTGAGACCCTTGAAATGTTTTGAACAGGAATGTGTAGACTGTATGTTGCTGGAAGGGGCAGAAGCTAGGGAGACCACCCAGGTCATCTATAGGAGCAGCATGGAGGGTCTGGGCTGGGGGATAGGGGCTACAAATGGAAAGGAAGAGAGAGCTAGGGAGTCTTGGTTACAGAGGAGAAATGACAATACTCTGGGATGGTCAATGATGGCCGAGCCCACTGTGGGTATTGGAATCCAGAGGGAAAGCTGTGCCTTAAGGTCCAATGGTGAGTTTGACTT
The DNA here is from genome assembly GCF_963455315.2 of Globicephala melas. NCBI lineage: Eukaryota > Metazoa > Chordata > Mammalia > Artiodactyla > Delphinidae > Globicephala > Globicephala melas. Next base: position 43,013,258 of record NC_083315.2, read on the forward strand.
TAAACATGATGATTTTAACAGTATAGAGTTCATCTACGTAGGAACGAAGACATTTAAAAATCATTGAATCACCAATTATTGGAGTGTAGGTACAAAAGAGACCAGCCAGCCCATTCCCCTGTATTTTCCAGGTACAGCGATGACACCCCAAGATGGGAAGGGACTTGTCCATAGTCACCTGGATGGTGGGCAACTGTAACCAGTATGTAAGTGAATAATATTTAGGAGAGAGGTCAGAGCTGAGATGGAGATCAGAAGCCATTTGGAGGGAGACGGTTGAAGCCATGAGTGTAGCCATCTTTAACGTAGCAGAGACCCCAGGATTAAGCTTCGGTCTTTGCCCTCATTTAGAGAGTTGGAAGGAGGAACCAAGGGAACAAAGGGCGTGGAGAAGGACAAAGAAGTGAGGGGAGAACGGAGAGACCAAAGCTGTGACCAAGGGGGGGCAAGCACCCCCGGCGGAAGGGCGCATGGGATGAGGATGCTCCAGGGCATCAGTGGGGCTGGGGCATCAGCGGGCCCTGGGTGACAGTTGAGAGACCTCTTTCCTTGGTGTGGTGAGGTGATGCGAGATTTCAGAGAGGTCCCTGATAAAAGGGGGCCATGATTACAGTCTGGCCTTGCTAGAGGTTTGAGAGGCAAAGAGAAGCAGGTCGAGAGCAGGACCAGGCAGAAGGAGAATATTTTTAAAATTAAAAAAGTGTATTTGTAAAAATAAGGTAAAGAAGCAATGAGGGGAGAGAAGGAAAGAGGGAGAGGTTATATGAGAAAGTCACAATCTTGAGGAGAAAATGGGACCAATAAACAGAGGTGGGGATGAAGATTCAGAGACCATCTTCTGGGGCGAGGAGGGCCCAGAAACAACATGAATTTTACATGAGGGAAGATTGGGATCCATTCACCCATCAGGCTCCTCTTGCTTTGGGACCATGGCTTGTGCAGACCCCTCTGCCTGATGCTCTTCCCACAGCCCTTTTGAGGCTGCCCTCCTCGTATCCTGGGGTTCTGACAAAATGCCACCCCCCCAAACAGCTCTTCCCTGCCTGCTCCCAAGTATACCCTCAGTCTCTAATCACTGCTTCTCCTCGTTTCTTCTTAGCATCACCCAGTGTACGGATGGGCGGTTATGATTCTGTTCCTTTGCTGCAGTGTTTCCTGTATGTGTATGTGTGTGAGTGTTTCTTGTCTCCAGATTTCAATTTTAAGCACCTTCAGACAGGAGACTGTCTCCATCCCCCACTGTGACCCCAGAGCCCAGCCCGGGGCCCATCGTGCACGTTAATTAGAACAAAAGGAAGAGAAGGAAGAAGAATTCAGCTATGACCTACTCTCTCTTCTCAGAAAAGTTTAATAGGAACAACAATAAAAATAAAATTTAAAATAGCATCTGGCAAGCTGTTTATACGTAATCATTATCTCTTTTACTCTTCATGGTTTACTCATTTTAAGAGGTGAGGAAGCTCCGTTTTCCATATTCCGCTAGTGAGGGTGGAGTTAGGGATCTCACCAAAGCCCATGTTAACGACAGTGTTGGATGAAAGAAAACAAGAGGCTAGATCCCTTTCTCCCATCCCCTCTGCCAGGGGATGGGTAGGCTCTGTGTATCCTCTCCCTGCTCCCGCCCACAGCATCACCTGGTTCTGAATGTGCCCATGCAAAGCGTGTGCAGGTGTTCTACTATCTAGAAAAAAAAAGGGTTAAATTTCCTGTCCACCTGTCAGTCAGGAGGTAGAGAATTCTCTTTGCCTCTTAATTATTCTAAACCTCAAGGAGGGGCCGGGGTGTCCCCCTCCACCCTAGCCTTCTCCCCTGGCACTTTCTACAGGAATGTGATGGCAGGAGAAATGGAAAGAGGGTGAGGCTCTGAAGCAGCCCTCAGATGCAGAGCCCTTAGTGACAACTTGGGCCACTGTCCCCTGGGCACCGTCCAGAGCCACCAGCCCAGACCTTGGAGGTAGGCAGGCCTGTGACTGTGATGCCGCCTCAGGCCCCAGCCCACCCTGGATGTCTGGCCTGATGCTTAGGGCAAGAGGAAAATCAAAGGAGGGGGGCTTCCTGTTAACCCATCTTTGTTCCTCTCCTTTGTACTTCTTTAGAACGGGAACCAGGTTCCCAGCCTTCTGCACAGCCTGAACTTCCTGTCCAAAGCTGCTGGAAATATTCAAAGTGTTAAGGTCAAAGTCTCCTAGAAGGAGGGGTGGGAATCAAGAGGTATGGAACAACCCCGGGTCACTTGTACACTCCGCCTGTCCTGACATGGCTTCACACCTCCTCCTCTCAGCTGTGGCAGCTGGAGTTGCGGGCGTGTCTGGAGTCAGGTGTAGAGTCCCAGGTACGATGCCCGTCTGGCCCTGCTCTCTGGCTTCTCTTCTGGGTTTGCTCCCGTTACAGCATGCCCCGGTTCTGACTGAGCTCAGACTTTCACCACCACTCCACCCCAACCTCTTGCACCAAGTTCCTGATTTGGAGATAATCCGTCAGACAGAGCCAGGTTCAAATCCTGCCCCAGCTCCCTCTTCCCTGTAAACCCTTGGATATGATGCTTAACATCCCTAAACAAAATGGGAGTCATTAAAAGGCCCACCTCTTAGGGCTGCGATAGGGACAAAAGGAGAAAATCCACAGTGAGGGTTTGGTCCGTGTCTGCCCCGTGGTAAGTGCCTAGTCAGTGTTAACTCTGGTCATGGTCGCTTCTCCACTATCCGTCTGAGCAGATGTCTCCTCAAGTCCCCATTCAGACACCCGATTCTAGCATCAACCTGGACACAGCCTTGGGTGCCAGCATCTTCCCTATGCCCATCCGCATCCCACCTCCCACCTGCTACCAGCTGCAGTGATGTTTGTTGGCTGATGTCACTTTCCGTGCCCTGAAGCAACAGGGCTGGAGTTCATTTTCTCCATCCTGAGCACTGTCTCGGGGCTTTTCTCAAAGGCAATCAGAAAGCAGCTCACAAGGGGGACCCAAAGGGCAGAACCACCCCCCAATTCCTCCCCAGAGCCTTGGACTCCCACAGAACATGCGCTGGGGAGTGGGGACGGAGACCACAGCTCACACCTGAGGCGTTAGGGCTAAGTATCCCTCCAGAGCCAGGGCTGGCTTTCCATTACTAGTCTATCAGTTAGTGATTCAATCAGCAAGTCCAAGAGAGCAGCCTTGTGCCACATCATAGGGAGAATGGAGCTCCCAAATTTTCTTTTCCAGAACTTTTGTCTTCTGAATATTGTGTGTGGGGTGGGGACGACGGTGCCTCTGGGTGTTCCTCTTCTGCTCTGGTTGATTTTATCAATAAGCATCTTGTCAGTTGTCATTGAAAGGGAGCAAGGAACTAGTACTCCCTGCCACTTCCTATACACCCTCAGGTCCCGTAGCGTTGCTGTACCTGGCATAAGTGGGGCTTCTGAGTCAGGGAAGGTCATGGAGAAGGTGACATGAGCTGAGTTTTGCTACCTGAGTAGGAGTGGGTCTAGGGATCTCAAACTCAAATGCCTTCAAGGTCTAGTCAGGTCACATAAATAAGTGAAACAGTACAGTGTAAGACAGTAAGGAGTGATGTGGACTGTGGGAAAATATAGTTTATACCCTGCCCCCAAAGTGAGGCACAGCTGCTTCTCATCTCCACTAGTTACTATGGTTCAGGGTTCTGATTGTTCAAAAGAAGCCAAAACTTAAGATATTTTATAATGACTAATCCCTTGAGTTTTTACCATTGGCCTCTTAATCCTAAAAGATTTAATATTGTGCAAGCTCCCCAGGCCAGATACGACCTGGGGCTGGCAAGTCATAAACTCTGAATTAAGAAAATGGAAAACAGAATAAAGGGTTCTGGAGAGAGAGGATAACGTTCAAAGGCACAATCTTGTGATCTGACTCACACGTTCCTGAAACTGCCCATTGCTTGGTGGAGTTAGCAGGTGGATGTGTGAGAAAGTGAAGATGAGGACAGACTCAGAGTCTTCTGTGCTATGCTAAGGAACCCGAACTTTATTTTGAAAGCAATGGGGCTCGGTGAGGGAACCCACTTCAAGGAGGAAGCGCCATGTTGCCCTTTGCATTTTGGAAATCCGGGTCCCACGTGGGAGCGTTTGGCAAAGGATGACTCTCTGCGGACAGGGAGGTAAGAGAGAAACCATGGCGGGGAACCTGAGGGAAGGCACCTGCTGTCCTCAGGTGGGAGAATCTGAAGGCTGGGTGATCTTGGAGGGGAAACCTGGTGAGAGAGGATGGGGAGTGTCCACAGCACCCTGATTCTGCATGACTGGGTGGGTACCATTCCCTGAGGGAAACCTGGGGGAGAGCAGGTTGGGGGTGAGAGTGCCGGTCAGGTCTGAGGACTGTGTGGCGGTGACTAGGCTGCTCTGTGATTCTGGAACCTGGAAGTGCATCAGGAGTTGTGGGCATGTAGATGAACAATGGAAGCCGGGGCTTCTCAAGGGCTAAGGGTGGGCTCTGAGCAACCCTGACATCTAGGGGAAGGGCCTAGGAGGAAGGCCTGGGAGGGAGCAGCAGAGAAGAGTTTCAAGGAAAACCTGGAGGAGTGTTGACACTTGATGAAGGAGGAGGGAATCTAGGACCTAAGGGACATTTCAGGGTCTCGTTCAGGAGAACTGTTGTGTCGTCAACCCACTCAGGGACCAGGCCACACCCTGTGGGTCCCACTGGGGCTCCATCCGGCACAGCCCCGTGGCTGGTGGATGGACCACACCCAGGTCTTGGCAACATGACTGTCAGATGTGCCTCTCGTGCTAGTTAGCTGAGCACTTCTTTGCTGAAGAAAAGAAAGTGCACTAATTTAATCTCGGGCAGATCTCCCCACTGGACGGCCGCAGAGCCATCCGACAGAGCAGCAGCAGCGGTGAGAATCACAGTCCTGCCGCAGATAACACATTCCATTTTCTTCCATCCACCGCTCCTGATTTCTCCCTAATGGACCATGCTGTTGGAAGGCAGCTTCCCTGAGGACAGCTGATCTGAGGGGCCTCAGCAGAGTCCACACGCAGCAATGGTTTCTTCTGACCCCGAAGGCAGCAGCCATCGCCTTCAATAACAACACTGCAACTGACATTCACGTCTGCCCGGAGCTTCTTGCTTTAATCCCACCACAGGACCCCGCTTTGCAGAGAAGGACCTCAAGACCTCGAGAGGCCAAGGGCTGCAAAGCTAGAGCACGTTGGGAACCAGAACTCCAGCACCCTTACTGACGGTCCCGCCGTCCTCCTTCCAGGTGACGGCAACATTCCCTGAGTGGTGTCGGCTGTCGGGGGGGGAGCCGCATTTATCCAGGTCCCGCAGAGTAGGGAAGGGGACAAGACATATCAAACACCCAGAAGAAAAGTGACTTTAAAGTCATCCCCAACCCAGGTGCCCTCCAGGGGTTTTCTCAGGAAAAGGCTGCAGCTGTGTTAATAGGGACACGGCCTCTCTGAATGCAGGTCTGTCAAGAAGTGAACAAAGGGGAGGGAAGAAAGGCCGGCTTAAGGCAGAGAGCTTTCAAGTCCCAGCGAGGCGGGTTCAAGAGCAGAGCACGGCCCGTCGGACAGACGTTCTGCTTCTCTTTAAAGAGCACGGATTTATCCACACCGTGTGACATGAATGAAATGAGAAGTTTTCAGGGCTGCCAACCTCTCCGTTAAGGTTCTGCAGTGGTATATTTCTAATACAATAAAAAAACGGAAAACGACAGCCAAGGCTAACACTGTGTCTGCAGCAGGAGGCCGCAGCAACTGTCAATAGTGGACGCTAAGTGACGGGCCAGTGGAAGTGCTATGGTTTGAATGTTTGTGTCCTCCACCCCGCAAATTCACATGTTGGAATCCTAATGCCCAATGTGATGGTATTTGGAGATGGGGCCTTTGGGGGTGATTAGGTCATGAGGGTGGAGGCCTCATGAATGGGGTTAGTGCCCTTATAGGAGAGGCTTCAGAGAGACCCCTCACTCTTTCCGCCATGTGAGGATAAAAGACGTCTGTGACCTAGAAGAGGGCCCTCATCTGGCCATGCTGGCACCCTGACCTCAGACTTCCAGCCTCCAGAACTGTGAGCAATCAATTGGTGTTGTTTATAAGCCCAGACTACGGTATTATGTTCTAGCTGCCCAAATGGACTAAAATAGGATTGAATGAATTTTCATATAAAACTCTTCCTAAGCGTAGTTTTTAATGGCTAGACCGCATTTTGTCCTTATTGGTGTGGTGCCAGTGGAGAATCTGACTTGAATATTTTCCCAATTAGCTCACCAAGTGTCTCGCAACTACTTGTTGAGTAACCTTTGCTTCCTCTTAAGTCTCTGGCATCTCTTTGACTGTGTAATAAATTCTTACATGCAGCAGGTGAAGGGCAGGGTGCAGGAGCCAGTGTTCTGCAGGCACACGTGGTTGGACTATATGCAAACTGAATCCCTGCTCTGACAGTTTATTTGCTGGGGGTGACCCTGGGCAAATCACTTAAATTTTTGAGCCTGCATGTCCTATTTCTAAAACCAAAATATGAAAATTAACATGCCACTGGTACAGTGCCTGGCACAGGGTGGAGCTCAAGCAAATGAAGTTATTAATACTTTTCACTGTTCTCTTGGAATCCACATCCCCTTCCTAAGGATGTGTTTTGTTAACATGTACGTCTGGGACTGGGATTGTCACCTGGAATAATGAAGCCATCGCTCTTGGGGAGTAAATTTTGGTGGGGGCAGGAAGATGTTGACAAAAATATTCAACCATATTTTTTATCTGAAAATTTTATAAAACTAATATTTTGTAAGAAAAATATTTTCTATATTTTGATAGAAAGTAATGCTGGACAAAATCTTGTTGGGTGTGAATATAGAGAAAAATTGAGATTTTTTTAAATTGGGGGGCACCCTCTGTTAGGGGAACAGAAAGAATCAAGGAGGAATTTTATGTCGTTATTAATGGAACCTTAAAGTGTTGAGAGGAGTGTGATTTAAAATAATGGATTTTCAGAGCCAGAAGGAATCTTAAAGATGCCCTGAGGACTCTAACCCTTCTCTTCACTTGGGATCGTTTATCATGACTCTTCCCAGTAGCTTATTTCCTCCAGCGGGAGAAGGTTTGTCCAGGGCCACCCTGTGGCCAGAACCAGGAAGTCCCGACTTTACTTATCCAGGAAGGAGGACGTGCCACCAAATGTTGACAGAGTTCAAATAAGATGGGGACAGACATGCCCATCACAAGGTGTTCATACAAGAGTGCTTTTGATAGAGTGTTGGGGACATGAACCAGAATGGAGTTGTAGGGGGGAGAGGGTGGAGCAAGGAATCACAGACAGTGTAGAAGTTTGCAAAGTGCTGGAAACAGACAGAGAAGTAGCTGAGGGGTGTATGAAAGGAAAGTTGGGTCGTTTATTGAAGATGAGAAAAGCAAACATATATATAAATGCTAGTGGGGATGAGCCAGCAACATGGCAGAGTCATAAGGCGCTGGTCTGAGCCAGCCTGCTGGGTTCAAATCCTGACATCCCTTCTTAGTAGTTGTGTGGCCCCGGGCAGGATTTTCCCCTTCTCTGTGCCTCTGTTTCCTGTCAGGTAGAAATGGATCATCATTTCTACATTCTCGGGCTACTGTCAGGCTTAAATGAAGTAATATAAAATTTGTAGGACAGAATCTGGCATATACAAGGTCCAAGATAAAGACCAGAATTATTACGCCGCTGAAATGAAGCTGTAACTATATGGGGAAGAGAGAAGAAGTAGTTGATGGAATAAGACTCGCCAAAGGCAGGAAGGGATGCAATTCCAAACACAGGTGGAGGTCCTGGGTTTGGATAAGAGGACAGCTGGCTTCTTGCAACAAAGGACGGGAGGAGACAGATTCCTTCTATTTGTAAATATTCACTGACTTCTGATGACCTCCAGGCACTAGGGGTGCAGCCGTCAACAAGATAGACACAGTGCTTCCATCATGGAACTTACACTCCTGTGGCAGAGGCAGACCGTACACAAGATACATGATATGGTGATGAGAAGACAAAAGGGGATGGGAGTGGGAAGGGCCACCGTGGGGGGAGTAGGACAGCAGATGCTATGTTAAATGGAAGGGAAGGCCACTCTGAGAAGGTCCGATATGAGCCAAGATTTGAAAAAGGGGGAAAGGGAGGAGTGAGCCATGGGGTATCTGTTGGAAAAATGTTCCAGGGAGAGGGAACAGCCAGTGCGAAGGCCCTGTATCTGGAGCACTCCTGGCAGGTGTGGGTAGGTGGGCAGTGGTGGTGGGAGTGAGGCTGGGGTTTCCCTTCTTCCTCCCCGAAACATGCTTCCAGCGGGGGCTGAATCCTCTTCTCTACAGCGAAGGGATGGCTTCAGCTTTTTTGACTCATCTATTCATTCAGCAGTCCTCTTTGCAGCACATTGGATGTGCAGGAGATATGTGACCTCCACCCCTCCATGGTAATGCAGAGATGATCAGGACCGTGTCCTAGGCTTGGCCCCAGTCTAGGGGCTGGTGGCGAAGCCACGTGCTAGGTGAAGCTGCAGTGGTAGCTGAGTGTAGGGAGAACCTTGCTGCAGGTGTGACCAGGACACCAAGGCAGGTCAAGGGACGCTGGTTCACTGTAAAGAAGGCTCTTCAGAAGTGGGGCGGGAGGGACTCAGAAAAGGCTCCATAGCCATGAACTACTTACTGGAGAAGTCTTCTCTACTGACAGCTTTCACCAGCTCCAGTTCAACCAACTGCAGAGATATGTATCGTCTCTGACTTTTAACTGCGTTGGTTTCTGGGGTTTTGAGTGGTCTGGATTTGGAACGCATCATTCTCTTAGAAGTCTTTGTATTATAAAGTCTGTCTCCTTTATAAAATGAGTGTAGATTGGAGGAGGACCAGTACCACATGAGTTGGTCATCCCAGTTCATGTATCATTTCTGGCTGGTGCCTCGGTTTACTGCGAAAGTGTTTGGTCTGGATGATAAATTATATGGTCTCTCTCCTGGTTGTTGGTCATGATGAGAAAGAGAAAAGATCAGGAATAAGTGTTATGGGAAATGCTTGGCATCCAAGTGGCTTGTTTACTTTTCTGATGTGCAGATGACTAGTATAAGAGGCTGGGGAAATTGACTGGAACCAAAGCCCTCCGTTCTCACGAATATTTTCTGAGGTCGAGCAGAGGGAAGAGTCAAGAGTGAGCTGGTACCTTTTTGAACACTGATGGAAGCTGATTACCAAAAAAAGTTTGCTGAAATTGCAGCCAGCGGATACATCAAACCAAGCTAATATTTAACGTGAAGGAAGAGAGGATGGCAGAAGAAGGAGCTGAGCATTCAGTGAGGTGGGCATAAGAAGACAGAAGCCCATGAGCTTGCTACTGTAACCCTCCTGTTAGCACCTACAACACCCACAGAAGCCAGAGGTCTCAATTGTCATGGAAACACCATTGTCAAGGCTGAAACCTACACTGGTCTCTTCGGAGCTCTATGCCCAGCAGCGTTTCAGTGTCTGTGAGGTCCAAGAGCTCCAGTGCCATGATGAGACTTGCTGAATAGGAAAAGGCATCTCAAAGACTGTCGAGCACATCAGTGAAGGTGTTAGACCTGGCCTGAAGAGCTGGAAGCTGAGTGGGTGGACCCGGAGGAGGGTAACAAACTGGTGTCAGACACGGGTGGCACTGGGAATAAACCTAAATTTGGTGCGAACATCATACCAGAAGTGTCGTTTGCTGCCTGTAAAGCCGGAGCTGCTGAGAGGGGGCCCCCTGTACCGTCACACTGAGTCCTGGCTGGCAGTGCGGAAGTGACTGGCCAGTGCCAGCTTTCATTGTGATCCAGGGTAGTTTTCACGCTGCTAACAAGACGACAGTACAGGAGTTTTTGATCCTCACTGTTGGAGCTGTGACTTCAGGAAAGCCGTGCTCAGGGCAGCAGAAGCCTACCTCGACCAGAAGGATGTCATCAGAAATGGGGCAGAGATGCTTTGTGGAGGGGCATTTTGCTCCTAACATCCTAGAGAAGGAATTAGCAAAGCACGGCTCACAGGTCAAAGCCTACCTCACAGGTCAAAGCCTACCCTACCTCACAGGGCAGCTACCTGTTATCGTGTGGCTCTCCAGCTGAGACGATTTTACAGTTTTAAAGGGTTGCAAAAAAATCTAAATAAGTATAACATTAATACCAAGTGCTTTATGATATGTCATGCACTGTTTTAATCTCTGCACTCATTAGCTCACTTAATCTTTATAAAAACTCCATGAAGTAGATACTATTACTCATTTTTTTAGATGAGGAAACAAATGGAAGCTTCTAGATAGGTTAGCAGTAGTCAAAGATCACACAGCTAATGATTAGTTCAGCTGGAATGCAGACACTGGGAGTCTTATCTCAGAGCTTGTGCTCTTAACTTGCTTCCCCATATGACAAGTTCTCCAACACTGTTAGGGTGTATAGAGTATAAGTCCAAAAGGGAGATTCAGGTGACACAATCCGGTGAGTTCACCAGAGGGAAGGTAACAGTGTTTCAGAGAAGCAAGGGAAGGCTCTATAGAGGAATGAGGCCACCTTTCTACCATGATGACAGGAACACTAACTTTGAACCTCAGTTAACTAAAGTCTCATCCCCCAAAAAACAATTACATTCTTCTTATTAACAGACCTGTTACCCAAAATAATGTACTCAATCATTATTATTATATTTTTAATTTCATCAATAAGAACTTTGTTGACATTTGTTTTCTCTTTTGTTGTTTAAGTATCTTCATCTGCATAAGATCTTCAATTTTTCCTCTTGGCCCACAAAGCCTAAAATATTTGCTGTCTGGCCCTTTAAGGAAAAGTTTGCCAACTTATATCCTAAAGAATTCAGGGCCTTGGAGTTGCTGTGGAATGTGATGGGAAAGCCTGGTGAATGGCACAGATGCAGCAGCATCTAACCCTTAGAGTTTGGAAAGTATGACCTTGAACTTTGGGTCTCCTGATGACCCCAGCCATTACATCAATCTGATGAGTTGGTGAATGAGTACAAGTCCTTCATCAAGGACTACCTAGTGGCATCCACTGAACATGCCTTAGGCCAGTATGACTGTAAAGCTTGGAAGTTCTCCACTAGTGGAGGTGGTGCCCAGGTGGTAGGGGATGGTTGCACAGTGACCAACCTGAAAAGTATTCCCAAGCCTATGGGCAAGGACCCTGTGCAACTGCCTTCTGCTCAGAATGAATGAAAAAGACCCTGTGACAGAGTTTTTCAGGAGTTCAAACTGGCCCAGTCCAAAGGATGGGGCACCATATTTCTCACTGTGCCAGGGAAACTGAAGATACTGTCATTGCCAGCCTTGTGACTGGATCTGCACTGGACCAACCAAGGCAGGTGCCCCCTTGCCCATCTGAGCACTTGGCCAAGTACGACCAGCTCTTCAAATGGAGGAGGAAATGGACATCAAAGCTCAATTTGCCAGCAAAAATTTCAGGAAGTTCCTAGCCAAGTATGCTCTGGGCAGGAGAGCCCCTGAGCTCTTGAGCCCCAAGCACTTGTCAGCTGGTGGGACTTCTGCTCCTGTCCTAATCACAGGTGCTCAATGATCCAGACACAAACACTTTGGAAGGGACTTTCCTTCCCCCGTCTCTGTGATATTCTAGCTCCTGAGAATGGCCACATCCAAAGCTAGGCTTCCGACATGCTACTCCATGGATGAACCCTGAAATACTTTATTAAGTCAAAGAAGCCAGGCATAAAAGGACAAATATTGTATGATTCCACTTACAAAAAATATCTAGAGTAGGCACATTCACAGAAATAGAAGAATAGGATAGAATAGAGTACTAGGGGGTTGGGGGAGCAGGGATTGGGGAATTATTGTTTAATGGGTATAGAGTTTCTGTTGGGGGTGATGAAAAAATTCTAGAGATAAATGCTGGTGATGGCTCCACAATATTGTGAATATATTGGATGCCACTGAATCGTACACTTAAAAAGGGATAACATGGAAATTTTATGTTATGTATATTTCACCACAAAAAAGAAAAAGTCTTTAAAAAAACACCCTTGAACCCTGTTGGAATCCCTTGCTCTGTTCATGTGAATGACTGCAAATCATCCTTTTCCTTCTTTTCTCCCTACCATGTGTTTGTGGGGCCACATCCTTATAATGTGTGCTTGGAGGATCAACAGGCAGGACCCCCAGTGGTTTATATGCACAAGTTGAAAGCACACGTTCAGTATCTTCCCAAAACTGTAACGGAAGAATCATCTGCAAATTCATGAATTGTGTTTTAGTTTAATCTTTTATTCTCAGGACTAATCAACTGTTTAAGTTGGGTCCGCACACTTAATTAAAGCTTTCAGCTCTTGAAAGTTCATTTACTGAGCCTGACTCTTCAGTGAGGAACCAAGGATGTGGGAGATTCTGACACAGCTATGAGACCCCAGCACACTGAAACATGACCTTACCTATAAAACAACTGGGCTTGGATGAAGAGGCTAAACAGAAATGCAGTTTTCAGGTTTGCTAATTGCTTTTCACTGAAAACAAATCCAACTATGCATGTTATTATTTTTTTAAGATGTTTTTGATGTGGACCACTTTTAAAGTCTTTATTGAATTTGTTACAATATTGCTTCTGTTAGCTCCCTGACCAGGGATTGGACTCGCACCCGCTGCGTTGGAAGGCAAAGTCTTAACCACTGGACCGCCAGGGAAGTCCCTGTTATTATTTTTTTAAACAGGCTATTTTTATTTTTTGTCTTAGTTTACTGCTCGGAAAGAGTATTATGTTCATGGTGGAAAGGAGACTGACATCTTAAAATGTAGAGCTTTGGAGTAATCAGACTCCATCCTCACTATGGCTGAGAATAACGGGCAGGGTCAAGTGGACAGGGATTATTACTAATATTATACCTTGTTTTATAGAGTTCTTTATAGTGTGAAAAGAGCTTTCCCACATATTTACTCATTTGGATGACCTAAGCATCTTTGTTTCTATGATTTCAGAAGTTGATGAATTATCTTTAGCAAATTTTTCTCACCTGATCATCTTCCTCTGTCACTCAACCAAGCAGGTATCAGCATTCCCCAATCACAAGGGATGTAAGCTTATTTTAATAACAATGGAGGCAAAACCTAATTAGAAAAAAAAATCCCTTGCCAATTCATGTGATTCATTTTGAGCCAAATTATCTGCAACCTGAGTTTCTTTGAATGACAGTCTGCCCCATTCTCTGGGTATCTGAGAGGTGAAAGTGTGTCTTGTACAGGTATAAGTAATATGTGTGAACACAGCATGCAAACTGCAGGGAAGACTTTGGAAGAAAAGTCCCACTTAGCACTGAAGTTAGATTTGATTCACTGAGCCCCAGCTGGACAAAGTACTATGCAAGGCTGGGAAGGTGAACAAAACAGGGTCCCCCTGTTTTAATATAGGTTTTATTATTATTTAGGTATGGTCAGGCCAACAGATCAGGAGATGACCACCATTGAAAATGTAGTGTTTATACTCCCACATTCCAAGAGGGGTGGCACACCACATCATGCAGGGCCACATGAAGTAGCACCAGATCACTTAGGAGGGAGGGGAGGGGGAACTGTGGACAAAAGCCTTTATTGTGGTTTCCATAGGAAGGAAGGGTGAAACAGGGTAAGCAGGCTTAAGATTGGCTAGTTTGGATAACTTCAGCAGACTCTGGGGCATAGGAGCTGTCCTACCTGTCTGGGACAACTGTAACCCCTCGTTATATTAAACCAGATAGATGCATAGATGTCTGGTACCTAGCTCCAGGTGATTATGGCAGGTGGACAGTGGCCCAGAGAATAAGATCCCACTAAGGGAGGTGGCAGGGGTATGGGCTCTAGATTAGTTGATTTGTATTTGAAAGGTGCACTCCCAGGCCAGTTGTTTACTATCTCTAGGAATTTGCTAACCCTGAGAGGAGCTGTCCCTCCACAGTCAGCAAGGTCCCAGATGTCAAAGCATCAGATAAAGAAAGTAAAAGACATGGTTAATGCACACAATCCAGGGGCTTCCCTTCTAGTGTGGCGAGCAGCTGAGGAAGATGAAACCAGAAACCAATCTCTAGACCTTGGTTTCTTCAACTATAAGAGGAGGAGTTTAGACTATGTCAATGACAAAATTTCTTTCAAGTCTCCCATCTGTGATTCCATGAAATAATTAAATATGAAAAGGTGACAAATGCTGTAATAGAATGCTTTAGGAAGAGAAGGAAAAGGTGGCTGAGAATTGAAAACTAAGATGGTTTTGAGGGGAAGCACAGGTGTTGGGCTTGGGGTTTAGCATAGGAAGGTGATGGGATGGGTTGGCTGATGGAGGGGATTCATCTTCTCAGAGGCATTAGGTAGAAAACAAACATCAAAGCAGAGGTTCTCAAATGGAGGCCATTTTGCCTCCCTGCCCCAGGGGACATTTGACAATGTCTGGAGGCACTTTTAGTTGTCACAGTTTGGGGGTGTGGGGAGGGCTGCTCCTGGCATAAAGTGGGTAGAGGCCAGGGATGCAGCTAGAACACCCTACAATGCACAGGTAGCTGCCCAACCCCCAACACCCACATTGAAATATCAATAGTGCCGAGGTGGGGAAACCCAGAGTTAGAGGAAGGACTGGTATGAAAAAGTGCATGGTTTGTGGTGCCCACGTCAGCAGGACTGGATGCTCCCCAGGACCTGGCCTGGAGGCAGGAGAAGAGAAAGCAGGAGGAAGTTGTTGCTCAGCATTGAGTCCTCTCCAAACCCCTGGTTGCGTTAAACCAGATAGATGCACAGATGCAGTGCTCACCTCACCTGGAGTCCTCTCAGATTTCAAGAAAGGTGCTGAGCAGAGTTTGTTGAGGTTTGCTGTTTGTATAAGCAGAATTTTAAATTTTTATGAAGGTTTTTTTAAAATTATATTTTCTCTTAGGATTTCTTCTTCCACTTCTGAATTTTAAAAGTCCTTCACATATATTCCTCACACCTCATCAAGATTTGATAAATATCCTCTTCCATTTTCTTACCAACTTTGTATGGGTTGCCTTCTTTAAATATTTAACTGTTTAATTCAGTCTTCCCCAGAGGTGCTATAAGTATGCTTGGTAATAAGTAAGATGATTTTAGGAATTCCATTGGTAAATATTTTTGTGGTAATGGTTTTGTGTTCTTTTCAAATGAGTATATAATCATGATATCGAACCCATATTTTCACGGATGGTGTTGTGTAGGTTAAGAAGTTTTTAAAAGATGAGTCCATTTAAAAACTTAATAGATAGTAGTATGGGTGATAAACAAAATATGGCAAACTGCTGATAGGAATATGAGAATTACTAAAGTCTGAGAAACACTAGTTAAATCCACTTGAAATTTATAAGTCAGGGAACACTTACATGATTTCCCTCCAACTCACCTCCAGATTATTAATCAACTACTTCAAACCATTTATTGAATTTCTCGTTGATAATGATTTTTAAAAATCATACATCAATTCTCATGTGCAGCATTTCTAGACAATCTTTTTTGTTCCAATAACCTTTCATTAGTATTGAGCTATGACCACACTTTTAATTACTTACTTGACTTAATATCTGGCCCAGCAAGTCTTCCCTCCCCCAAGGAGTGCTGATTTTGAGGACTGGGGTCAGGGTCAGGACATGTGAAAGGTCAGTGTCATGTGGACAGCAGCGGGCCCAGGAAAGCCCTTGGGCGCTGACCTAAGTAGATTATGGCTACAGGCCAGAGATGGCCAGGTATTCCCAGACCCTTGGATTAGATGTGTGAGAAAGCCGCCATCCCAAGGGTAAATGAAGAGAGACAAAAAAGAGATATTACGCATTGATTTAAATGTGAAGAACCAATGATACTCTGTGTAATTAAGAATTAGACTGTGTGTAATGAAATTTGAGACCTGAAGGGAGACCTGAGATGAGGCACTGGGTGAGTCATAGCACACGTCCTGTTGCCTGGTCATCCAGCTAAGAGGCAGAATATTTCCTGTTGCCAAATAACGTTGAAAGGACATTTCAGTCTATCAGGAAAAGACACACGCGTGCGCACACACACACAATGTTATATCTACAAGTATGTGAATCCTAAAGAAAGCAGATAGAAAAATCCAGATTTAAAACCAGTGAGGAGTTAGGCATTAACTTCCCCCAAAGAGTTCTTATTAAATCACAGGATTCTTTAAATATACAGCTTTTGCAGTGATTTTAATTATTTCTTTGGAGTGTGCCAACACCTTGACTGAAAGGCTAGATGGAACTTTTAAAAAATGATAGATGTTAAAAAATGATAGATGATCTTATTTGCAAAGCAGAAATAGAGATACAGACGTAGAGAACAAACGTATGGACACCGGTGGGGCAAAGGGGGGTGGGATGAATTGGGAGATTGGGCTTGACATATATACACTATTGATACTATGTATAAAATAGATAACTAATGAGAACCTACTGTATAGCACGGGGAGCTCTACTCAGTGCTCTGTGGTGACCTAAATGAGAAGGAAATCCAAAAAAGAGGGGACATATGTATACATATATCTGATTCACTTTGCTGTACAGTAGAAACTAACACAACATTGTAAAGCAACTATACTCCAATAAAAGTTAATTCAAAAATTAAAATAAAATCGCAAAAAAATTATAGCTCTCCAAAAAAAAAATGAGAAAAGTGTGAAGAAATATCTCCTCAAACCACATATCCTATAAATCAGTGGTGAAAAAACTATTTAACTTAATAAAAATAATTAGTCTCACGTACAACTTTTAAAAAAACACACACAGAGCACAAAGTGGGCTGGGTACCAGGGGCAGATGGATTCATCTCTCCCCTTGGCCCAGTGTGATTAGCGAAGCAGGGTGAAACTTCATGGCCCCCATCCAGAATGGAATCTGACAACTGAAGAGATGGTGGGGCTGGAAAGGGCCTTAGAATGCTTTTACTCCAAAAACCTTTTCCTCCAGAGGAAGACGCAAAGGACCCCATTACTCACCCATCTCCTGCTCCCTGGTAAAGTGACACCATTAAATATTATTTTTCCTGCCCCCAAAAAGCAAATCATTCTCACATTTGGTTGGAGGCACTGGTTGAGTCAGTCTTGCTGCCTCTGTTGGACTTCTGATGTCTCAAGTTTGGAGATCATGTGATGGACAACGTCTTACCACAGGTGAGTGACGGCCAGCGAAGACCAGGGGCAAAGGATGAGTCCGGCTAAAGGAAATACTGAGTCATGCTGCAGCAGGTGCTTAGTCAGGCTCAAGCGTGCTAGCCTATGGGCTTAACCAGAGGAGACAAAGGAGTTTGTCTCAAAGCTCAAATGAAATCCTCAAGTGGAAACCTTGGTGAGAATTGAAACAATGTCCAAGTGAGAGGCCGGGGAGGATCTAGGAGGCCTACTTCCTTGAAAATGCCTGGGTTTGTGGCTGGGCCAGGAGGTTGCCCATTTCTGGAGAGGCCTAGGTGAGATTTCATTGTCCCTCTGTAGTCCTCCAAGGCGGGCTGTGAGATCTCCTGGCAACTGAAGAGGGCTTTGCAAAGAAGAGCTGGGTTTATAAATAATGTATTTCCTTTGTCTTGCAGGAATTCTGGAGGCAGAGGTACAATCAGATCAGCTGTGAACAGCTTACATAGCAAATCTAATAGGTTTGTAAATTAGATTTTGTGTTCATTTGTTTTTGCTGTAAGGCAGCTATTAATCTGCTTCTCCTCTTTGCTGGATGGTGCCCTTCTTACTTAGCAAATAGCAAAGAGATCTGTTTCGCTTCACTTTGGCTTTGCGTTTCCCTAATCACTTTTGGGGGGGGGCGGGGGGAGTTGTCGATAGGAGAGCCCGTGAAATGGCCCAAGGTCTAGAGGCTGCAGAGATAGAAAATTCAGATGAGTAAGAGTCTCTTTCTGCAAAAGAGCCCACTCACTTGGAGGCACTTGAGCCACCAATGAGCTTATTCATAACTTGAATTTTTGCCGAATAAAAGAGACTCTGAAAGGAATCAGGACTTTCACCCAATTTCATTGTGGTAGATGGCTTGTCCAGGAGGTAAAGATAGAAAATAGAGCATTCAGGAACTTTGCTGAGACCTCTTAAAAATATTTAGGAAGTCAATTGAGAAATGTTAACCTTGATTACTGAAGGCACACCCTAAATTCTAAGAGTGTTTCCTCAGATGACGGTCTTTGGCCAGAAGACAGCTTGATACAGGAGTGTGAGCAAACGCCTTGCAAGCCAACAAACTCAGGCTTGCCACTGGCTATGGTTGGACCCTACCCAGTCCCCATCCAGAAGATATCTTCCTCTTCTATACCTTCTTTCTATAAATGGGGAAACAGGCTCAGAGAGATAAAGTGATTTGCCCATAGTCACACAGCTTATGAAATCTTTTCACTACACTCTCTGCTTCTGTTCGTGAAAACAGCAAAAATTGCAAAGGGTCAGGTCTTGTTTCCTTTCATAGCTTCCCTTTAAGCCTGCAGGCTGGGGGAATGCATCCACCTTACTCAAAACCCTTAAATTTTCTGTTCTCTGCAAAAGTTACATATTTTTGAATCCCACACAAGTAATATCGGCCAGAGGAGTCAGGAATATTGGGAATGGAGGTATGTGGGGAGAAAGTGCACCCCCAAATAAATTCCTTTCTACCTACAAAAAGCAAAATAGAGCGTTGGGTTTAGACCTGTTAAAAGGATTTCATCTTTTCTAACTTGGCTGTTCCAAGATAAATGCAGAGGACATCGTTGTTTGCTTTGAATTCTTTAAAGCTCCAGAATTTGGCATCAGAAATCCACTTATCATTCTAACTGAGAGAATCTGCTGTCAGCACAGACAAAAGGAACTTGCGATGTGACCCACATGCATCTGTGTGCATCCGGCAGAGGCAGGCTGGCTCCTACACTGCCTTTTGAGATGTAATCGTAACCTAGTTTCATAGAAACCTACTAGCATAGATTTCAAACATCTGAATTCAAGCGGGTCCTGTAACGCCTGAGTCAGGTGGAAAGATGGTATGCACCCAGAATTATGATTGGCCCTGGGCATTCAGAGCCAGCCAGCAACTTCATCCATCCAGGCACCTCCCCAAGGTCAAATTCAAATTCAAATTCAACAAACATTTATTTAGCAGCTGCTATGTTAGACCATTGGGGAATATAGAAATGAGTGAGGGAACTCCCCTGTTTACAATCTAGTGGGAGAGAGAAACAGAGCTAGGATAACTCTGGAACTACACAGACGTTTGAAGTGGCATCTTACAAACGAGGGATAATGAGATAAAGCTACATCCCATTGCCCCAATGTGAGTTTTTGTTTCCTCTTTATTAAGTTTGTAAACCATCTTATGATACTTGGTTCTTAATTCAACTGCTCTTCAGAGTTTCACAAAAGCGGCTTGAAGAAGTATTACTATTAGGACAGCGACGGCTAGGTTTCACTGGGAGGAAACATTGAGGGTTGGGGGTGGGGAGAAAGAGAGTTCATCACCCCCTTCCTGTCTCCCAGAATATATGTAGGTAATACCTGAGGGAGAGAGTTGGTGCATTCTAGAAGATAAATAGACTTCCTTCCCTTCTCAGGTAATAACTGCAATTTTGCTCCTCCGAAGAAGTTTACATTCAAGCTTGTGCAAAAACAAAACTGTTAGACTTGTCATTGGCTTGCTAACAGATCACATCTCCCCTCTTCCTCTTTCTTTTTCCCCCTTCCAGAGCTGAAGTTGTAATAAATGGCTCCTCGTCCCCGGCTCTTGTTGACAGAAGTAATGAAGGCTTTAAGCGCAACATCCAACCAGCCTCGGCCAAGTGGAGACACAACCAAACGCTCTCTCTGAGGATCAGGTAGTGGTAATTACCTCTAGGACAAGAGACAGACTTGGCCTTCTTTGGCACAAGCTGGCAAATTGCCGCTCTCCATCATCTAAAGAAGTCAGGATAGAAATAAACTGTTTACCTCCCGCTGAGGCAGGTTTCATCTCTCACTGATCAATTGGAAATAAAAACCCCAGGCAAGCCCGGCAGCCCAGCACATGTGTGCGGCGACTCAGGCCGGGGAAGTGACAGGAGCAACTGGCTGAGGTCCTGGGTTTGGAGGGAGTGAGGCTCTTGGGTCAGCAGCAGTGAGAGCCAGGGGCGGGGGGGATCACAGATGGCTTCTCCCAGAGGACCCCAAAGCAGCAGTCCTTGCCTGGCATCCACCCCCTTTCAGCGGTGATGGTCCTCCCATTTGTCTTTGGAGAGCTGTCTCCTCCCACAGCCCGTGTGGCTTGAGTAGGCAGCCACTCCCTGATGACATGAAGAAAAGCTACAACTGGGCATCAGGTGACCCAGGAGCCGATGGGACACCTAACCACAAAGGGAGAGGTCTGTTTTAGCCAGAGAACAGCTCTTGTCCTGATCTTTGCAGAGTGATGTTTCCAGAGCAGTGCAGACATTGCTGGGTGGCGGGAATGGGGAACTGTAAGGAAGGGATTCCAATGTCAGCACTTTGGCCTCTTGACTTTGATAGAGCTGTGATAGACGCAGCAAAGAGTGGTCAGTATAAACCAACCATTCACTTGCAGACATTGTGCTGGGAGCCGGGGGCGTTGACATGAATCAGACATGCTGGCAGGAGGCACAAATGTAACAAAGATAGAGCAGGGCAGTGTGATGTACACATGAGGCGGTGTTGCCTCATATAAATAGGTGGAGATAGATCATACTGAGGAGAGTACTCCATTTTGTAAGGGGGCTAAGAGGGCTGGCCAGGAAAGTCTTGCCAGGAGCAATGGGTTTTGAAGGATAATTAGGAGTTTGCCAGGCATGCCAAGCTGCTGCCTGAAGTCTGGTGTTTGTGCTGTGTTGCTGGAGCACCCATCAGGAGGAGGGAATGGAGGTGAGGAGGTCGGTGCAGTAACCAGGACCAGACGGGAAAGCCTTGACTATCACAGCCCCACCTTCCCAACCCATCATCATGGAGAGGAAGCTGAGAACAGGGGGCTGGGGCATGGCGGTCAGCCTTGACCATAGCCACCATACAGAGCAGGGAGCTTCCCCCTTCAGGTGGGCTCACCGTCAAAATGCCCCTACCCCCAGGTTCTTGAGGCTTGGATTTGGGGCCTGAGAAAGTGTGGGGAGTAGAGAGGTGTGAGATTGGAGCCCTAGCCGCTGAGAAAGCATCTGAAGGAGCTGACTCCTGTCACCACCGTTCTGCCTCCCCTCGTTCAAGGCCTCTTCTGAGGGCCCCTGGCTGGGCCCTCGGCCTTCATCTTACACCCCAACAGCTGCCACCTGCGTTACTCACCCCTGGTCAGCAGCCCTGTGAGGCAGTCCGAGGAAACGGACTGCTGTAACAAATTTCACACAAGAGCAATGGATTCCCCTAGAGTTCTGGGGCTCAGAATTCCAAGCGCTCCCTCTGAAGGCTCCAGGGGAGAATCTGTCCTTGCCCCTTCCAGCTTCTGCTGGCTCCAGGCCTTCCCTGCCGTGTAGCCATGTCACTCCAGTCTCCGCCTTGTCTTCACGTGGCCTTTCGCTCTGTGTCTGTGTGTCCCCTCTCCTATCTCTGCTAAGGACACTTGTCATTGGATGTAGGGCCCGTCAGGGTAAGCAGGATGATCTCGAGATCCCTAATTTAAATACATGTGCAAAGACGCTGTTTCCAAATAAAGCACCTCACAGGTTGCAGGGTTAGGAGGTGAACATATATTGGGGAGGCCACTGTTCACCCCACTACACCATCTGTGAGTGAAATCCTCCTGCCAGCACAAGCCCACCTCAATCTCCACTCACTCTTTCTCCCACCACTGGGTAGAGAAAAGGATATTTCCCCCTTTCGGAGAAGACCAGACTGTGGCCGCCATGGGGATCCTGCAAACACACAGCTACCTCGGCAGGAACAATGTGCCTTCACCCAGGGGGGAAAAGGATTTCCTTCATCTTCCTTCAATTAGTCACCAAAATTATTCATAATAAAGATTCTGTGAGTGATTTGGAATGATGTTTAATAATCAGTAGTAATTTCTCACAATTAGTTGGAAATTAATTCATCCACAGAGGAGTTTATCTGTGGGCTTTCTGGGGGCTCTCTTTGCTTTTAAATACTCTGGGGGTAAGTAATTGCAAAGGTTTCAGCAATGTCCAGACCATATTAGTTTGTAAAGTTGTGTAATCCCAGGTAAAGCACTATAAATAAAAACGATGTTTTCTGTTGTATCTCTGTTTTCCATCAAGAGATACAAATTATGCATCAAGAGTGGTTTCCCCTGCATGAAAGCACGAGATCCAGACTATTGATAAGGCAAGACCAGTGGAACAGGAGCGTTGTGCCCTGTCGAGCATTCTAGGTGCCCCTTGGTGACGCCAGAGGCTCCCAAACCTGGACCCACCTGAGAGTCCCCTGCAGAGCCTTTGAAAGCGTGCTGAGACCCGGGCCACACTCAGAATCAGGATTTCTCAGGCGTCAGCCTGGAGCCTCTGAATTCTTTATACTTCCCCAAATGATTGAATGTGCATCCTGCTGGGATACACCACAGGTTGTGACCATCTCAGATCACACAGGCCCTCAGGGATCAGTGTTAGCATCTGTGCCATGGGGCAGCCACCTTGCAAAACCTCACATTCGCAAAGCGTGTGAAGGTCCTGTTCCTCTGGGGCTTGGTGGAAGAGAACAGCATCGTTGTGTCTGTTCTAGATGGGGGCTCGCTAGCTGCAGGAAATGAAATTAATTCCAGGTGATCTGGGTACCAGATTTCCTTCTCTGGATGACTTGAATCATTTCTAAAAACCTTTGGGGCAGTTTACACAGTTTTTAAAGGGAAACCTCCAGTTAGGATCCTCACCTTCCTGGGGGCAGGAATGAAACTCCCCTGGTGATTCTGAGAGGATTCCTATCCCTTTTCTGACCACATCCCATCCCATCTATGTGCTTTGCTAGATGATTCTGGAGCTTTCCCCCTAAAAGTCACGCTGAAGCCTAGAGAGCTGTCTTTTGATCACCTTTGTTCTGAAACAGCACAAAGCAACGCTGCTCTGTGGGACCAGAGAGGTATCAATAGTTACAAACTCCAAACAAGCCAGCAGTGAGGAGGGCCAGGGAGCACACAGCACAGAAAGGACCAGTGCACGGACGGCAGGACACGTTCGCAGTCCCGCAAACGGGGAGTGGTTGACACACCTCACAGCGTCCACACACCCACTCGCCCCCTGGAAGGCCCCTGTGCACAGAGAAGGCTTCCAGGGAAGAAAATTGGCCACTGAGGAATGAGGGACCCCTGTCATTCCGGTTTCCAGGTCCTAATTCAGGACTGCCTGTCAGATGGTGGCCCTGAATCCCACTCAGAGAGGGGAGCATGAGATAGGATGACCATGGTCTGGGTTTGCCCAAGACTCAGGTACAGTTTGTCCCTGGGGTACAAGGCTTTCAGTCTAAAACCATGCTTTCCTAGGCAAACCAGGATGGCAGGTCACCCTTCCTTCCAGGGCCCTTCATGATGAGCTCACATTCAGTCCTGATGAAGTCATTTCCCAGGGCAGGTATTCAATCTCCTAGAAGGAGGACCAGATCGGCCTCTGGGCCGTGTTGCCAGTCTCTGCCCAGAACCAGAGATTGGAGATTCTCCAGTCAAACACATAGACGGGATGAGATGTGGTCAGAAAAAGGATAGAAATCCTCTCAGAATTACCAGGGAAGTTTTATTCCTGCCCCTAGGAAGGTGAGGATCCTAACTGGAGATTTTACTTTAAAAACTGTGTAACCAGAGATTCTCGGAGGGCATCTGACCTCTAGCTGCCCCTGTGTGCTGGGCTGCGTCAGCCCTGCAGGGTGACCAAGGAGAGGAAAAGCCGGGTTGGCAAAGGGCAGGTAGCAACGGGAGACTTTTTCCTCATGTGTGTTTGGTTTTCGTAGGAAGCAAATCTTAAAGTTCTTGGATGCTGAAAAGGACATTTCTGTCCTCAAGGGGACCCTGAAACCCGGAGATATTATTCATTACATCTTCGACCGAGACAGCACAATGAACGTGTCCCAGAACCTCTATGAGCTCCTCCCCAGAACCTCTCCACTGAAGAACAAGCACTTCGGGACTTGTGCCATCGTGGGCAACTCCGGGGTCTTGCTGAACAGCGGCTGCGGGCAGGAGATTGACACACACAGCTTTGTCATCAGGTAACCGCAGTAGGTCCCCTGGACACAAAGTGACAGGCATATTTAAGTTGAGCTTTGCCAGTTGTCCCAAAAGGTTGAAACAAGATTAGTTGGGTGAGTCCCCTTTCTCAACCTTGACTGTCCATTAGAATTGCTCGGTAGCCTTGGAAAGTTCCAATGTCCAGACTGCACCCCAGACTAATTAAGTCCGTCTGAGGGGTGGGGGCATGTAGCCCAGGGAGCCTGAGGGCTTCTGGTGTACAGCCAAGATTTTTTTTTTTAAACATCTTTATTGGAGTATAATTGCTTTACAATGGTGTGTTAGTTTCTGCTTTAAAACAAAGTGAATCAGTTGTACATATACATATATCCCCATATCTCCTCCCTCTTGCGTCTCCCTCCCACCCTCCCTATCCCACCCCTCTAGGTGTTCACAAAGCACCTAGCTGATCTCCCTGTGCTATGTGGCTGCTTCCCACTAGCTATCTATTTTACATTTGGTAGTGTATATATATATGTCCATGCCACTCTCTCACTTCGTCCCAGCTTACCCTTCCCCCTCCTCGTGTCCTCAAGTCCATTCTCTATGTCTGTGTCTTTATTCCTGTCCTGCCTCTAGATTCTTCAGAACCATTTTTTATTTTTTACATTCCATATATATGTGTTAGCATACGATATTTGTTTTTCTCTTTCTGACATACTTCACTCTGTATGACAGTCTCTAAGTCCATCCACCTCACTACAAATAGCTCAATTTCGCTTCTTTTTATGGCTGGGTAATATTCCATTGTATATATGTGCCACATCTTCTTTATTCCTCTGTCGATGGACACTTGGGCTGCTTCCATGTCCTGGCTATTGTAAATAGAGCTGCAATGAACATTGTGGTACATGACTCTTTTTGAATTATGGTTTTCTCAGGGTATATGCCCAGTAGTGGGATTGCTGGGTCATATGGTAGTTCTATTTTTAGTTTTTTAAGAAACCTCCATACTGTTCTCCATAGTGACTGTATCAGTTTACATTCCCACCAACAATGCAAGAGGGTTCCCTTTTCTCCACACCCTCTCCAGCATTTATTGTTTGTAGATTTTTTGATGATGGCCATTCTGACCGGTGTGAGGTGATACCTCATTGTAGTTTTGATTTGCATTTCTCTAATGATTAGTAATGTTGAGCATCCTCTCATGTGTTTGTTGGCCATCTGTGTATCTTCTTTGGACAAATGTCTATTTAGTTCTTCTACCCATTTTTGGATTGGATTGTTTCTTTCTTTCAGTATTGAGCTTCATGAGCTGCTTGTATATTTTGGAGATATATCCTTTGTCAGTTGCTTCGTTGGCAAATATTTTCTCCCATTCTGAGGTTTGTCTTTTCATCTTGTTTATGGTTTCCTTTGCTGTGCAAAAGCTTTTAAGTTTCATTAGGTCCCATTTGTTTATTTTTGTTTTTATTTCCATTTCTCTAGGACGTGGGTCACAAAGGATCTTGTACAGCCAAGATTGAGAACTGTTGGTGTAGAACAGAGGCAGGCAGACTATGGCCCATAACCTGTTTTTGTCAATAAAGTTTTACTGAAACACAGCCATGCCCATTCATTCTCATATCCTCAGTAGCTGCTTTCTCACTGCAATGTAGAATTGAATTAGTTGTACAGAGTTGAAGAACTGCAGCAGAGAGAGCATGTAGCCCACAAGCCTAAAATATTTATCTGGCCCTTTGCAGGAAAAGTTTGTTAACCCCTGGATAGAGCCCAGCACAAAAGTTTGGTTAAAAAAGTCTCCTGGGCTGGCCAGTTGTTGGCCCAAGTTTGGAAAACTCTTTTAAGGTGTATTCTACTAGTTCCTTTATTCTCCTGTAGACAAAATCTGGGAAGTGAAGGGGCGACAGAGAAACTTGTATTTGTACTTGACCATCATTCTCTCCAAAGAGAGAATGAGGTCTCATTCTCATTTCTCATTTTCCAGTCACCTGGGGACACATTTGGACACAGTTACTCACGGCCCTGATACCTGACCCCCAACCCAACTCAAAAACAAGGGCTTGCTGTCCCCTGGTCAAAAGTAGGGCACACAGAGCCTCGAGTTTCATCCCAAACAGCACCCCAGCACTGGCAGAACCGCATCTCACGTTTCTATCGGGACTCTCTTGATGCAAAGAGAGCCTTGTCCCGGGCTTTGGGAAGCGGCCTTATCACAGAGCTCCCTGGACCTCAGGACGTGGGATTAGATGGTGTGCTGACTCCTGCATCCACTGTGATGCACGAGCTGCTGCAGCCCCGCAGCCACGCTTGTTTTAGTTTGTTGTCCTTTCCCAGGTTCTGTCTGTGCCTGGCGTACCCAGTGGTCCAGTCCTGTTTCTCAAAGCTCTCCAGTCGAAAAACTGGGGATGGAGGGGAGAAGGGAGAGAAGGGAAGTGGCAGGTTTGTCTGATTAGAAGCCAGAGAAGGGGTGAGGGTAGTTCGGGAGGGCGTTAAAGGTATGGGCAGAGGGCAAAAGCTGACCCTGGCAGGGTCTGATCACCTCCTGGGGAGCCTGGCAGCGTTGAAGGCGGCCTTCCTGACCTGGTTTCCATATTGAGTTTTCAGTGCTCCACCCAGCCTGGCCCCAGGATTTCCAGAGGCCACAGCAGGTTCTAACCAACAGTTTTTTGTTTTGCTTTGTTTTGTTTTTTTGACACTTGCACAGCAAGATGAGTGGTATGATGTCTGGAGTCCAGTCTTGGCTCTGCTGCCCATTTGTCACGTGACTTGGAGTGTGTCACGCCCCTTTCTGGGCCTCAGTTTCATCATCTGTAACCTGGGCGGTTCGGCTGGCGGTCTCTGAAGTCCTTCCGTTAGTCTCTAGCCCAGTGTCTCCAAACATAACGAGCGTATGAATCACCTGAGCTTATCAAGATGCAGAGTCATCAGGTCTGGGGTGGGGCCCGAGACTCTGCATTTCAAATACCCTTGTGCCGATGAGTGGACCGCACTTTGAGAGGCACGGCCACAGCATGCTCTGCCTCTCCCAGGACTCACGTCCGCAACGGTCCACACGCACTTGGAAAAGAGGGACCTGAAACACCACGGCGAGAGCCACTTAGAACAATGTGTGGCTGTACTTTGACCTTTACTCTATGGTTCTCACAGATCTGCCTGTCTATGGGGCCGACTTGTGTGGTCTTTCAGGACAAAAGTCACACGGTGCCACTGTGTACAGACCCCCACTGGCTGCCAGGTGGCAGCATCCCTGACACACAGACCCTTTGCTATCTCACCTTGCTTGCCTCTCTCACCCCATCTCCTCTACACAATATGCCCCCATCAGAGCAAATCACCTGCCTTCCCCTAAACACCCACACTGCTTCATACCCCTAGGCCCCCGTGATACATTTATTGGGCCTGAAATGCTATAGCGTGATGTTTCCTAAACTGCCTGGTTATAAGACTAAATATCAATTCCTCAGCTCACCTGCTGAATCTGGACCTCTAGGTGAGGGACCTGGGGATTCTGGTTTTTTGGTCGTTTTTTTTTTTTTTGCGGTATGCGGACCTCTCCCACTGTTGTGGCCTCTCCCGTTGCGGAGCACAGGCTCCGGACGTGCAGGCTCAGCGGCCATGGCTCACGGTCCCAGCCGCTCCGCGGCATGTGGGATCTTCCCGGACCGGGGCACGAACCCGTGCCCCCTGCATCGGCAGGCGGACTCTCAACCACTGCACCACCAGGGAAGCGCAGGGTTCTGTATTTTTAACCACTGCCTGAGATGATTCTTCTGCTCTTGCAAGCTGGAGAAACACTCTCCTGAGGTCCCTTATCCACAGACGGGCTTCTGCTCTGCCATCCTTCCAGACTTCCCGTGATGGTCACCACCTCAGGAAGCCCACCCGATGCTCCTCCCTGTGAGGATGATGATAACAGTTAACATGTACTGAGCTCTCACTGTGGCCCAGCAACGTTCTAAGTACTGGGTGTCTAGGGACTGCCTTAATCCCTGGGAGGGGATGCTGTTGTGATCTCCGTCATAGCTAAAAAAAACTGTTGTGGCGCTTCCTTAGCCAGGAGGAAGCTCTCAGAAAGCACAGAGAGGTTGATCAGGTTACCTAGAATCACACAGGTAGAAAATATCGGAGCTGAATTCTGAACCCAGGAGTGTGTCTTCAGAGCCCTCACTCTGTCACCTAATGTGACCAGGTCACACCTGCCTATAGCATGGTCAACTTGTGGGCTGAGGGCTGACTTACAGGCAGGCATTGTACAACCCCGGGGCCCAGCAAGGTTCTATGTATGTGCTAAGGGCCCAGCCAATATGTGTGTCAGGAGAAGAAAGAACAGGGATGACAGGAGGGCCTGGTGAATTCAGGAGGATGCCCTACGTCTTTGTTTGGGGATGAGAAGGATGCAAGGAGAGATCAAGGATGGATAAAGTTAAGTATAAGCAGCAGTGCCTCAGCTTCCCCAAAAGGACCATCGCTGCCTTTTTCTCCGGCAGGTGCAACCTGGCCCCGGTGCAGGAGTACGCCCGGGACGTGGGGCTCAAGACAGACCTGGTGACCATGAACCCCTCTGTCATCCAGCGGGCCTTCGAGGACTTGGTCAACGCCACGTGGCGGGAGAAGCTGCTGCAGCGGCTGCACAGCCTCAACGGCAGCATCCTGTGGATCCCCGCCTTCATGGCCAGGGGCGGCAAGGAGCGGGTCGAGTGGGTCAACGAGCTCATCCTGAAGCACCGCGTCAACGTGCGTACTGCATACCCCTCTCTGCGCCTGCTGCACGCCGTCCGCGGGTGAGCAGCCACGGGGTGCGGGGGGTGCTCGAGAGGCGGTTTTCCTTTCCCAGGTGCATTTGCAGCCCAGCTCCACCACTCACTCGTTGTCTGACCTCTGCAAGTCACCTGGCCTTTCTGAGCCTCCCTTCCTGGAGGAGTAGGCTGGCTGGCAAACGTGTGGCATGTGGCGTGCCAGTTCTGAGCAATCTGTTGCCCCCACCCAGAGAGCAGTGTGGAGAATGATCCTCGGACAGCCACTGGGTGGAGGAGGAACCACAGGGGGGCAAAAAGGAAAGCAGGAATATCTGTTGGGAAGCGGTTGCAAGAGTCCAGGTTGGGAATCACTGTGGCTTCGACTGGGACAGTGGTAGTAGATATGCAATGCTTTGGTCAGATTTGCTAGAACGTTTGGAGTAGAGGCAGCAGGATTTGCTAATGGATTCTATTTAAGGACCTCAAGGGGTGAGAGAAAGAGAGAAATCCAGGATGACTGTCAGGGTTAGAGCTGGAGCAGATGTGTGGACAGTGGCACCATTCCCTGTGATGGGAGAGTCTGGAAGAAGTCTGTGTGTTTGGGCATGTTGAGGAAGAGAGCTCTTTCTTGGGCATATTCACTGTGAGATACCTGTTACAAATACATCTCATGACACTCCTGACTGCCAGCTTGGCCCTGCATCCAGTGGTCCATCCAACCACCTGGCAGTTCACAGTCCTGCTCTGGTGACATAAGACAATTTCTGGGGGACATTGGAATGATCTTCACTGGGGCCTTAGCCTAACTTGGTGTGACCCTAGGAAGTCCTTTGAGCCACCCAGAAAGAACTGTTGCTGTCTTCATAAAGGTGACCCCCGACCTGAGGCACCCAAGCCTGTGACCAACACTGGTCTAATTAGGATGGGTATCAATACAGAAACTCATTGCCCTCAAGAAAGACCTAGAGAGACATTCAATGAGAGGCAGCCACATTCGTGGCTGATGGAGAAGAGTGATATCTGTATGGACCCAGGCTCGCTAGGGCTGCATTCTTTATCCTGGAGGTGGACCTGTCAAGCCTCCCTTTGGCACTCACTTCACCCCCTCATGGAGGGGGGCTGCTGCAGCAGCCCGCATCTCATGGATTTAGGCTCCATGCCTTTAACATTGTTCCTTCCTGGAAGGAGGAAAGTCTTTATGTGGTTTGGAGGTCAGAGGATATGAGGGAAAGAGACGAAGTGCCCTTTGGTAAAGAGAAAAAAAGTCCCTTGGCTAGGGAATGGGCAACCACCTGGAAGAAACTGTGCAGCCAGAACTCTTTCCAGCTATAATTAACTCACTTTCACCTGTCAAAATAGCATTAAGCACCAGTAATAAGCCCTTTAAACAAACAGGCTGTTAATCCTGAGATTGCAACATCTTCCTTTGCAGGAACTCCCGGGAGGAAATACTGCAGGAGAGATGATGGGAAAGGGTTCTCCTTTTAGCAAGGGGAGGGAGCAGGAATGAGGGCTTCAGGGGCCTTGGGATGGATATCTGACAATGGCCCCCTCCCTCTGTGCGGACATTGGGCCCTATAGGGTTTGGGTCCAGTAGGGCATCACTGAGAAGGTGGGCAATGTCTGTATTGAGAGGAAGGGCTTGCCTCTGTTCCCACCAGGTGGGAACCTACCTGGTGTTTACTGCAAGAGGAGGAATGAGCTGGTGAGGGATGCAGAACAAAGGCATCTGAGAAAACAACAAGGGGTCATAGAGAAGAAGGCTGAGGAGGAATCTGGCTAAGAGGCAATCTGGCCTAGCATCAGGAACATGAGCTTTGGAGGTAGGGACACCTGGGTTCACATCCCAGCTCCGTTACTCCCTTGGTTGTATAATATCCTTGACCAGGTGGCTTGTATCCTGTGCCCTGCTTTCTCTATTTATACTGGGGAGCAATACCTACGACAGAATGTGTGTCCTGTGACAACACAGGGGAGACAGACAATCAGTCATAACTACTGTGATCATGGCAGCTGCCACCAACCCCCAACCAAGGGATTAGACTTGTCCTGTAGACTCAAGAGGTAGAAGCAGGACCAGAGGGTGAAATCACTGGGAGGGAAATGTATTTAGGCTCCATTTAATTAAGGAGTCTATAGAACAATGGACTAAGTCAAATTCACCTGAACTTTACCTCCAAGTTCCAATATGCGTTGTAGTTTGCAGAATAATCTTATTTCCTCATTAAAAATCTGTTGTCCAACAAACACCCCATTTATGGGGTGGGACAGAATAAACACTTTTTTATTGTGGTAAAATATACACCACATGAAATTTACCATTTTAACCATTTTCAACTGTGCAGTCCAGTAGTGTTAAGTATTTTCACATTGTTGTGAAACAGACCTCCAGAACTTTTTCTTCATGCCAATCCAAAACTCTGTACTGATTAAACACAAGTCCCCTCTTCCTCGTATATCCAACCCCTGGTAACCACCATTCTACTTCTGTTTCTATGATTTCGGCTACTTTAGGTGCCTCATATAAGTAAAGTAATATAGTATTTGCTTATTTGTGACTGGCTTGTTTCACTTAACGTAATGTCCTCAAGTTTCATCCATGTTGCAGCATGTGTCAGAACCTCCTTCCTTTTGAAGGCTGAATAATATACTATTGTATGTATATGCCATGATTTGTTTATCCATTCATCCATCCATGGACATTTGCTTTTACCTCTTGACTCTTGTGAATAGTGCTGCTATGAACATGGGTCTGTGAATAGCTCTTTGAGACCCTGCTTTCAATTCTTTTGGATATCCACTCAGAAATGGAATTGTTGGATCATACCGTAGCTCTATTTTTAATTTTTTAAGGAGCCTCCATACTGTTTTCCATAGTGGCAGCACCGTTTTACAATCTACCAACAGTGTACAAGAGTTCCAGTTTCTCCACATTCATCCAACACTTGTTATTCAATTTATCCACATCCTGACCAACACTCATTATTTTGGTTTTTTGATAGTATAACCAATTGAAACCATTTTAAAGTGTACAATTCACTTAGAAGAAATTCACTCTTATAGAAAAGCATAGGGAATCTCCTTATGACCTTGGGTTTGGCAATGGTTTCTTAAGTATGACACCAAAAACACAGGTAACAACAACAGCAGCAAACAACAAAATAGATTAAAATGGACTTCATCAAAATTAAAACTCTTCGTGTGCCAAAAAGACAATATATCAAGAGAGTTAAAAAGCTACCCATAGAATAGGAGAAAATATTTGCAAATCATATTATCTAATAAGGGATTAATATCCAGAATATATAGAGACCTCCTATAACTCAACAACAACAAAAATCAAACAACCCAATTCAACAATGGCCAAAGGACTTGAATAGACATTTCTCCAAAGTAGATATACAAGTGACAAATAAGCACATGAAAAGGTGCTCAACATCACTGATCACTAGGGAAATATAAGACAAAACAACAATGCGTTACAACTTCACACCCACTAGAATGGCTATTATCAAAACAGTGGAAAATAACACGTGTGAGGAAACTAGAATCCTTGTGCTTGTTGATCAGACTGTCAAGTGGGAATTGACTTTGAGCACCCTAGTGTCTTCATCTTACAAATGAGGAACTTGATGACCAGACAAGTTGGGTGATTTGTATGAGGTCACCCAGCCAGTAAGAGTCACAACCATGAACTTAACCACATTGTCTCGCTTTAATGCAATGCACCAGATGTAGCAGAAATTCACACCCACCCAGTTCTGGATTTGGGGGTGCTATGAGCTCAGAGGGCTGAGAGCTGCTGCACTGAAGATGTGGTGTTAGTAGACCGCAGTGGATAGCAGCGTGTCAAGACTCCACCTGCACAGCACCGTTATCGCAAGCACAGGGCAGCTTCCCCACCAAGCAGCACAAGCGGGAAGGTCAGGACACCTCAGAACAGCCTTATAAGATAGATACTATTTCCATCCCCAGTTTACTCATAAGGAAACAGGCTCAGGAATGTGAAGAGGATTGCCCAAGATCACTCAGATGGGAAGAGGGGGATTAGAATCCACATGTAGAGGCTTCAAAGTCTCTGCTTTTCCCACTGCCACCCGCCTTCCCATATCCTTGACACACAGACTGACCACTGTCTGTTGACCATTGATGCCCCAAAGACACTAATTGATTAGATTAATGTTGACTTCATGGAGATCTTTAAGAACAGGCCACCAGCACCCTGTCCTGCCAACTGTCCCCATTTTTACCAGTGACTTACTTGAAGGCATCAATTGTCTGCTTAGCAAATTCACAGGTGATGTGACTTTTGGGGAATTCCCAATATTGGGGGCCTCAGAGTTGAATCCAAATTTCTCTTGACAGGCTGAAACAACGAGCCAATCTAAGAGGAAGAAATTTCATATGAATGAATGCAAGATTCTGTACTTGGGTTCCAAACAGTTGTACAGGTAAAGAGGGATAAACAGTACCAACCATCAGCAGATGTGTGGTTGCTCAAAGGGATAATGTGATCTTAGCATTACACATCCATAGCAATGGATGGATGGGTAACATCTTTGAGAATCAGGGAGGTCAGTGATGGATTGTTGGAGAATCACATTCCGTTTTGGGTACCAGGCTGGAGAGGGGCCACAGTGGCAAAGAAATTCAAAAGTTGAAAGGATTTGGGAAGAGAAGTCTCCAAGGAGTATGAGAGCAATCTTTCTTATTCAGCAAATACTTACAGGCACCTCAAGGGTTCCAGGCCTGTGCTGGGGGAACACAAAAATCAATAAATCAAGGCTCCTGCCCTTGAAGGGCTCGCAGATTTGGGCTGTGAGTCTCCAGGTATGAACTAGGGTCGGGAAAGGATCTAGAGTAAGTCTGGTTTCCTCTGGACACTGGGAAGAACATTCCAACAAATAAAGATCATCTGAAATGAGTATAGTTGCCTCTTAGGAACGGATGAATTCTGCATGCTTGGAGATGTCCAGACAGCAAGGGATGCCCCTTACTGGGCTGTGGAGAGGGAAATGTGTATTATACAGTTAGGGTGTTAGTTTGCTAGGGCTGCTGTAACAAAGTACCACAGGCTGGGTGGCCTAAAGCACAGAAATGTATTGCCCTACAGTTCTGGACGCTCGAAATCCTTCTGGGGCCTCTGAGGGAACAATCTCTTCCAGGCCTCTCTCTTTGGCTCGTAGATGGCCATCTTCATCATTCTCCCTGTCTGTCTCCAGATTTAAGGACATCAGTTATATTGGATTAGAACTCACTCTAGTAGCCTCATTTTAACTTGGTTGTCTCTGTAAAGACCCTTATCTCCAAAGGTCACATTCTGAAGTACTGGAAGTTATGACTTCAACATATGAGTTTCGAGGGGATGCAATTCAGCCTTTAACAGTTGGGCTAGATGGTACCCGCGCCCCCCACCCCCACCCCCGCCCCGTGCACAGAGAGCCTTTGATTCAACACACCTGTGCTAGGAGAATCTCTACCCACCATGTACTCTCAAGATTCCTGCCATCTGTGGCAGTTATCAGTCCTGGACATTACAGGGAAGTGGGCAGCGTGAGGCAGAGACACTGAGCAGAAGGGCTGCCCTTCGACACTCACTGCCCCTGACCCAACCTGGCTTCCAGGAGCTTCTGGCTCTGCCGGCCCTCAAGGTGGCACAGTGCCCTGGCTGGCTGTTGGCAAGGGGCGTGAGCAATGGAGGAGAAGGACACCCAGGCAATTGAATTTGGCTGCAGGAAGTGGGAAGCTCTGGTCAGCAGCTGGTAGTGAATGGCTCTAATTCAGTTACCACAATGGGGAAGGCTGGGACCTACAGAGAGGGCTGCCCTTGGGCAGGAAAGCAGCTCGCTGGCTGGCCTGTGTAGCCAGCCGCCCAGCCCAGAAGCCTAGGGCACAGAAGGCCGGTGAATTCATGCTTAATTAGGCATCAAGAGTGCTGAGCCTAGGCCCTCGGAAGGCACTGATCCAGCGGGCACCACTGCCACGGCTGGAGCAGCGGCTCGGCAAAGTAGGCCTTGCTGCCTGTCAGAGGGGAGCAGAACCTGAGGCCGGAGGGCAGGTCCAGGGTGAGAGAGGAAGCAGGGTGCAGGGAGGCAGGGGAGAGACCAGCTAAGCCTGGAGGGGGTCCCTCCCAGACATGCCTATCAGAGTCCACAGAACACGTCTCCAGGGCTGGTCACAGGAGTTGAGGCCCAGTCTCCTGCAGTGGACACGGAGTGTGGAAGTGCATTGCATGGTGGTGTTACCTACAGAAAGGGAGGAAGGTCTGGGGTGTTAAAGCACAGATGGCATTGGTCATTTTTAATGGATTGTCTCCATTTTTTTTTTAAATAGCAATGGACATAGTCAAAAGAAAAAGCCAAATAGTGTGGAAGGATTTCAAGTGAAAAGTGAGGCCTCCTCCACAGAAGCAGCCTATTAGACTGGTTTTTCTATGTGTATCCTTCCAGAAATATCCCCTTTCACACCTAAGGGAGCATGTTTTAAGTACTGCACTTTGCTAAATTCCGGAAATTATTCCATATCGACATGCAACACCTCATTCTCCTTCACAGCTGCCTTACACTCCACCGTGTCTGGACCACAATTTCTGTTAGCAGAAGGCATCAGTGGGCATCGCAAGCTTTTCCAGTCTTCTGCTGGTATGATCAGTATTACAGCAATTGTCCTGGACTGGCATCTACACACATATGTATATATGTAGTCTTGCTTTTTAGATGTGCCATTGCTAAAAAAGAGAGATGGATATATGCTGTACGCATTGTTAGTTTTCATGGAGATTGCCAAATTGCCCACCACAGAGGTATGTACCAATTTACACTCCCACCTATGATTATTGGAAATACCTGTTTTCCCATAACCTCCCCAACATGATGTGTTATCAACAACTATTATCGCTGCCAATCCGGTGAAAAATGGCATCTCATTGTGTGAAATTGAATTTTCCTTTAATTATGAATGAAGTTAAATATAACTTTTTTTTCTATTTGTAGTGGCCTCAGTTTAGATTCCAGAATCTAGCCAGAAGGTTTAAACCCCCAAGAAATGGTCTTGCTGGGTCCCTGCAGGGCCTCTAGCGACAGAAGCAATACCTGTGCGGGAGCTGCGGTCTCTAGACTCCCTGGGGCCACCCCCACGTGTAGCAGGAGGAACGCCTTAAGTAACCGGCATCATGGTTTTTCCTTCTTTCTTTTGGCAACATACCGTCTAGGATGCTGTTAGCCCACGTTTCACATGTGAGAACCCAGTGGCTGCCTAGAAGGGTTTAGGGTAAGGCCAGGCTCCTTCCACCTCTCCTGCCAGTGCCCCCGAAGGGAGACATTAACCCCTACTTGCTAATCTTTACTCACTGCTTCATTAAACAGAGATCTGTGAAGCACCCACTCTATGGGTGAGCTATGCTCGGATCTGGGGTTACGTGGAAGCAAAAAGTCAACCCACTCGCTCACAGAAGTTTAAATTGTAGGGGAGGAGGAAGACAAGTGAACAAATCATTACAGCATAGCATGATCAGCGCTAGGATAGGAAAAGAACAACATACAGTACACAAAACCATCCAGGCAGGTCCTAGAAGGCTTCCTTCAGGGAAGCTGAGAAGGAGTTGCCAGCCAGTAGAAGTAGGAGGTGGGGGTGTCCTGGAAGAAACCAGAAGTTCCTGGTGGCAGTGTGGCTGTGCATGCCAGGTGGTGGGAGGGATTTCAGGCCCAAATCTCAAGGGCTTCACAAGTTGGGCTGAGGCTGCTGGATGTTACCCTGTGGACCCCAGGAGTCATGGGGGAGCTTTTGGTGGCATGGTAATACTTGAGGCTAGCCTGGCTTACTTGAATGAGAGCACTGGCTTGGGTAAGCATGGAGGCCTGGGGACCAGGAATCAGCCTCAAGCATCCCCAGGGCTTAACCAGCTCTGCACACCAGCCCCAAATTCTGAAACAAGCCCCCCGATCTCCAGTTCCACAAAGCTGGGAAGCTACATCCCGAGATGCCCCCCAAGACACCAGAGCTCTAAGGTGCTCCCAAGGAAAGACGGCAATGGGCTTTGAGGCCCCTGGACCAGAGACCGGGCTGGTGATGTAGATGACGAGAGAACAGGAGTCTGAGAGCCCTGTTTCTGGCTTTGCTGATGATCCTGTGCAAAGCATCACCAAGTATCCCTCGATGACCACCTGTGAGGCATTCCTGTTCCTTAAGGATGATATGAGCTATATCCCACAAAGTGCTTTCAGTTTCTTAGAGAAAGCCCCTTTGGTCACTTTTTCCAACCATGGCAGCCACCATGCTTGCCACATACCAAGCACAGGAATCCAGGGAGAAGGACAAGTGTGCTTTGGTGATGATTTTGGCAATCTTCATTTATTGCCGTCCATGCTCATAAAATATGCCACTTAATTGTCTTGGCAATTGGGGTAACAAATTTGAAAAATAATTACTGCCTTTTTGGAGATTACTTCGCCTTCTAATTAAAGCCTCCAGACTGGGATATTAAAGGCGCATTGTCAATACAGCATCGTGGATGCACCCAGCTAACCTCGTTTAGGAAGGCAAAATTAATTAGTTTGTGTTTTAACATCCAGCTGTTATCTCAAGGAAAGAAATCATCTACAAGTCGGCCATGCACACAGTCTCTAAATTGGCCAGGGCGACTGAGGAGCGATAAAGGAAATGGAGAGTGATTTGTTCCCGCATAACTGTCAGCTTCTAGAACAAGCTGCTCATTAAACGGCGTCCCCGTGTCCCTGTCAGACCTCACTCAGGAGCTCTTGTTTACCCACAGAGGCAGAATCGGAGATGAGAGGGTCCCTCCCTGCCACTGAGCTCTCAATTCATTCCGGAGCCTCTTTTGCTATTAACACCTTTCCCAGTGAGCAATTCTGGGCAGCAGATCTGAGAGGCTGGGTGTTTCTATTCCTGTCTTAGCTGGCCAGAGTCACAAAGCTGCATGCACTGCTAGCTTCCCCCTCTCTCCTTTTCTACTACTTCCCATTTTTCAATTCCATTTAAGTCCGAAGTTGCCGAGCGCCATGGAAGCCAGGATAATCAATTCTAGTTTATGTTACAATAACAATCCCTGAAACCCTTGTGATTTAGCACAACAGGAGTTTATTTCTCATCCTCGCAAAGTGTGATGTAGGTTGGTTGGAGCTGTCTTCCAACCAGTGATTCTAGGATTTAGGCTTCTTTCATCTTAGGCTGACA
Source organism: Globicephala melas (assembly GCF_963455315.2). NCBI lineage: Eukaryota > Metazoa > Chordata > Mammalia > Artiodactyla > Delphinidae > Globicephala > Globicephala melas. The sequence goes on from NC_083315.2 coordinate 43,051,195, forward strand.
TCATCTTTCCAGGAGGCACTGAGGTTCTCCAAGGCAGGAGTAAGCTCTCGGGGAACAGTTGGTCCAGCAGGGACCATTTCCTATTGCAGTCTATTGGCCAGAACTGGTCATGTGACCCCAGCTCATTTACAAGGGATGCTGAGAGATATAGGCAAGCCCATGGAGGACTGGTTGAGCGATGCTGTCTCTGCCATAGTGCCTTGGCTGCACCACACACTGAGCCAGGTGCCTCTGATGACCCCACAAAGGAGTGTAAGGCATGGCCTCTGCCCTTGGGGAGATCACAGTACAGTTTCAAGTGGGAGTCCAACCCATACAGTAATGAAGGATCAGCTCGGGTTGATACGCACGATAGGATCCATGGAAACAAAACTCATAATAATAAGGGGGCAATGACTAATTCAGTTTGAGCTGAGAGTGGAACAAAGGGACCATTTCCAGGAAGACGTGATTCACGTGCTCAGTTTGAGGGGAAAAAAAAAAGAGAGTTCACCAAGAGGACATGTAGGGGAGAGGCACATCTACGGGGAGGGCACTGCACTTGTCTGGGTAAACTCAGACCCACCTATGAGCTACTTGGACGTTTCCCCACTGATTCAATTCTTCCCTGCCTCTCTCTGGGTAGAGCATCAATGGCTTGAAAAGAAATTTATTTCTGAAAGCCTTACCCTGCTAAGCCCTTACAATCAGAAAATAAACAAACCGCAAATCCCTAATCTGTCATGTGGCCGTTGTTAGGGCTTGAATTTCTCAGGGAGTGAACAGTCTTTGAGATGCTCTCATGAGGGGACACAGCCCGTGGCTCATGTGTCCCTGGATAGTGTCAACAGCAGCTGCAGCCAGCTCATCCCCAACCCCAGCAACGCCCCCACCCCCCAGAATCACTATGGAGTGAAAAAAGACCAAGAACAAGGAGTGGGGAGGCTGCATTTTATCCAAGCTCTATCTGACCAGCTGTGTGAGAGGTTTGCCTCTTCTCAGGCAAGTCACCCTGGATTCTCACTTTTTCCTCTGTAAATTGAAAGACGAGGACAAGTTCAATCCAGGAGAACCGTGGATTACCCATAGATATGGTCTGTTAACTCACCCAATAGGGACTCACCGGATTAAAAAAAAAAATTTTTAAGTAGTTGCCAACATTTAAAAATTTGGAGAATTTGTGTTAAAATCCAGATTTCTGATACCTTTGAAAAAATCAGAAAATTTGACATGACCATACAAGACAACAATAAAACCAGCTACCCCTTTAGATGCCACAGTCCCCCCCCATTGCCTTGGCAACACAGAGGCCAGTGTCAGTTTTCCTTACACACATGTCCCAACTCCCAGCTCGCTCAGCTATATTCCCTGCCAGACCGCTGAGCTAGATGAGTTCTCCAGGCCCAACTGTCTTTAAAACTCGATGACTATCCCTTATGCTTACTTTCCCCCCTCTTTTCTCTAAATAAGTCTCGTTCTTAGGTTCTTCTGGCAGAACCACCTGCCAGTTAGAGCAGGGCTTCTAAGCCTTGACTGTACATTTGAATTACTGGGGGAGGTTTTAAAAATCCCAGCGTCCAGGCTGCACCTGGATGTGGGACCCAGGATGGGTCGTCCTAAAGCTCCAGGCAGGGGCAGCCTAGGTTGAGAACCATTAAGTTAAAGCTGAAAGTGCAATGGAGTAGCTCAAGAGGGGGTGAGCTCCCCACTATTAGATGTAGTTAAGCCGAGGTGTCAGCTGCTGCTCTTCTGAATTCTTCTCCTCCATGCACTCTTCCTGCCTTCAACCCCCAGGGTCCTCCCAAGCTCAGCTCAGCCCCACTGAGAATATAAAGTATTGAGGTAGTCTAAGGAAGGGCTCCCTATCTAATAAGCCCCAGTCTCAGCATCAAGCAACCCCCTGAGCCAGCACCATGGCTTGTCACTTTCCTACCCTGAGCCAGCTACATATCAGCTGGGATGAAACTTCTCAACCATGCAGGACAGAAATGATGAAGTTCTGTGGTATGTCCGCCAACTCTTTTCCTATTATTTTTTGTATTGTGTTTGCAGTTACTAGAGCCATTCTTCGGTCCTCTGCCTCTGCCTCTCTGTCTGATTCCAGGTTGGAAAATTCAGCTGCAGGGAAGTTTCTTGGCTCAGACAAGATGAAAAAGGAGAGGGTACAGAGAAAGGGGCCTTCAACTGACAGGCTTATGAAACAACAGCCGTTGTGAAAGAGGGCCGCCTGCAGAGCCCAGAAGAATCATGTTCACTCTGATTCCGGCCGTTGGGGACCACAGACTCCATCATCAATGTTAGGGGGGAAATTCAGACTACCCTGGCCTGACAGACAGGATGGGGTGGGAGGGAGCCTTGAAATAAGTTTTATTATATCCAATAGTATATGATTTACTGAAATTATATGGGTTATTAGGAATCTATAACCTTGTCTGATACAAAGGCTAATGTCTCCCCCAAAAGCTAAAGGATTTAAACTTGAGTCTCTGAAATGTTTGGGGGTCCCTATTTTGGAGCTGCAGAAGGAACCTCTTGCAAAAGGGTGTACTTGGGCTTCTAGAGAAGCTGCCCCCAAACTTTGAGCTAGAAGCACTGTTAATAGTGTAAAACAGTTGTAACTTTCAGCAACATGTAAGCGTTCTGTGCAGCGTCGCTTTACCTTCTGGCATGAATTTCACTGACACGTGTGACTTTATAGTCTTGGGCATCACTGTGCCTAGGCGCCACGGGGAACATCATTGGCCTGTGCTTCCGATGGGGGGTGGGTGTTTCTCACAGTGGCAAATGGGAGCTCGTGGGATGGGGGCCCACAGAGTGTGTTTGAGTACAGAAAAGCACGGACACTGTCTGGTGGAGACACAGTAGTAAGGACTTTGTGATAGGGAAGTACGGCTTTCCACCAAGGCATATGCATTACATCTAAAAGGATTCAGCATTGGGTAAGTGGAAGGTTTTATTAGAAATAAAGAGGTTGGACCACACATCCCAGTGGGTTCTAAATCCAAGCAGGAGAAAAACCATGATGGAAAACAAAAATGATGGCAAGGAGAGTGTCTATTTTCCCAGTTCTGAAGACACTTCTGGATTGTGGTGGAACTTGGAGGCTGTCTTGGCCATCCCTTGGTCTGTGCCCCATCGTTGCATAAATGTGAAAAAGTGGGTCCAGCAGGGAGAAGCAACTTGCTCAAAGGCACACTGGTAGTTGTAGACAGAACTGTCACTGAAACCACCTCTCAACCTCTGTTGCTTAGCCTGTGAAATGAAGATGGTTTCTTCCTCACTTCTTTCTCGATTAAGGTAAACCAAGGCCCTCTATGTACAAAGGTAGCTCAGCACCTCACTCAACACAGGAAGCCCTCAGCCTAAAGCTCTGCTCTCCCCGCCCTGCCTCCGCCCCGTGTTTCCTCTCATACTTCCGACAGAGTCCTTTGCAGAACCCAGCCTCACAGGGAAGGCCGCTGTTTGCTGCTCCCTCTGCCCTCCAGGGAAGCCACATATGCTCAGAGATGGGCAGCCTGCATCAGAGGCGGAAGGGGGCGGGGTGTGGGGCCTGTGGGCAGGGATGGGAAAGAAATCTGATGATGCTTAGGAGGCAAGGAGGTCAACCCCTGCCAAAGTCAGGTGTGGCAATAGGCAGTGGGCGCCATGCAAGAGGCGGCCCTTTATCAGGGTCGGCAAACTATGGTGCAGCCACACCCGTGTGTGTTGTCCGTGGCGCTCTCGGGCTACAATGGCAGAGGCCAGGATTATGGCCGCAAAGCCAGCCATTGTTGCCACCTGGCCCTTTACAGAGAAAGTTTGCAGCCCCTGCTTTAGGTTTCAACCAGCCTGAGCTCAAGTCAAGGTCCTGCCCTTTCTACCCAGGTGAACCTGGGCAAGCCCCTTTCATCTCTGAACCTCATGTCCTCAGCAGGTGGCAGGCTGTGGCCCAGGACAAAATCTTCCCCTTCCTGGAAAGGATAATTCGCAAACTCAGGTTTCTTTTTTGTTTCTTTGTTTCACTTTCTTTTTTTTTCTTTTCCCCAGATACTGGCTGACTAACAAAGTTCACATCAAAAGACCCACCACGGGCCTCTTGATGTACACCCTGGCCACACGTTTCTGCAACCAGATCTACCTCTATGGCTTCTGGCCCTTTCCACTAGATCAGAACCAGAACCCCGTCAAGTACCACTATTACGACAGCCTCAAGTACGGCTACACTTCCCAGGCCGGTCCCCATACCATGCCCTTGGAGTTCAAGGCCCTGAAGAGCCTGCACGAGCAGGGGGCTTTGAAACTGACTGTCGGCCAGTGCGACGGGGCCACGTAAGGTGAGCGCCCCGTGGGACTCAGTGGCTCACATTTCCTGCCAGCTACACCACAGGCAGATGGGAGTCGGGGTGGCACAAACTCTAGAACAAGCAGGCTAGTGGTTTTCTTTGTTCAAGTGTAAAACAGTGACCAGAATATATATATCTATACCTGCATATATATATTGACCTGAGTATTTATAACTGTGTGGTGTTCATCTAGCATTAGGCAGATAAGCCACAGGAAGAAGGTGTGGAGAACCCACCTGGATCAGATTGAGACTCAGAGCATCTTTGGGGGCAGAAGGACTGGACAGGAAGAGATGTCAGTCCCATGACTGGATGACACACTGCCTCCCAAGTTGGAGGGGTCTTTGGGCTCACGGATGATTGGAGAACCACTTGTTGGCCGCTGCCCCGAGCCTCTGAGAAATGTGGATTCTGGGTGAGCCAAGACCAGAGGGGACAACTTGACCCAAGTCTAAAATGGTGCTGTTCCCAGGAAGAGGGAGGTTGGAACATTCAGCCCAGCCAAGGAGCACAAGGTCACCAAAAGGAGCAGAGGCCACGTCAGAGCTGAGGACTCGGTTCCATGAACTTAGAGTTGAACTGCCCACAGGACGAACCACAGTTGACCCACCTGTCCCAGACCAGCCTCCATAGCTCTGGAGAGAAGGCTGGAGAAGACAGTGGACAGGTCCTATTCTGGCTTTGCAAGAACCCCCAAGAACCTGGGACCGAGCAGGCAGATGACACTAAATTGCTAGGGTGTTCCAAATCGTGTTTTCGAAAAATCGCAGCTTCCTACTAAGATTCAGCACTCCAGCCCCGAATAAGGCAAAAGAGTGTCCAAAATGTGGTGGCTGTTCTTTAAAGCCACTTGAGTTGTCAAGGAGGAAGGGACCCTGGGCTTTCATCCTCAGGGTTAGCCTCCTTCCTGCTCTGTTAGAATGTCACAGAAAGGACTGTGCTCTTCCCTTCTGCCTCCAGGGAAGCCGCCGCAAAAGCTTGAAAGGGCACCGCAAAGATAAATGTCATCCCTTTAAAATATAGGTGATTGCCTTCCCGGGTGCCTCGGGAGCCCCAGAGTGTGAGGCCCCAGAGTGTGGAAGAATGTTAAGCATCGAGCTCCATTTCTCTACAGCCACTGTGTTTGCTTTCTGCATCCTGCACTCCGGTGGGGGTGGGGGGGGGCGGGGGGTGTCTCTGCAGCCAGACTGTTGTGTCAATGTCACTTTCTTGTCACTTTCCTACCCTGATCGTCACACTTGCCGGCACTTGCCGGCACTGAGCTCCAACACTGAGGTTTTCAGCTCTGTGGGGAGAGGTTGCAATGTCCATCCCCACCTCCTTCTTTTCACAGAGGCAGTGATTTTAGAATTTGGCAAAATCCTTTTCCCCCCTATTAAGATTAAGAGTTAAGACTTTTTTGCAAAACCCAAAGCCAAATGTAGAATCCAAATACTGGACATACTCTCCCCAGGGAAACCTGCCGATAATTTAGGGGCTGGAATGACACGTCACATGTAGACAAGCATTAGCCAGCTTGATTTGATAGATTCATTCCCTTGCCTGATAAATAACGGTGTTTTCAAATATATTTGAAAGATAAGTCAAAAAACATTATATTGAAGGTGAAGGGGGTTAAGAACAGGGATCAAGATCCGCTCCCAAGCATATGAGACGACATAATTAATCAATGGCAATTCAAGCAGGACATTTGCTCTAAATTAATGCCTGACGGGAAGCCAGTGGAGACAGTGGAAGGATGCTCAGAACCTATTAACCCTGCATGCAGACGCTCCAGCTCCAGACCGAGATCACAATACGATGTCTCTGTGTTTCTTCCCTTGTTCTTCTTGTTGACGCTTGAAGTCTGAGATTTGGGATTTGCATTAGAAAATTAATATTTAAAAAAGCAGCAGCCCTAACAGACTCTATGGGGACAGAGTGGTTTGGACTTCTCACAAGAAGTGGAAATAATTAGTATCACATTTTACACTTCTCCAGGGCCTTTCTTCTTGAGCCTCTCAGAGACCTTGGAAGACATTTCATTGTTGAAGCTCGCAGTGCCCTGGGGAACAGGCAAAATTGCCACTGGGGCCTCAGTAGGTTAGCTAAGGCCTTGGGTTCCAGAAGTTTCCAGTGGTGAGTGCAGAGAGGAACTCGATGTCAGGTCTTGGAGTTGGCCCTACACTCCACATACCTGCTAGTGCCCACCTGCAGGGGAGTAAAGGGGCCAGAGCTCTTTGGAAAACACGGTTTTCTTTCTGTCTCTTCTCGGTCTTGGGTCCTTAAACTGAAATTGATGGAGTGGAAAGGGAAGGAACTCTTAAAACCTGCCTCCGGGTTCTCTCCAGAGAGGGCTGGGGACCCAGGGCAATCCGCACATCACCATTCCCAACCCGCAGGTCCTGTACTGCCAAAACACTTTGGCCCTGTGATGGCGTGAGTTCCAGAGACCTCGGCTTCCCTTCCCCCCTTGCCCTCTCCATCTGGGCACCATGATCAGGAGGCAGCCTGTCCTTTTCTCCTATTTAGAGCTCAATTTGCCCGAGGTTCCACTGTAGCCTCTGACGCAGCCCAACTAGTCTGGGGCAGCCCCACGGAGTCCCGGCCTGTACCTGGTACCCGGTACCCTGATCTGCTGCCTTGTAATAACAGTGGCCACAGGCCTCCGGGAGCAGGTGCTCCGTCAGCCAACCTCCTTTTGACCATCAGTCAATCCCCAATCACCCCATCATCACCCACCCTGAAGCCCCTCAGATCTTCTCCATTTGCCTCAAACCCCCAAATGACCCCTACCGTCAGCCTCCTCCTTCGGTGAAGAGGTGGAATCATCTGAAATGCAGTCTCTCCTCAAAATCTCTTGATCTCTCCCCTCCCCTTTCACTTCCTTCCTCCCACTTCTGGGGAAACGACATTCATCCTCTCACCGGTCCTCAGCCACCCTGCTGCCTCTGTCCTCTCTTTCCACCAACGGGCACTCATTCCACCCGTCGTGGCTGCTGTGGCTCGTCCCTTCACCACCAGACCTGGGGGTGGGGGGCTTTCTGGTGCTGGCACCGCCTTTCCTCTCGACCCCCTCGTGGCCCCCATGCTCCTGGGACCAGAGACTCAGCTGCCACGTCAAAAGCCCTTTCTCATCACCAAGCTTTTTGCACTGCTTGGCCCTACACTGATGCCTCCTGGACGTTCCCTGTCCCCTTGGTGCCCAGGAAGCCGCGTTCTCGTGACTCTTCTCCTTTGCCAATGCCCCTTTGTTGTTTATTTATGTATTTATTTATTTATGTATTTATGATTTATTTATTGACACCCTTACCTTCATCTAAAAAGTAGCTGAGGTAGATCCGACCATGATTTCCCTCTCTCCTTCTTACCCCACACTGAGATCTTCCCCACCTTGGTGTCCTCTCCTCGGCCCCCTTTCGTCACATCCCTGCACACTCATCAGCAACCTCCCGCCTTCCTTCGGAGGCATCCTACACTTCCTGCAGCCTAGCGCCTCCCCTGAGCTCCAGGCTCGATTGCACACGGCTCATTGGCCATTCACCCCATCTGCTCCGGCAGCGCCAGAAACTCAACATCTCTGAAGCCAAGTGTATCATCTCTGCCTCCCCTTCCTCTACAGTCTCTCCTTTGACTGTTAGAAGACCCATGATCCTCTCAACCACCCAATTCTGAGACCCTAAAGTCATCTTCATGTCTTCTCCATGCATTCCCTTGTTACTCTTGCACTATCCTTGTCTTCTGGTCTCTCAATTTCAGCAGCAGTCTCCTCTCCCAGATTTCCTCTGGGCACACTTTCATGTTCTCCAGTCCATCCTAGACATTCATAGAGTTTTTTTTTTTTTTATCTCCAGCCATTCACAACTTTTAAAATAATGTGCAAGTCTTCGTCCTGACATTACAGACCATCCAGTAAAGCCCCATCCTTCCTTTACACCTTGTACCAGTCCATCTAGAGTAGCCATCATTCCTGGAAGGGGTGCCCGGTTTTCCTGTCTCTGTGCCTTTGGTCTTGCTGTTCTCACCCCCTGAAACACTCTCTCCTGGTTCTTTCAAGGCCCATGCAGAAACCACATCTTTCATGAAGCCCCCTCCCGATCTACCAACCACTGGGATCTCTCCCTCCGCTGAACCACCGTAGCACTTTATTTGTACCTTTCTCATGGCACTTACCATATTCTGCCTTGTATTATAGTTATTGTGCACTTGTCTTATGACCGTTCTTAGACTGTAAGCTCGCCAAGGGCAGGGACTGTGTTGTATTCATCCATGTCCATCACAGCACCAGGGGTGGTGCATAGCACACAGCAATTGCTCAATAAATGTTTGTTGGATTAAATCCTCAATGCCTATCAAGGGTTGTATAATTAAGAAAGTCATTTTGTGTCTTATAGTGTCACAGGAACTTCCAAAGAATCATGTGAGTTAGGAAGATGCAGAAATCATTATCCCCATTGTATAAGTCATAAGACTGAGGCAAAAAACACATGAAGCCACATAGCTCACCAAAAGAATTTGCATCCAGGTCTTCTGGTCCCCACTCCAGGGCTTTTTCTTTTCATCCTTGCAGTTGAGTCACTGTAAATTGAAAACTGACCCTAGGCAAGGTCCTGGCTGCCACGGGTCTGGGCATCAACTTCACAGAGTCGGGCAAACCTTACTGTGAAGCCCCGCTCATGAGCCCATCAGCACAGGCAAAATCTCGCTCTTTTTTGGAGAGAACAAAAGCCATTCAGGTTTTACCAGGCCCAGGGGGTGGAGCTGTGGGACCTCATAAATCATTCCCACTGCTGTTGTCACAAGGTAGAAACCATCCGTCCAGATGGCAAAGAGACTACCAGCTCCAAGGGGCTGCTTTTGATAAATCTCTTCATGCCTAATTAAGGCTCCCCTTCCAGAATGAATGGAACAGGAACAGGAATGAATGATGCCAGTCAGATGGGACTCCAGACATGCATGCTGCCTCATGAATGCCCTTAATAGCATCCCCAATGACACTGACAGTCTGCCCCAGCCTGCCTGTCTCTCACCAGCACTGCCGGATGTCATCATCTTTTCCCATCTTTATCTCCATCCTTTCGTTTTCTCCTCTCCAGGGCTCTTTGCCTTGGCACCCACCAAAATCAGGGTGAACCTTGGAGAACCAAGTTATAGCTCTTCCTGGGGACCGGAGCCCTGGCCTGGGGCAATGTAGTGAAGTGGCAGGAGGGGAGGAGAGAGGGGGGCACTCTATGCCATAGAACAAGGAGCTGTTCTGGTGGTGGGCCATCCATAGCAATGAGAGGTTTCCATGGTTACTGTCTAGAAGCAATGTTTTTGTCACCTTTGGGCTTCATGATGGGGGTAGGAGTTTCATTTCCATCCTTAGTGGTCCAGGTGGTGGGACCAGTTTCCACATACAGTGCATTGAGCTCTCCAACCCCAGGTCATCCCATGTGTTTAGAATCACCCCAGTTGGCTGTAGCCAAAGCCCAACAGAGCCACCCAGCAAGGACACTGAAGGTCCTTTGTGGCCTCTCTCCGTCTTCCTTGCCACTTCCTCAGCCATCCCACCTCCCCCTAGAACTTGGGGTGGGAAATGGGATTCCCAAGGGGTTCCAAGACGTGTGTCAAGAAAACCCCAAATACTCCAGCCATGACAACATGTTCAAGTATTAAAGAGGTTTCCCTAAAACTGATCTAGCACTAGCTGTCAGCAGTCAGTCCTTGGGGAAGTAATAGAATATTACTGCCTGGCTGACAACCAGGCAGTGGGGAGATGGCCCCGTGGCCCACGTGGACCCTACAGAGCAGGCCCAGCCAACAAGGACTGCAGACTCCAGGACGGAACATTGAGGTAAGTCAAGGTGAGGTTGGCGCCGCAAAACACCCCTTTGATTTATTTCAAAGTGCCTTCATTTTCTAGAACAAGTCTGTCACGGTAGAGTTACAGGACAGTGTCTGTGATGGGATGTTGGCTGTTGCAAAGAAGACCACTTTGGGGTGAGCTGCTTTGCTCAAGGAAAGCCAGGATTGAACTTTCCCATCCCCACGGCCAGAGTTGCAGTGAATGTAACTCAATGTATAGTAAGTCCCCTACGTATGAATGAGTTCCATTCTGAGAGCACATTCATAAGTCCACTTTGTTTGTAAGTCCAACAAAGTTAGCCTAGGTACCCAACGAACACAATCGGCTATGTACCACTGCTTTTACGCTTGCTTCCAGACATCCTGAGTTTGAAATAACGGTACCCGTACTACTGTACTCTATACAGTACTGTAAAGTATCGGGTTGGCCAAAAAGTGCCTTCGGTTTTTAAGTAAAAATAAAAGACATATTTTTCATTTTCTCCAAGAACTTTATTGAACAACCTATTCACCCTTTTATTCCACTACTTTCTGCTATTTTTCAGGCAACTTCATAATTCCATCTTCCCAAAACTTTTTGAGCAAAGAATGGTTCCAGGTGCCTTTTACAGTCTTCCAGGGAATTGAAATTTTTTTCCATTAAGAGAATTATGTAAAGACCGAAATACATGGAAATCCGAAGGTGCAATGTCTGTTGAATATGGTGGATGAATCAGAACTTCCCAGCCAAGCTGTAACAGTTTTTGTCTGGTCATCAAAGAAACATGCAGTCTTGCGTTATCCTGATGGAACATTATGTGTTTTCTGTTGACTAATTCTGGACTCTTTTCGTCGAGTGCTGCTTTCAGTTGGTCTAATTGGGAGAAGTACTTGTTGGAATTAATTGTTTGGTTTTCCAGAAGGAGCTCATAATAGAGGACTCCCTTCCAATTCCACCATATACACATCACCTTCTTTGGATGAAGACCGGCCTTTGGTGTGGTTGGTGGTGGTTAATTTCCTTTGCCCCACGATTTCTTCCATTCCACATTGTTGTACAGTATCCACTTTTCATCACCCGTCACAATTTGTTTTAAAAATGGAATGTTTTCATTACATTTAAGTAGAGAATCGCATGTGGAAATATGGTCCAGAAGGTTTTTTTCGCTTAATTTATGTGGAACCCAAACATCAAAGCGATGAACATAACCAAGCTGGTACAAATGCTTTTCAACACTTGATTTGGATATTTTGAGTATGTTGGCTATCTCCCACATGGTATAACATTGATTGTTTTCAATTAGTGTCTCAATAACTATCAACTTCAGCTGGTCTACCCAACCGTGGAGCATCATCCAGCAAGGAGAACTCTCCAGCATGAAACCTCGAAAGCCACTTTTGACACGACCGTTCGATCAGTCACAGCACCTTCTCCATACACTACACAAATCTTTGTGTGTGTGTGTGTGTGTGTGTGTTGGTTGTGTTTTTATCTTTCTCGAAATAATAAAGAATAGTATGCCAAAAATGTTGCTTTTTTTCCTTCCATCTTCAATATTAAAATGGCTACACAAAAATTCACCAAGTTTGATAAGTCTTTTTTTAAATGCACGCTGATATGACAGCTGTCACATACAATCTAACAAAATCGTTTCGAATGAAGTTAAAGACAACTAAGTGCTATTAGAGCCAGCTGATGGAAAAAAACGAATGAACATATTGGCCAACCCAACACACAAAAGTACAACTACTTGCAGAGGATGCACACACGTGATAATGTATTCCAGACATGTGAACTAACGTAATTGGACATGCGAATGCACATTTGCATCTTTGAAAGTTCGCAGCTTGGAGCTTCATATGTCGGGGACTCGCTGTAACAACAACTGTGACTTCTCGTGCTCAGGAGTATCTCTGGGCAAGAGCTCTGGGACGGGTACCAGATGATCCAGAAGCCTGCCATTCAAGAACCCAGGGGACACAGATGAGTCATTCAACACTGGTGCCTTCTCAGCTATAAAATGGAGAAGACAGCTACCTACCTTCTTCCCAGAGTAATTGTGAAAATGCAAATAAAGGATGGGGCAGAGAGAAAAGTCGGGTGGGGGTAAGTGGGAGCCAATGAAATGCATGCAGCCACGAGTTTTAGGATTCTGCTCATGTAATTGCCCTGCTTAAACATATCAGTGGCTTTCCTTCACCCTTGGAAGAGAATTCGAAGCATCTTACCATGGCTTATGTAGTCTTGAATGCTCCCCTCCCCTCTGGCTCACTGCACACCAGCCACACAGGCTTTTTTGCTTCTCCTAGTACTTTCCAGACTCATTCCAGCCTTTGCACATTCTGTCCCCTCTGCCTGGAAAGCTTCTTCTCCAGCTCCTTGCAGGACACACCTACCTCATCTTTCAAGTCTCAAACTGAACGTCACCTCCGGGGGAGTCTGTCGCAAGTCTCTCTCAGCCAATCACTCTCTATTACATACACATTATCCTGCTAGGTGGTCCTTATAAACCATCTGAATTATCTCACTTATTTTGTAGTTCTCAACCCTGAGAAAATTCATAAAAGACCCCCATATCCAGGCCACAATGGGGACAAGTTTAATCAATATCTCCAGAAACAAATGAGGGACGTAAGTTTAAAAAAAAAAAAAAAAAACTCCTTCTAGTGCACGGCCAGGATTGGGAAACACTGACATATTTGCTCCCCTGTTTATTGTTTGCCTGCCCTTCTAGACTGTTCAGTGGGGACTTGTTTTCCATAGCAGTGTCTTGTGCCCTGGGTGGCAGAAGTGGCCACCCTCCACGGTTATGGTTAATGTCTTTTCTCGGGGCACTGGCAACAGACGACAGTGTGACCACTTTCCTGGCCCTCTCAGGAGGCAAAGACGAGCTCTGAATTCTCACAGTGACACTTTGTCCCCTGTGGCCCCTGCAGGTAGATGACCAGCATTTTACCCCTTTAGCTGAGCTGGTGGGAGGAGTTTTTCCAGTCTCCTTCCACCTACTCAGAGACCTTCATGACTCTTGCCCTACACGGGAGGCTCATCCCCAGCCCCACTTCAAAGACCTTGGCCAGTTCAGCTGCACATTGGAGCCACTGGGGGAGTTTAAAACACACTGGCACCTGGACCCCACACCCCGGGATTCTGATGGGATTGGTCTGGGGTGTGGCCTGTGCATCTCCAGAAGCTCCCCAGCTGGTGCTGAGGTGCAGCCCCAGCTGGAAAGTGCTGACCCAGATCCAGTTCCTGAACCCCGGCACCTCTTCCACAGCAGCCCAGCTCAGGCCTCTGGTTGGAGGCCATGCTTTCATTTATGGCTTCTGAGGGTTTTCTTCCTTGATTTCAGGTTAGCAGGTTTTATTGTTGCTGCTCCTGTGTCAGTCACGTCCAGGACTCAGGACTGTTGAGTGCCTGATGCAGGAGGAAAGGCTTGGCTGCCATATTGCTTGCTTCTCCTTCCAAAATGCAAGCTCCATGAGGACAGGGGCCCTGTCTGGTGTGTTCCCTGGAACCTCTCCAGCTGCTGGAACTGTGCCCGGCACAGAGAAGGCACTTAGTAAACCCCCACTGCATGAATGAAAGAACAAGCATGAGCTGCACAGGTGTGTGAGTGCTTCGAAGAAAGACTTGTACCTCATTGATCCCCAAAGTTGGGAGGAGTCCCACCTGATGGAGAGAACACCAAGGCATCCTAAAGAGGAACAGAGATTGCTCCCACTTCCTCAGCTAGGCCCTGCATTCTGGTGATTTCTATCACACTTATCCTTAGCAATAGCCCTGTGTGTTTCATTGCCCCCATTTCACAGATTAGATAACCAAGTTTCTCAGAGGTTAAAAACTTGCTCAAGATGCCAAAACTCATAAGTGGATAGCTTGATGTCAAAGCCAACACAGTTAACACCAGCCCACCCTGCTAGCCCCTCAAGACCACTTAATTCTCTCAACCTTCTACCATGTGGTCATGGAGAGAGAACAGGACTTGCCTTCCTTCCACCCAGACTCCACACAGGCCCCTCATCGACTCTTCCCACCAGGGGAGCTGCTATAGACCCAGAACATACCTGTGCAGCAATGTCGATTGTTAAACTACTTCCTTGCCAATTGGTCAAGAGCTACAGACCCCAGCCCCCAGTACCCCGTGATCCAGCACTGTGGCCAGAGTCCACTCTGATTGGTCAGGGCCCCTCTGAATTGTTGAATATTTCGCATATCACCCCTGCTCCCACACGCTCCAGGCAGGAGGGCTGCTTGGGCATTTTGGACCACTGGGCAAGACACCAGAGCCTCATCACATTGGTGTTTTTGTGGAAGCCAAGCCTAGAGAAGTGGCTGCCTTTTCTCCCTCTTGTTTTCCATGGGTACATCCCTTAACCCGGAGAACATGATCTGTGTGGCCCTGTGAGTACAGATTTCAAATTCAATTCTAGAAACGTGGGGAGGCACACGGAGAAGGAGAGGCATCTTAGGACAGTCAGGCAAGACCAGTGATGGGAAAAAACTATTTTGAATAGTATCTGTGAGGGCTGGCAGGCAGAAGGGTGATGGGGCACGGAGCGGGTGGCAGAGAACCAGAAAAGAACAGATAATATTTATTGAGCTCTAACTAAATGCTTTACATGGACTAAGTCATTTAAACCTCACGGCCACCCCTTTCATGTGGATGCTATTAATATTCCCACTTCGCAGATGAGAAAACTGAGGCAAAGAAGCTGGTTAACTTGCTCAAGATCAAAAAGCTAGGAAGTGGTTGAGCTGGGATTTGAACCCAAGTCCTCAGGTTCCAAAGGGGTTCAGGAAGCCCCTAAGCTTCACTTTGACCTGTATCCCTTGATGCCCTGGGGTCTGCATTAGCCTTGCTGGTGAGTGATCCAGCTGTGATGAGTGATCCACAGGTGCTGTTCCCACACCAGCTGCAGCCGCTAGCCCCTCCACACCCCAAGCTGTCACCCCCAGTGGAAACTCTCATTAGTGCAGTGACAGTGACAGGCACTGGCTGCACAGCCTTGGGTCCTGTGGATGCAGCTGCTGCCTTTTGAACTTGGCAGGGAAGCTGGAACTACACATTCCCACCTGCACATGCTGGGTCGCTTGGCCTGGTGTCTGGGAATGAGATGGGGGCAGCCAAACCATGGGCTGCTAGAAAAATGTGGAATCACCTTCTGGCAGAGGCCGGGCTGGAAACGAGAAGTAAAACCAATGAAACAGAGGACAGAAAGGCATGAATGATGAGCAAGACCACAGATACAGGTTGGGAAATGTCCTGGTGCTTCCCTGTGGCCTCTGCAAGATGTCACCAGCTATCCTAGTTAGGACCTTTGCTCCAACAGCATGCCTCAAAATTAGGTGTTCATACCAGACTGGGTTACAGCAGAGAGGTGGCCTCCAGCCCTCTGCAGCATTGGGAAACTTGGGGACCTCAGACCACACAGGTCTAACCTCTCCTTTACAGCATTCTGTCTGCAGCGTGGGCTGGGTCCAGCTGCCTCACCTCCTGTCTCTGTTTCCTCATCAGTAAACTGAGAAAAGACACCTCCTGGCTCAGATGCTCTTGGAATTGAACCTGATGAGACACCTTGAGTCCTTCACCCACAGAAGGCAGCTGATAAATGCAGGGCAACTCACTGCCTTCTTTTCCAGCCACTCTCCCAGGCTCAAGGGACAAGGACTAGTGTGTGGAGAGTTCTCAGCTCCCACCTGGCTCAGCTCACCTCCTTGGCTGTCTTTGCAGCAAGTAGGAGGGCCTGACAGGCAGTAGGTGCCCAATAATGAAGGAATGCCTGTTGAATGAATGAATGTTCTGGTGCTTCCCTGTTTCCTGAAAACATTTCTCTCTGGCTACTCACCAGATGGGCTGCCCAGACCTCGGTTTCCGTACCTGAACAGAATAGGTAGGTTTCTCCACCTCCCTCTACCAGAGAGCTGCAGGAGTGTTCATAGTAATGGAACAGAGAGCTGAGGGTTTTGAATGCCAGTCGGCACCCCTAGTTTAGTGTTGGCACCACCTCAATTCCCCCCCTATTGCACTCCAGAAGAGGCACCTTTTTCCAAATGGCTTGGTATCCCTGCAACACCCTGAGTCAAGTAGTCTTAGAATTGTCCATTTGTTGAGTGTCTAGCATGTGTCAGCCACTGCCTTGGGACCTTTGACTAGATAATCTCCCTCCTCCATCAGCGCCGTAAGGTCAGGATTATTTATCCCCATTTTACAGATGTGGCGGCCAAGGCCCATGGCTTATCAGATGGCTAGTGAGCGGTCAAGCTAGGGTTTAACCCAGGTTCAGAATTCCTTCTATGAATCTCTGCCTCCCTATCTGCACAGCAATTGAGGCCCATGCATTCATTCACTCACTCATTCATTCATCTCTATATCCATTCCTTTAAGAAACATCAGGGCATTCCCACCGGGTGTCATGACACATGAACACTCTGTCCATGGTCTTGAGGGACTCATAGCCCAGGGGTGGGAGTGGAGGAGGGAGGGTGGAGATATGGTACAGCGCTGTAAGGGTTAATGTAGAGGAATGAGCAGATTGCTGCTGAGAGAGAGAGAGAGAGAACAGAAAGAAAGGAGCAAAGAACTCTGCTTGTAAGAAAGTTCACCCGGGAGGACACTAGGGGACATGCTTCACAGAGGAGGGGGCATTTGAATTCCTGCAGTAAATGAGTGTTCCCCTTGCTGTTAGTTCTCTAATTCACGCACTACAGATTCTTCCTCTTCAACTTACCATTCTTTATGACGACCTCTACTACTGAGGGGAAGCAGAACTTGGAAACAAGCCCTAGGGACTTAGTTCACGCACCTATGAAGACAGCTCCCCTTTCCTCTACACACACAGGGACCGCAAAGGGAGAGGGAGGGATAGGACACTCTGGCCCTTATCCTCCCATACTCCCAAAGCGTGGTGACCGTCCAGCTCTGGGGCAGCTCTGGGGTGTAGTCCACATGTACAGTACACAACCCCCAACTAACGAGCCACTCAACAGATGGCACCAACGAGAACAGGTAAGAAGAAGGCTCCCAGTGTGCCTAACCACGTCATCTTCCAGTTATTCATTCAATTTCATGGACACACTGAGAGGCAGCAAGGAACTAGCCCTGTTCCGGGCATTGTGGGAGACATAATCCCTGCCCCTGCAGGTTCAAGTCTAATGGAACAATTATGTACAACCAAGGCAGAGCAAAATAAAAGGGAACCACCTATCCAAGCTGGGGGGATTCAGAACAGGTTTCACAGAGGAGATGATAGATGAGCTGGGCCTTGAATGCGTGGAATTTTGATAGATAGATAGACTCTCGACTACCCTCTCTGGGAAGTTTCCCCTCCTTGGTGACAGCAAAGGACAGGGGACAGCTCAAGCAGCTGGCTGCCACACTGCTGCCAATTTCCGCCAATTCACAAAAGCCACCAAAAGAATCAGCCCTGCCATCACCAGTCCCGCCACCCCTCTAGGTCTTGACGCTGCCCCAGGGGAGGCCATTTGGATTCATGAGAACGTTGATTTGTGGATAATGGTCTCTGCCGTGCCAGGGGGAGGAAGGACAGGCAGGTGCCCACTCAGTAGGCAGCTGTTGTCCACTGTGTCAGCTTGTTTCTTCCAATCCAAACCCACCCCTCATGGCTTCATCTTCTTCCCACTGTGCCTTCCCCCAAGGTGTGGCTAACAAGACCTCGGTGTTCCATTTCTAATCACAGTTTCCGTGGTTGGTTTGCAGCTCTTCTCACTGTAATACCAGTCACCTGTCCAGTCCTTGAGGAAATGCTACAGCGTTTCCCAGGATGGCTGTTACCTCCATTGGCCACTGAAGCCCATATCCTCTCTCTCCTGGTCTTTCTCATGGAGGATAGTATTCTCTTGCTTCTCGCCAGTGGGAGTCAAGCGGATAGAAAGGAGGAGCTAAGGATGAAAGTAGTGGCAGCTCCATAGATCTCTGAGCTGGCCAAGCAGGACTGTGCTCTTCTTCTTGCAGGAGACCCTCTAACCATAGCAACTGGGCTGGGTGCGGGCTGCTGAGGGTGCTCCTGGCTGCATTCTCGGCTCCACCCGATCAACAATAAGCTGTGCTCTTGGACCTCCTCACCGTGGCCACGCACTGTGGTTCCCTCCTCCTAATCTCTTCACTTTACCCCAGTCCCTACTGTAGGGGATCTGCTCTCTTGATTTACTTAACACTTAATTCTACCAAATGCAACAGGCAGAATATGTCCACATATATATAAGGACAACCTTATGTCTTTACAATCACCCTAAATAGTTCCTCAAGAAATATATTATCAACATGGTCATTACTTATCCTAATATATGTGTGTCCTCCAAAACAATAGATTATCTAACCAAATCTACCGAATGGTAGAAAAAGTTGGAGTTAGAGGTAGCCAGACACCTTAATGCATCTCTTGTACTCTGGCATGAGAATTCAAAATTATACATGAAAGATGCCCAACCCAGCAACCACAAGTTCCTCTGACTATGTCCAAGATGAGAGGGCTCTGAGTCTGCTCCCTCTCATGTCCTGAGCCACTGGCATCACTATGCCCTATCTTCTGATGTAGCATCTCCATTTGCCCACTCCTTGTGGCCTTGACTAGCCATGTCCTCCCTAGCTCATGTTCATTCATTACTGCTGTCTTCCATCTGGCCCAGCACACTGAGTGGACCCCAGAGCGACTGATCCCTGACTCATTTCAGAGTCTCTTCAAAGAAATCTCCTCTTGGGTGGCCCAGGTGGGCAAAGACAGGAATTTCTTGGACCTCACCCCTTAGGTATTCCACCCCCATCCAGTCAGCTGTGAACATTGGAGGGAACTGCACTCAAGCCCCGGAGGAAAGTGGAAGCTCAGATTGGAGGAGCCATCTGGACAATTCAAAATATTGAAATTGCCTCTCTCAACCCCAGTCTGGTGTGGACAGTCATGAACAGATCATGGAAGAGACACATCTCTGTTACTTGATGAAGTCTCTTTTCATATTTGCTCCTTTATCTGGATTGATTTTGTTGTGGAAAATAAGATAACGAACTCAGAGTTTAAAATAAGGTTCTGTCTTAGGGAACCCTCCTACACTGTTGGTGGGAATGTAAGTTGGTGTAGCCACTGTGGAAAGCAGTATGGAAGTTCCTCAGAAAAATAAAAATAGAATTTCCACATGATCCAGCAATCCCAGTCCTGGGCCTATATACAGACAAAACTATAATTCAAAAAGATACATGTGCCCCTATGTTCATAGCAGCACTATTCACGATAGCTAAGACATGGAAACAACCTAAATGGATAAAGAAGATTTGGTATATATATTTAAAAAAAGAATGAAATAATGCCATTTGCAGCAACGTAATGCAACTAGAGATTATCATACTAAGTGAAGTAAGTCAGAAAGAGAAGGACAAATACAATATGACATCAGTTATATGTGGAGTCTAAACTATGACACAAATGAACCTATCTGTGAAACAGAAACAGAATCATGGACATAGAGAACAGACTGGTGGTTGCAAAGGGGGAGGGGGTTGGAGGAGGGATGGAGTGGGAGGTTGGTGTTAGTAGATGTAAGCTTTTATATCTAGAATGGAAAAACAACAAGGTCCTACTGTATAGCACAGACAACTATATTCAATGTCCTATGATAAACCATAATGGAAAAGAATATTAAAAAAAATAATGTATAACTGAATCACTTTGCTGTACAGCAGTAATTAACACAACACTGTAAATCAACTGTACTTCAATTTTTTAAAAAAATAAGTCTTTGTCTTTACTGAAAAGCTGCATGGAAGAAGAGGGTGAAGAGAATTCTCACAAGTAGAAGCAGACTGACAACTGCACCTCCACTGCTGAATGCATTAAAATTACAGGCTTTCTGTTATACCAAGGTGCCACCTGAGATCCTCCCTGAGAAGTGCCTTGTGGTCTGCATGGAAGGAAGGGCTCATGCTTTCCCTCAGATAATAGGAAGACAAACTTATAATTTAACCAACTTTGAAAGGGCTATTTGAATGGGGTGCAGATGACATTTATTTTAAAAGGGTCAGGAGGTTTGTCTAATAAAACATTAAAGAGATATCATTTCGTTGCAGTTATAGGTTTCTTCCTCCCACCATAGGTTACATGGGTGCACCTCTATCTATTATGGGGTAAATCTCTTTATTTCAATCACCTCTTCTCCACCTACAGTCTCATGTACATCAGTATTAGGAAGCTTATTTTTCCATTCAGGTTACATTTTTCTTTGTTCAATTTATTCTGCTTGAGATCATTCTGCTGTCAAGAATTCCTTGTCCAGTGGCAGGGAAAGATAAGCAATTAAAATTTCACTTCTTACCCAGATACCTATGACTACCTATCCTCTCTTCCTCAAGCTCTCCTTGTTAAACCTGAGCCAAGTTTTCCCAATTCTCAATGCCAATTGTTACAATTCTAGCCCTCAGTGTCATCTTTCAGATTTGCAAATGTTCCTCTTTTTATTAGGAAAACATAAGACCATTCATTCTCACCATTCTTTCTGTATTTTTAAAACTCAGATATGTTAGTAAGATTCAGCCAGGAAAACAGAAACCTCCCTAAGTATTTTGAACAGGAAGGGATTTAGTGCAGGGAATTAAAGGTTTACAATACTATTGGATAAACTGAGAAGATAAAGTCAGGGAAAGTCAAAACTAACTTTCAGGAAATGAGAAAGTACAGAGACACCCCCCCCCCAAAAAAAAACTGCCACTAGTGATCTATGCTGCCCATTGCCCTAAAGTGGGTCAACTTTTGGGGGCAGTCCCAGAAGCCACTGGCAAAAGCTCGTGTCTACTGTTTTCTGAAGTTCATGTAACTGTCCAAAAATTTGCAGGTGCAATAGCGACTTCTGTTTTTATTTTCTGTTTCTAAATCACACCTGGATGCCTCCCATTCTGAATCTAAATTAGAATCCTGCTGATAAGGGATGCTGGGAAGTGTAGTTCTCAGAATTCCAACCCCACAAATATAGCAGAGCCTTTATAAGGGAGTAGGGATGAATGTTAGTTTCCCACATCTAATACACCAAGTGTCCACATTTCTCCAAGCACTATGTTAGTGGAGATAGATATAGATATATATTCCACATTTCCACATTTTCCACATGAATAAATGGAGATCAGACTTGTTAGGTAATTTGTCCAAGGACGTAACAACCAACAAGTGACAACTGATCTCACTTCTGAGCCCATGCTCTTTCTACAACATTCTCCTGTCTCATATAATATTTAGGACACAAACTTTCATAACCTATACTGTCCTTCCTGCAGTGCATCTTCAGAAACTTGCCAGGAACAAATTTCTCCCACTCCAGGGGCAGCCAGTATGGGTGTCTTATTTCATAGCATTTCCATGCAGCTTTGTCTCCCCCTCTACAGTGGTATTCTGCCTCAGATGGTCCTGATGCTGGCTGTCCATGTCTCCTCTACCAGCTTCAACTGATCCCTAGTTATCTGGGGTTTGTCCACTTTTAACTTGATGTTGTTAACTTCCAAGCTAGTACATGGAGGAGTCCCAGCCACCCTCCACTCCAACTTCCAAGGTGCCTCTTCAGAAGGTCTGTGATGACCTCTGAAAGTCTGCTAGTCTCCAGTCCAATCTTTCAGGAAATACTACAGTTTCCCAGGATTGCTGTCAACTGCATAGGCCATTCAGGTGCAACTCAGCTTTTTCCTGATCCTTTCCAGGGATAGTGGAAGTCTCCTGCCACCCTCTAATGGGAGTCACAATAGACAGAGAAGAGGAGTTGAGGAGGAAAGCAGTGGGAGCTCCTCAAATTGCTCAGCTGGGCTAGCAGGAGCCTATACTTTTTCTTCTGACCTAGGGACAAAAGGACTTTTCTTGGCTATGAGGAGCAGGATCGAAGCACCTAATGATGTCATCAGTCAGGATCCCACTAATGTGACCATAATCTCCAGTTTCCCATCCTGAACAAGGGCATTATTCTTACCCTCTCCGTGGACATGAAGGATGTACAGTCTTAAATGTGAGCCTCCCACTTACAAGAGGAAGAAATGAATGGCAGGAATAAATGCAGGATGGTAAAGAGTGGTGTGCCTCACAATTTGCTTTCTCAGTTAAAAAGAAAGGGGGAAGGACTTCCCTGGTGGCGCAGTGGTTGAGAGTCTGCCTGCCGATGCAGGGGACACGAGTTCGTGCCCCGGTCCGGGAAGATCCCACATGCCGCGGAGCGGCTGGGCCCGTGAGCCATGGCCACTGAGCCTGCGTGTCTGGAGCCTGTGCTCCACAGCAGGAGAGGCCACAACAGTGAGAGGCCCTCATTCCACAAAATAAAAAAGAAAGAAAAAAGAAACGGGGAAAAACTAACAGGAGGCTCTCCCCTGAATCATATCTGGAGGTGGGGGTAGAGGACAGAAGAGAAGCCCATTCCACAAAGTGGTGCCTTTGCAAAAATATTTAAGGTAATAAATTGACAGGACAGTCATCAAGACTGATGAAAAGATGTTGGAGGAAGCAAGGTGAAATCGAGGCACCAGCTCCACTCCTGCCTATACCAGATGGTAACTCTGAACTCAGCCTATTGAAAAGGACATGCACAGTGAGGGGGGGTCTAGCATTTTTCTAGAACTGGGGCACAAAGAGGAGCCCTGCCTGCTTATGACTTAGGCGTTGTCCTTGCCAATCCTGAGAGAGAATCTAAAGAACAATGTGACTTCCATTATGGAACTACAGTGAGGTTTCCCCGGGAACCATTAAGTCATAGGCTAGATTCAAACCAAACTTTTCCTTAGCATGTGCTAAAGGCAGAATGCTGGCCTGGATGGTGCAGAGGACATTGTTCTAGCTCCGTAATTCTAGCCCCTGGTTCCTAGGTGTGGCATCAGGTGACTGCCATCAGAGCTCAACTCAGAGGGCCTTAGCTTTACACCAGGGAACTGGAAGATGTCAAATGATCGCATGTAAAAGCAGTGTTGATTAACTGAGTCCCAATAATCTTCTAAACACTATACCAGGGTTCAGAAGCTAAACCCCAAGCACAAAGCATTTGTTTGTCCTCCCTTTGGAAAGCACAAACAATGACTCGTTTCTACTGGAGACAAAATAAAGCCTGTGAGAGCTCAGTCCAGGCTGTAACTTCAACATGGTGTCCCTGTGTCTCACATACACCACCCACTCCCCAAAGTCTCCCTTCATTCCACCATATTCTCTGAGAAAAAAAGAACCAGCTAAATTACAATGTGTTTCTGGAAATCAGGTCTTTTATGACTCCCTATAAAGAGAACAAAGTGGGCTCTCATCAAGCTTCAAATAAACCATTAACTAAACTCTTAAAACATTAAGAGACCCTCTGCCTCTTCTACATTGAAAACGTTTATGATAAAGCCACACTATGCTGTTGTTTCCCACTCTGAAGGTTTATGGTACCATTCAGAGCACAGTGTTTTAGGTCTTGAGGGCATTTGGGTAGATGAATATGTGATCTGGTTGATGAGAAAGGAAACACCCTTTTCCACATACATTGGCCCTACTCTACCAAACTTCCTTGAATTAACCATGGTCTATCATCTACAAAAATGCTCCAAAATTAAGAAATCTACTTATTACCCTTGTTAAAGAGGAGGAAGACAGAGTGAGTAAAAATGCTCATTTTCTCTTCCTGAATGGCAGTCGGACAGAGCTGTCCCAAGTTCCAATAAAAACAGTTGGAAGTAAGATGTATACACAACTCAAGGCGTGGACGTCCTATTAGAAAGGGGGTTTTCTAAAAATTGTGAGAACGTGTCTTCTGCATCAAGATGGGGGTTTAGAGCATCCATCCACCTCTACTTCCTTCAGAAACCCTATTAAAATATTTAAAAAGGGATACAAATTCTCTGGCACATAAAGAATGGGAGAGAAAATGAGAAATTGGGAAGATGAAAGACAGATGGGTGAATGGCTTGGCTATGCTCTAAGCTGGCAGCAGGAAAGGTGGCACCAGGTGCCCATGAATTTGGGTATGAAGATGAGGCTAAAAACAGGAAAACTGGTTAAAAGACTTTAAAGAAGTGATTAGACCCTCTGATTTCCTCTCCCCTCTAAGAAACTGGGTGATGGCTCCTCCCACAGCTAACATTGAAGCAGATGAAACCAAAGAATATGTACAGAACAGAGGAACTGAATGACACTATGCATACTCAGTGCTGAGACTCCCCTCACCACCCATTCCCCCTCCTTCCCTCTTCCAGAGATTGGCTACTAGGCCTCACTCTCTAGGTAAGAGAGTAGAAGAGACTTCTTCTGGAATATGACCAACTCAAGAGAAAAAAACAAAGATACTGACACCTGAGGCCAGCCAGATCCCTGTACACTGAAGCTCACAATCAAAAAGCCTGTGGCAAAGGCAGCAACGGTCAAGAAGCATTCCATCTGCCCTCCACGCTACCCACCCCACTTTCGGTTGGGGGTTAACTGTAACTAGATCTGGCCAGTTGACTACAGGCAGGCGTGGCATGGTACTTCTGGAATAAAACATAAGAACCAGCATACAACCATCTGGCTCTCTGTTTCCCTATGAGGTGCACAAAGAGACTGCAGGATCGAGATGAAACAACTCCAGAATGAGGGAACCTCCTTCAGCCTGGGTCTCTGAGTGTGGAATAGAGTTCAATAGCAACCTTCACTGCTTATGTGATGTGCAAAATTAACCTTTATTGTGTTAGGCCACTGAAAACTGGAGATTGTTTCAAAACACAAGTCTAGTCTCTCCTGACTAACACAAAGACACACACACACACACACACACACACACAGTTTTCAAACACCATTTAGGTATACAATGGTAAAATGTGGGCACTCAAGTATTATCAGACATCTGGTCTGGCACCCTTCCAATTGTATCTCTTGGTCAAAGTCCCTCTTAAGGAATCTCTAGGACAAATCTCCTTTGACACATGGGAGATTCACCACACTGCCACCCAGCAGCCCTGATTCTCCCAGCTCTGGTACCTTAACTTCTAACTCATACATATATCAGGTCACAGTCCACAGTGTCCTCCAATTCCAGGGAATAATAACTTTCCAGGTGGTCCTCCAGATGGCTCCTCTCCCCTACAGAGTGTGGATTGGGATATGGGGTGGGTCGCCTCACACACCAACAATTCTCCCCCCAAATATCCTCTCTTTTCAGTTTCCAGTTTTGATTCCTTTATACCCTTGAGATGGGTGATGGACTGAGGGTCAGGACACTGGTTTAAGTCACTCCCTTTGTAAGCCCTGCTTAGATGTCTAGCTCCTGGTTTTGGAATATGAAGGTGCTTGGCTGCTTTTGTTTTGTTCTTGGCCTTTGGCATCTCAGCTAAAGGAGACAGAAAGTCCTGTTTTAACATGGTGTGACAGGTAATGGTTCAGGCAGCTTACTTGAAAGCCCATCCTACAGGGTCAGATGATGTCAGAGACCTAGATTTGTAGAGCTCCCTCTCTAAGGACCCAGAAAATAGACATCTGGTAACTCAAGCACCGTGATTATGGCTGATTGAAACTTCAAGAACTGTAAGAAGATGTGGGCCACACTATAGCAATCTGAAACAAGATGAACTTCCATTATCTGCCTCTCGCTTCTGGCTTACAATCTCCTTGAAATCAGAATTTCAGATTAGCTGCATCTGTGTTACCATGACATCAAATTGTTTGTTGCTAGAACAGTACCTTAGCGAGGAAGTAAAACTTCATAGCAATGGGCCAATGGAAATAGGAGTTTGTACAGAGGCTCTCCTGGTGTTAGAGAATGATTTGGAAGCTGAAGTGCCCTTCTTCAGTCACTAAGAGGTTTCCAAATGGTGCCCATGCCTCTGAAGGTCAATTGTTGAACAAACTGAATCACAGTTACAAAATGTTACTCCTGGAGGGGACCTTGGAGACATTTGAGGCTGAATCCAATAAGTGGTAAACACACTCTCTCTCAGATCCTGGGCTCATGGCAAACATCTAATTCATCTCACCACGCCGCCCACAAAGCCCAGCCTCAGCCAGTACCCATCAATGCAAGATGGCATGAAAGATGAAATCTATTGGCCAGTTCTACCTGATTCCCTTATTGTACAGGTGAGGAAAGTTGTCCTATCACTTGCTCAAGGTCAAAAGCAGGGAAAAGACCAGACTTCCCTGTTCCATGCTCTTTCAACCATTCCAGCCTGAATAAATGGGAAAACGAGCATTTCTCTCTTACCTACCTTTGGTCCATTCTTCCCATCAAGTCCCTCCAGACACTCAAGGCTTACTCTAGCTGTAGATATGATTCAGATTCCACACTCACCAGTCTCATCTGAGCAACAGTACTTCTGCTTTTCCATTCTGGGATTCCCCCCAAGAAGCATCAAATTAAGATCAAATGCTTTGGAATGGGCCAGAACCACTTAATTCATTCTTTCTAGAGCCTCCCGACCTTAATAAAAAGTCAGTGTTACGCTTTCAAGTTAAAAGGCCTAATATATTCCTGGAAAAGTAAAAATGGAATACTTCCAAGTCCCATTTTATAGATGCACTAAGCTCTTGGATGCGATTGCATTTGATGTCTTGAGTCTAGAAGGGACAAAAGAACACCAAAATCATCCCTTCTGACTCTCAGCGTCTCTCTGAATCTTTTCCAGATGAACTTGCCTACCTCCGTCCAGAATGCAAAGTGGTTGTAGGTTAGAGGTGAATCAGAAATGCAGACGTAGAGAAATAGTGCATTCTATTCTTGGACTGCACATGACCACTCCATATGGGGGTAGGGCGGGGGCAAGCCCAAACATATGGTGCTCCATCTGTAAGATGGGGCTGGCTGGGTCCCATGAATGGCTTTTAATACAAGTAGATTCAGCCTGACTTGGTCTGCCTCCAAAGGAGGCAGAAAAGCCAGTGCTTCAAATATTTTGTAAAACCATTGAAATTAACGGCACAAAACAAGTCTCATTTGTATTCTGCCTAATTTAAAAGATGTCTGCTTGGTGTAAAGTAATGAATTATTATGGGGGTGTTTGGACTGAGTGTTCAACATTCTCCTTTAAGGAACAAAACGCCTTTTTGTTCCTTCTTTCAAGCCATTCTCTGTTAAGTTATTTTGTACCATTTCCCCTCAGGAAATCCACTAAGCATTTTGGCTTCTGTAATGAGCTGCATTTCATAAAGTCCACAGCACTGGACACAGATGATCCTACTTCAACTTCCCAACACCAGGTTGGGAGGGAGAATTCAAGAAGATGCTCTTTCAAAAGCTGCCTAATGGAGCCATCTTGTTCATGCCCTCCCGGTAAATCTCCAAGGACCACTTGTCATTAGCATCAGTAGCATACCCAGTGAGCAGGAGACCTTGCCCTTCCTGAATGCAACAGGAGAGAACTTGGAGTTCATCCTTGAATGACTGCACTGGGCTTCCATGCCTCATATTCCACTGGAATATCTCCATGAGCTCATGTGCAGCCTCAGCACTGTTCAGTCAATGAGCTAGGCGTCCACTCTCAGGATAATGATGATAACGGGAATGATACACTGAGATCCTGCTCTGTGCCAGGCATCATGCTACATGTGAAGTATCTGATTCCATTCTTACAATAACTTCATAAGATAGTCTCTGTCCTCCACACTTTTCAGATGAAGAGGCTGAAGTTTAAAAAGTTACCAAGGTCAGGGACTTCCCTGTGTAAGTCTCCGTGCTCCCAATGCAGGGGGCCCGACATTCAATCCCTGGTCGGGGAACTAGATCCCGCATGCATGTCGCAACTAAGAGTTCATGTGCTGCAACTAAGAAGTCTGTGTGCCGCAACTAAAGATCCCTCATGCCACAGCTAAGACCTGGCGCAGCCAAAATAACTAAATAATAAATAATTTTTTTTTTTTAAAAAAGGTGCCAAGGTCAAAGAGATAGTGACTGGCAGACCAAGAACACCGGTATTCCTGCCCCAAAGGCTATGCTGAGATTGAACAGCAAAAGGTGGTGCAGCTGTCCCTATGAACACCCACTTAAGCTGTTACATCTCTCCATAGGACAGCCCACCCTCTTTAAAGTACTAGTTAACTCAAACTAGGACTGACAAGAAAAGCCATCACACTCTAGTCATGACCCTCAGTCAAGCAGTGTAGGGCAGAAACCTGCACAAAACCTCAATGGCATCATTCCCACATGGATGGGACTGGTTTCCTCAGTACTGTATTATATGACTCAGATCAAGACTCCCCTGATCCAGGCAAAAGTTCACCAAAAACCCCACACTGCCCAACTTTCCCTTTGAAGGGAAGACTGATTGACGGTCCATTCTTGGCTGTCATAGTCACGTGCTTTTCAAATCTATTTCAGCAGCATAGACCTTACCTCCCTCAAATGAAACTGACAAACAGAACCCCTCCATCTTAAGAGGGAGTAGGTGACTCCTAGCTTTCTTCTCCTCCAAAGGACAAACCCTGAAGATTCTAAGGAATTTAAAGGTTCCAAACAACACCATTGGAAATCCAGGGTTTTAGACCCATTTTCCTCCTTCTACCCGTAAGGATCCTGGAAGACCTGGAGTCAGGGACACATTCCCCAGTTTCTTGCTAGGAAACACATTTACTGTGGAAAGCTACCGGGCTTACGGTTAACAAGAGCCATTTTCATAATTGCACCCATTAAGCTAACTATACCACCTAGGTGATCACAGAAGGTACAGTTCGAGGGAACACAAGCTTGAATCATTTCCAGGAGAGAGTGTTAATAGAACCCTTTGGTCAGAAGCAGCTTTTCTTTTGCAGGAGGCACGCGGCACGTGCAAGGCGATCGTGCCTTGTTTATTGCTTGGTTTGAAGGAGGGCATTGCATCTGTTTGTTATGTGTCTTTTGGTGCTTTCAAGATGGGGGTGAAAGGAATAAGGAAATTAAAAGGAGATGGTTTTAGCTCTTCAGTAACCATTCTAAAAGAATTTATCCTAAAAGAGTAAAATATGGATTTCTTGTAAAAATGGATCAGGGAATTTCTTTGCTGGAAAGTCAGACGTTCTTTTCTTTTCTTTCTTTTCTTTTCTTTTTTGTGGTCCCTTCTCTTCTCTGTCTTCATTTCAACACCCAGCATGAGGCTTAGCACAATTTATTTCAGGTTCCCCTATCACAGAGCACACCCATCGGAGTTCTTCATCGAGAAGCTATTTGTCAGCAGCTGACCCAGCAAGTGGCAATGTCGGCAAGTTTCATGGGCATGGTTGTATTATAAAAGTTAACAAGTAGTGTGAGGAGATGCTGAGCTGAGCTGAGCTGGAGCTTGGTCCCAGGAAGAGGGCCTGGCTGCACAGCTCAGAGCCATCTCCTGCTTCTAAAAGAAAATTGCCTACTGAGCCCAGGTCCTGGAAGATTGATGATATGCTGAGTCACTGGCCCCCTGCCTCACCACCTTCCCGGGACAAAGAAGCTAACCAGCCATCCGCACCCTCCCCCCATCCACGTGCCTCTCCCTCATCCCCATTCTGCCCCTGAGCATACAAGCCTGTGTCCTCTACTCCCTAATTCAAGACCGCCCCTCCCTCCTTCTCCAACATCGAATCTGTAAATAAGCCCAGCGTTCTGCCTCCTGAAGAAAGGGCCTTTCAGTCTTGAAACATGTGTTGCAGACACGAATCGCATTCCTCAGTTCGGTGCGCAAGTAATAAAACTTGCCTCATCTTTCTATAACTCAAGTTTATTTCTATTTTGAGCCATCACTCCACAGGGCTGGGGGAAACTCTAACTCAATCAATTCAGAATTTCCTCACCTCCCTGTGACTATGCCTAAATCCTGGGGACTTATTTGGTTCACAGCATGGGGGCAGGGGTGCCATCTGGTCCTTGGTGTCAACTTATCAACCCAGGCATCCACCAGCACCCCCTTCATTCCTCTCTTCCATGCGCTTCAGGCCAGCCCTCCACTGTCTCTATGCCTGTCGGAGGGTCCAGGACTGATTCTGTTCTTCTGGGCCTCAGGGTAAGGCTGGTGGGGCTGAGGATGGTCACCCAGCTTCCGGGTTCTACCCTTGATGTCTCCATAATCATGCTCACTACCTGGGGATCTCACCTTCCCTGAAGCACAGTCGCGTGTGGGACTCTGTTGGATTTGTTGAGTTTGACATAACTTCTTGCTGCTGTGGCTGCAAGATAATCACGGTGGAGTAGGGGAAGCAAAGACAGGAATAATCAAGGGACAAAAACAGTCAACATCTTTTAGAAATATGTCACCACCCTCCAGGTGGCCACACAAGAACAGCCCAGGTGTGGTCTGTTTGCCACCCTTTGTAGAAGGTGATACAAGAGAGGATTGGAAAGGGACTTCCCTGGTGGTCCAGTAGTTAAGAATCCACCTTCCAATGCAGGGTACGCGGCTTCGATCCCTAGCTGGGGAACTAAGATCCCACGTGCCCCGGGGCAACTAAGCCCGCAGGCTTTAGAGCCCATGCACCATGACTAGAGAGAAGCCTGTGTGCCGCCCACGCACCGCAACTAAATCCGGACACAACCAAATAAATAAACAAAATTTTTTTTAATTAAAAATAAATAAATACAAATAAGAGAGACAAGGCAGCCTGTGGTCATGGTAGGGACAAACCAGGACCCCGTCCCTGGAAAGCAGGTTGTGAGCTGGAATGGGCAGCAGAGTATTTTAGGACAGAGCATCCCCCTCATGCAGACAGGGCTGGCCCTCCCCAGAGCTTCTGGGCGTTTGTGTGGCTCCCCTCCTCCAAGGAGCTGGGCACAGGCCCCCGCTGTCCCCATCCCCAGGAAAGCCCTGTCTTTTAAGATCTGAGCCAGGGTGCTCTGAGTTTGTCCTGCGTTTGTGGAGTGAAGGGCTGATTACAATACCCTCTTTTCCTCCCCACTGCACTCAGACTTAGCAGGCTTCACCCTGCGTGGGGGACATGTTCTGAGTGACCCAGGTAAGCGTCAGGGACCCGAGACCATGCTGTTTCTGTGCCAGCAACTCCTCACTGGACAGTCTTACTGCCTTTGCTGTAAGCTGAACTTTCCAGGCAACTCACTGTCCCTTAATGTCTGAGAGTGTCACCTTGGCCCTAGCTTATGGGTGAAGAGGTTTGCAAAACAAGGGTCTCTGACATTGAGTCCTAATATTTCTGAGACTCGAATGGCCAGAAGCCAGAGCCTGAAGTATTCATTTCAGGTGGCTTTGGGACAGAAGCTGCGATTTTCCTTTGGAACAGGCTCTCCCTGCTTCTGGGAAAGAGCATTCCGGTGCCTCTTTTACAGGGTGCAGACACAAGTCCCGTGTAGGCATCTGGATGAACAAATCTGGAAGCAAATGCTTCTATTGGGTTGTGGATCTGCAGTTTTGATAACGTAGAAGGAGAGCTCTGCAGGAGTTAGAGGATATCTCTCCAAAGATGATTTTGATGCTAGCTCACTTCTGACAGCTCCAACCTGGCCAGACACAGGGGTGGGAGCTCTAGAACTAAGGTGGGAGTTGGGGTGAGGGGATAGGAACACCAGACCGAATCAGGTGTGGAAGGAGAGACCTCATAACTTGGGCAGACCTGGGGCTCAGCCAAAAGCTTGCTATAGGGAGGGGAGTGAGGACAGAGACAGGATGATGTGTTTTGCAGGAAGTGAAACCCCAGAGCCAATTTTAAGGTTTTATTTTCTTTCATGTAATTCCTTCAAGTCTTGGTGAAGCTTTTAAAAAGATCGGTGTTTGTGTTAGTCTATTAGAAAATAAAGGGAAGAGGACTTACCTGGCAGTCCAGTGGTTAAGACTCCACGCTTCCAATGCAGGGGTAAAGGTTCGATCCCTGGTAGGGGAACTAAGATCCCACATGCCACACGGCCTGGACTTAAAAAAAGAAAGGAAAGGGAAGAGTCAGTGTTTAACTTTGGGGCCAAGGCAGACTTCTGGAGGAGGGGGTGCCCCTCCTCTCTAAAGAAGTGTTCCCCATTCAGAACTTGTGGGTGGATTTCCCCAGTGTATGTGGAAGGTGGACACTCACTTGCTCGAAAAGCATCTGATGCCATGGTTATTTATTTTCTGAGAGAGGGAGACATAAGAATGCATATAAATTCATTAACTCACAGTTTATTTCTAAGCACACACTGTGTGCCAGGCCCTGTGCAAGGTGGTCAGGATACAGGGTGAAGAGAACAGTGTTGGTTCTCGCCCAGATGGAGTATCCATCACCAGGAATGGATGAACAAGAAAATAATCATTCTACAGGCAATGTATCAATTAGGGCTCTGCTGAGTGCAACAGAAGAGAAGAACAGAGGACCGTGAGAGAATATTATGAGCAACCTCATCTACCACTTTGATTATTTTATTGGAACATTATATTTTATTATGTTTTCAACAGCAGATTATTATATTATTTAAACATCAAGTTTTCTTGGCATTCCATCATAACAACGATTGACATCTGGTAAAAATGAGGTTCCAGACACTGTCCTGGTTTGCTTCCTTCTGAGACATGTGGCTGTTCCCCCCACAAACACAACGTGAGGGCAAGAGTGGCCCAGAAAAGAGGGCTGGTCAGGAACAGGTGTGTATAATGGGCTGACCTGTGTTCCAGCAAAATTCATATGTTGAAGTCCTGAGCCCCAGGACCTCAGAATGTGACTGTGTTTGGAGACAGGACCTTAAAAGAGGTAATTAAGTGAAAATGAATTCATTGGGGTGGGCCCTAATCCAAGAGGACTGGCGTCTTTATAAGAAGAGGAGGTTAGGACACAGACACACACAGAGAGGAGACCGTGTAAAGATACAGGGAGAAGACGGCTGTCTGCAAGCCAAGGAGATAGGCCTCAAGAGAAAGTGCCTTGGCCAACACCTTGATCTTAGACATCCAGCCTCCAGAACCAGGAGAAAATATACTTCTGTTGTTTAAGCTCCCCAGTCTGCAGTATTTTGTCATGGCAGCCCTAGCAAACTAACGGTGGGAAAGACTTTCCAGAAGGAGGCGAGGACCTGGCCCCAGGCAGCAGAGCTCTCTTCTCTGCCTGCTTAGCATCCCACTGCTCTTCTCTGTGTCCTGTGTGCTGGATGAGAGTCAGGCCTCCCCTCCTCTCAGAGCAGATGTGGGCCCCCTGCTCCCAGAGGCGGGGCGGGGGTGGGGGTGGTGGAGGGGTAGGGACCCCTCAGGGACTGAGGACAGCACTGCCTTTTTTTTTAACTTTTTATTTTATATTGGAGTATAGTTGATTAACCGTGTTGTGATAGTTTCAGGTGTGATTCAATTATACCTATAAATGGATCTATTCTTTTTCAAATTCTTTTCCCATTTAGGTGTTACATAATATTGAGCAGAGTCCCTGTGCTATTTCTGAGAGCAGACTTTATCTTCCCTGATGCCCAATCATCCCTTTCGTCAGACTGACTGTTAGCCAAAAATGGAGTGCCTGACCTACCCTCCTGCAGACTCTTGTGCGTGTCACATATTTCTTGCCTTCTCCCCTCTTCCTTCAACCATCGGGTGAATACAGAACAATCTCCTGAAAGCCCACAGCAGCAATTGTCTCTCCCAGAACAAGGGGCATGGAGCTTGTAGTTTAAAGGAGATAATCTCTTCAGATTTAATGAGAGCCACTGTGAAAACAGAGTCCCCAGGAAAAAGGGGAAAAGCACCACAATAAAAAAAAAAAAAAGAATATCCATCCAATTAGTGTCTCTAACATAGCCTCATTATACATCCACTTCTGACATTTGCCAGTGGTGTTAGATTTGAGCTGCAAAAATGTCTTTTGAAAGGCAAATTGACATTTGCCTAACCACCCTCCACCCCCTCGAGTCCTAAGACTTAAGCACTTACCATGGCAGCTGGGATTAGGAAAAGAAGCAGAGGGGCCATGAGTGAACTAACACACGTTGGAGGAGGAAGAGACACTGGTAATCAGGGAGGGGGAGAGGGCGAGAGAACATGACAGCTACACGTGAATGACCCTCCTCTTCCGTGTCTCTGTGTGATTTCCTTTTTAGGGAACATTTAATAAGATACAGAAGCCAGATTTGGTTGAGCTGAATGCAGGATCGCCATGGCAACCTTCCTTTGGAGGTTATCCTAGTCAGGTAGTGACAGCAAAGCTGAGTTAAAGGTCATCCCTGGCAAGAAAGATGGGCATTGATAAAGTATTTTAACAAGACCCATAGGAGCTGGTATTTGAAAGCGACTCACGGAGGATCAACTAGGCCCTAGGAATGGGATGAAAACAACAGCAGGGTGAGAACAGGGCGTCCTGTGAGGGATTCCATCAGAGTCCCATGCTGGAGCTGTAAACGCCTCATCCTACACAAGGAGAGCTCGTGTCTCCACCAAAAGCTCAGACTTGATGCGATTCGTAATCGTTCAATGGAAGGGTTAAAAACCATTTTAACCAGGCCTCTGGATGGTAAAGAAATACACCTGTTCCACTCTGTGTCCAAGACATTTTCAGGAATTCCTGAAACGTCTGAACAAGCCAAATTTTTGCAAAGAGAACAGCACTGACCTTCTTTATCACTCCCAGAGATGCTTTATTTAATCTCTTTTCTATTAGAACATCACTTTATCTTTTTTTATAAATTTATTTTATTTTATTTATTTTTGTCTGTGTTGGGTCTTCGTTGCTGCACGTGGGCTTTCTCTAGTTGCGGTGAGCAGGGTCTACTCTTGGTTGCAGTGCACGGGCTTCTCATTGCAGTGGCTTCTCTTGTTGCAGAACATGGACTCTAGGTGTGCGGGCTTCAGTAGTTGTGGCACGTGGGCTCAGTAGTTGTGACTCACAGGATCTAGAGCACAGGCTCAGTAGTTGTGGCACACTGGCTTAGTTGCTTTGCAGTATGTGGGATCTTCCCGCACCAAGGATCAAACCCGTGTCCCCTGCATTGGTAGGCTGATTCTTAACCACTATGCCACCAGGGAAGTCCCTAAAACATCTGTTTAAAATCTTAGAGTTAAAAACCTTTTTTTTTTTTTGCATGATACTGAAGCCAGAATTCTTTGAGGAAACCACTTAAATATGGATGTCTGTGTGGCCGGCCCTGAGGAGAAGATGTAAAAGTGAATTTTAAGCATAAGAAAATAACACAAAGTAACCCAACCTTTCTCATAAATGAGAAAATGCCCATTTAAATAACAAAAACACATGAAAATAATATTTCGCTTATCAGATAATCAAAGATCTAGAAGTGTGGTAATACCTAGAGTTGATGGGATGTGAGGAAACGAGCATTCTTATACAGTCTTGGTGCCACTCGGTGGAAGACAATTGGTAAATATCTATCAAAATTTCAAAGGCACCTCGCTTTGAGCTGGAAATTCCGCTTCTGCATATCTGCTCTCATGCAAACATATATGGACACAGATATTCATTAATTGAAACATTGTTTGTATTAGCAAAAGATTAGAAACAACATAAAAGTCCATCCATAGGAGACTGATGGAAGAAATTATGAAACATTCATAAAATGGAATAATAGGAAGAATGAAAGAGATTTATGGGCGTTGACATAAAATTATCTCCCTGATACATTACATGAAAAAAGCAAGTGAGCATTGTGAGCATCGTATGCCCACCTATACTTTTCCACAATTACAAAATTTCACTATGTGCATATGCTAATTGTTCAATTTAAAAAGGTAGGTTTAAAAGGTCATCTGGGGGCTTCCCTTCCCTGGTGGCGCAGTGGTTGGGAGTCCGCCTGCCGATGCAGGGGACGCGGGTTCGTGCCCCGGTCCGGGAAGATCCCACATGCCGCAGAGCGGCTGGGCGCGTGAGCCATGGCCGCTGAGCCTGCGGGTCCGGAGCCTGTGCTCCGCAACGGGAGAGGCCACAACAGTGAGAGGCCCGCGTACTGCAAAAAAAAAAAAGAGAAGCGCAGGGCAAACCAGACTTTCTCTCTCTTCCCCCAACCCAAACACGAGCAGGACAGGGATGAAACCCTGACTGTTACTGGCAGGTATCTTATAACCACAAGAGAAATCAACCATAAGATGTCACTGACACTGTGAAAGGTGGAGCAGAAAGACGAAAAGCTCTGAGTCCTGTATCTGAGGTCCATCCCACTGCTAGACCTCCTTTCACATGAGCCGACACTTTTGATTACAGTTCAAGCCCCTCTACGCTGTGTCTTCTGTTATCTGCAGACAAATACTTCCCAACTGGCACAAGCCTAGAAGATATTATTTTAAAATAGTTAAAGTTAAAACAATTTTTCTTTATGGCAAAATGCCATAAACTTAGCATAGGCTAATAACAGATTGGGGAAAATATCTTCAACATTCACCTTACATACCCCATTTCAGTTAATACCCTGGTCAAGTGAGCCTTCTTGCTCTTTCTAAATCCAGTGACACACAGTGGAAGATAATGAAGACATACAATTCTGAATCAAAGCTCAGGAAAAGAACACTATTTAATAAGTAGCTCTGCAGGGTCAGAGCCTACAAAGAGGTTATAACACTCAGAAAAACATCCCTAAAAAATGTTTAGCCCATCTATCCTCCCGACAGGCCACAGAGTGTGGCAGCTACCTCCAATCTTCTCTCTACATCCCTCCTCCAAAACGTTGCCTTGTTCTTCTCTTTATGATTGCTGCCCTCTCTAGATAAGTCACTATCATGTAAAGTCATCCGATCCTCTGGCTACTACCAATACTGTCTATCCACATTACTCCTGGAGCAGTTGAGGGGGAGGGTGTGAGAGGAGAGCAGTGATATTCATACCTGTAACTAACGTAGAGGTGTAGAAGTGACAGGGATATAGATATATACGAACTAACGTAGAGATGAAGAAGTGACAACAGAATTTAAGTGACTTTGTCCAAAGTCACATCTGGAAAACCCAAGCTGTCAATCGCTGCACTAATCTGCCATCAACAAAGGACTGATGGGCTTCCCTGGTGGCGCAGTGGTTGAGAGTCCGCCTGCCGATGCAGGGGACAGGGGTTCGTGCCCCGGTCCGGGAAGATCCCACATGCCGCGGAGCAGCTGGGCCCGTGAGCCATGGCTGCTGAGCTTGTGCATCTGGAGCCTGTGCTCTGCAACGGGAAAGACCACAACAGTGAGAGGTCCACGTACTGCAAAAAAAAAAAAAAAAAAAAAAAAGGACTGAGATTCTTAACACAAAAATCACTCTTACAAATCAAAGAAGAGGGAAAACCCACCCTAATGGAAAAATTCTCAAAGAACATGCACAAGCAAATTAAAGAAAAACAAATTGAAAATATGTTCAAGCTCACTAGTAATAAAATGAATGGAAATTAAAACAATATTTAAGCTAGCAGATGAGCAAAGTTTTTAAATTAATTATAGCTCATGTTGGCTAAGGTGTGGAGGAAAAGGAACTCCCACACTGTGGTGATGAGAGAGTAACTGAAGAAAAATTGGGTAATAACCTCTCCAAATTTAAAATCGGCGTACATTTGACCCTGCAATTCTGTGTCTAGTAATTTATCCTAATGAGTTCATCAGGCAAGCAGAAAAGAAATATGTACAAGAATGTTTACAAAGCCTGTGTTTTAATAGTAAAATATGGAAACAACTTAATTACCATCCATAGGGGGTTAAACACTCTATGACAGAGAGAGAGAAAATACTTATTACAAACTTCCCAATACAGAACCCCACAACTGACTTCCTTGCCTACTCGATCACAGGCTACATTGGACAAACACAGGCTCCCTCAGCAGGACCAAATCTTGTCTCTGTAAAGCTCAAAGCAGGGAGCCCCAAGGCAGAATAGGGGCTCTCAGCCTATCTCTGGAAAGTGGAGGTACTGAGCCTCACAGACCCAGCTTCTTCTCCCAGCCCCTTCTCTTCAGAGGGTTAAGTGAGGCATTAGAGAAAGTTTAGGATGTTACTCTACTAGAGGTCCTAACATTTGGAAACATGGAGACAAGAGAAAGGACATTCCCCCTACCCCAACCTTAACATAGATTTCAATATTCACAGAAAAAAAGTCTGGAGATGAATATCTATCAGAACGGTCAGAGTGCTTATCTCTCAGCAGTGGAACTATTTCCTTTTCTTTCTTAATCCACTATTCTAGCATGGTTGATTAGTGACAGGATCAGAGCCAGACATTTGGTTGCCTACTGTAGAAAGAGAAGGGAAGGAAAATAGACTTTATGTACCTACTATTTGCTAGGCTGGGCAGCCTTTATCTGCCTTGCCTCAGCATGTGTACATTGGGATACCGTGAGGATGTTTCCCTAGTGAGAGAGCTGCCAGAATCCTCACACAGCTTTACCCTAGGGAACGCAGGAAGTAGTAGAGTGTTGCAAGGCATCAGGCCTGCAGTGAGAGTTAAGGGAAGCCCATGGAAGGCAGAGGTTGCAGAGGGGATGGCCCAAGCCAGCAGCCAGATGGAAAGTGTGGCGAGACTCAAGTTCTGTGAGGCCAACAAGAACCTAGGTCGGATTTAGCCAATGGGGTAGTGATAGAACCAAGTCCCATCTTCAACAGTTGTAAGAGGCAGATGCCAGCAGGATGCCCATTAAGCAGGCATGACAAAGATTCTCTCCAGAGGACTCATCAAGAATCCAGGGGATGGCAAAAGGACCCCTTAGCTGCCACGAAATCACATACCTCTATATCTATACCCAAACACCATCTTGAAAAGATAGAACAAAGCATTTGAAAGAAGAAATATTGGCCTGGTAGAGGTTTGAACATTGAATTTGATTAGTTATTTATAGATGACAGTTAGAAATAACTTATGAGAACTGTTACAAGACTACGAAAGACTATGCAAAAAACAAATTTTTTTAATTATAGCCAATGTTGACTAGGGTAGAGAGGAAAATTAACGCTCACATTCTGCTGATAGTAGGGTATCTGAAGGAAAGTTAGGTAATACTTCTCCAAATTTAAAATCAACATACAGCTGACCTTGCAATTCTGCTTCTAGTATTTATCTTAACAAGTTCATCAGACAACAAGAAAGAAAGAAATTCAATCTCTGTCAGTATTGGAAATAACTGACATTCCCAGACGGGTTTTCACATCTGAGTTGGAAAGTGTTAATTTCTACCATACTATTTCTACTATATTCTTCTATTAATACTTTTTATTTTTTTAATTAATTAATTTATTTTTTTTGCGGTACGCGGGCCTCTTACTGTTGTGGCCTCTCCCGTTGCCGAGCACAGGCTCCGGACGCGCAGGCTCAGCGGCCATGGCTCACGGGCCCAGCCGCTCCACATCATGCGGGATCCTCCCGGACCGGGGCACGAGCCTGTGTCCCCTGCATCGGCAGGCGGACTCTCAACCACTGCGCCACCAGGGAAGCCCCATCTACTAATATTTTTTAAAGGACAGGAAGTAAATGCTTTGCTATTGCTAGTTGACCTCTTATCAACACACTGCAAAGAACTCAAGGAACATTTCTAGAATGGGATAATGATGTGTGAATCTTAATGCAGGAAGAGATGTGTAAGACCTTGGAGTCAACTCACTCCATGTCTTCAGGTAAACCTATAAGGATTCTTGGGGGTTGGGGGGGAGGGATAAATTGGGAGATTGGGACTGACATATACACACTACTATATATAAAATACATAGCTAACAAGAACCTACTGTAAAGCACAGGGAACTCTACTCAGTACTCTGTAATAGCCTATATGGGAAAAGAATCTTAAGATAGAATGGAAAAATTGGATAAATCATTAGGTAAAAGAAAAAAAATTCTTTTAAACCTATAAAGATTCTGTTCCTACTCCTGTGTCCTTGCATTTCCTCATTTTAGGGTGTGTTTCCATTCATTACTTTAATGTGATTTTTATTTAAAATAGTGTTTGTAGTAGATAGGGGTGGTTGCCAATTCATTTCCATTTCCTTCCTGTCTTTCCTGCTGCTAGAGCAAAGCCCAGAGTCCCCTCAAAATAGTGTGTAATTGGAGACCCCCAACAAAAAGCTGGAATGCTACCTAAATGCTATCCCCCAGTGTAAGAGTGCTCTGGAAATAAACCCACCTCTCTAAGGACTACAAGGAAAATGATCTGTCTCAAGTCTTTGTGGTGAGTAGAGGAGAAAAAAGAAATCTCCCCTGAGAGTGTGTAATCTCAAGTCAGACTCAGGCAGGTTCACAGACGGAATTCAAACTAACTGGTTGATTTGAAAAATCTCAGGGTGAGGATTTAAATAGTCCTGGGATGGTAATTCCTCAGACACCTGACAGCGAGCAATGCCTTCCTTATCTGAAGGAAGTCATCTTCAAACCCACCCTCAAAGTATTCCCACAGGTAAAGTTGCAAGTAATATAGCTCATAATCAACAACAAGAAATCATGAACCAAAGCCAGCTGAAAACAAAGACAGCAGAATAAGACCTTAAAACATGGTAAGATACTGGGATTATTAGACACAGAACATAAACTCAGTTTAATATGCCTTTTAAAAGTAAAGTTGCACATTGTAGTATATACAGATGTTGAATTATAATGCAGTACACCTAAAACTTATATAATAATTTTTAAAAGTAAAGGAGAGTTGAGGAAGGAGAAAGCATATCTAAAAAAGACTAAGCATATTTGGGGGAAAATGAATAGAACCTCTAGAAATAAAAAATATAATAAATGAGGCTTCCCTGGTGGCGCAGTGGTTGAGAGTCGACCTGCCGATGCAGGGGACACGGGTTCATGCCCTGGTCTGGGAGGATCCCACATGCTGTGGAGCAGCTGGGCCCATAGGCCATGGCCGCTGGACCTGCATGTCTGGAGTCTGTGCTCTGCAACGGGAGAGGCCACAACGGTGAGAGGCCCACATACCGCCAAAAAAAAAAAATTAAATAAATAAATAAATATATATATATATATATATAATAATTGAAATTGAAAATATACTGCAGAAACACTGTACACTCACTACATTGGCTGAACTTAAAAAAAACTGGCAATATCAAATGCTGGCAAGGATGTGGAGCAATTGGAGCTCTCATACATTGCCAGAGGAAATGCAAAATGGTATGGAAACTTTGGGAAAAGTTCTGGCAGTGTTTTATAACATTAAACATACATTTACCATGTGATCCAGAAATCTCACTCCTAAGTGTTTACTCATAATAAATGAAACGTATGTTCACACAAAGGCCTGTAAGCAAATGTTCATAGCGCTTTTATTCATAATAGCCAAATACTGGAAACAACCTAAATTCTATCAACTGGAGAATGGATAAATAAATTGTGGTAATCCATATGTTGGGATACTGTTCAGTGGCCAAATGGAATGAACTGCTAATACATAAACTACAGGATACATGAATAAGTCTGAAAAAGATTATGCTTAAGTGAAAGAAGCCAAATACAAAAGGCTATATACTATATGGTTTCATTTAAATGACATTCTGGAAAAGGCAAAATTATAAAGACAGAAAATAAATCAGTGGTTGCCAGGAACTTGGAAGAGTTGGAAGGAATTGATTATAAAAGATTATGAGGAATTTTTGAAGGGATTGGAGATGCTTTATATTTGATTTTGGTGATGGTTACACTATTATATAATTTTGTCAAAACTGATAAAACTGAACAATTAAAATTAGAGATTTTATCAGCCATAAATTATATCTCAATAAACCTACTTTTGAAAAGAAAGATAACTTGAGGGATTTTTTTTTCTAAAAATAGACTACAGAGGTGGAGTACCTTAGACACAGCTGAAGAGAGAATTACTTGACTGGAAGTTACAGCTGAATAAATTATCCAAAAAGCAGCACATGGAAAAACAAATAGAAAGTAGAAAAGAAAGATTAAGAAACATAGAGATGAGAGTGGCTTCACACATACCTAATCAGGGCCCAGAGAGAGGTTTAACCTACAAGACTCACCAGCTTATCTCTACATGACCTTTCTAACCATATAGAAAATATAATTAAAAATAAAACATAGTTCCCCAAATCAACACAACTATAAAGTATCTAAGAAAAAGCTTCACTGAGGATATACATCTATGGAGAAACTTTAAAATTCAATAAGGAACATTTAAAAGTATCTAAATAAATGCAGAGATATTGTATCTCATTTTCTTTAATGGCATGATTTAATGTTATAGACATTCTGCCCAAATTAGTGCATAAACTCTATACAATAAAATTCTGTTTGGATTTTTTAGGAACTTAATAAATTTTAAAATTTACATACAAGAATAAATATTCAGGGATAGGTAAGTCACCTTTTAAAAATAAAGAAATGGGGCTTCCCTGGTGGCGCAGTGGTTGAGAGTCTGCCTGACAATGCAGGGGACATGAGTTCGTGCCCTGGTCTGGGAAGATCCCACATGCCGCGGAGTGGCTGGGCCCATGAGCCATGGTCACTGAGCCTGCGTGTCCGGAGCCTGTGCTCTGCAACGGGAGAGGCCACAACAGTGAGAGGCCCGCGTACCACAAAAAAATATATATATAAAATAAAATAAAATAAAAATAAAGAAATGGTCTTTTCTGAAAATATATTAAGACAGTCTACAAAGTCATATTGACATATTAACAAAAACATTTTGGTCATAGAGAAAGAATAGATAAGCATACCAATGGAAGAAAATGGAGAGCTCAGGGTCAAACCCACAGGTTTAAGCCAAATCTATAGATACACACATACACACACCCACACACAAAATGCATATACACGTTTGTGTATAGGAATTGAATGTGTAACAAAGGTGACACCATGAATCAAGTGGAAAGAATGAATCATTAAATCCGAATTTAAACCTGATACTACATAGGAAGGTGAACTTCTGATGGACCTAAATATGAAAGGTAATATGAATATAAAATTAATCAAAGAAAATGCAGAAGAACATTTTTGTGATCCAGGGGCAAGGAAGGACTTTGTAAACAAATTTTCAAAAACATAAATCATAAGGCAAAAAAAAAAACGGAAGGGGGAATAAAATTGATTACATCAAAATGAAAGATTTCTGTTCTATGTAAGACATCATGGACAAACTTAATAGAAAGTAGACAGACTAGGAAAAGATATTTGTGATGACTAAAATCAACAAGAGAATAATATATAAAATGTACAAGGAATGTCTGCAAATCAACAAGGAAAAAAACAAAAACACAATAGAAAAATGAGCAAAAATATAAACAAGCATCTTACAAAACAGAAATCCCCAATCTAACAAGTATATGAAAAGATGTTCAAACTCATTAGGAATCAAAGAAATGCAAATTAAAATAACAATAAAATATCCACTTACATTTATTAGATTGGCAAAAATTAGGAAGATGACATAATGCTAAATATCAGAGGACATGTGAAGACACAGAAACAGCAGGTATTGCTGACAATAGCTGTCCTGAAACACCACGGGGACCACTTCATCAAATTAGGAATATGCATTCCCTGTGAGCTGGCAATTCCACTCCCTCGTTAGATTCCAAATATACCCTTATGCAAGTCTGTAAGGGA
Source organism: Globicephala melas (assembly GCF_963455315.2). Taxonomy (NCBI): domain Eukaryota; kingdom Metazoa; phylum Chordata; class Mammalia; order Artiodactyla; family Delphinidae; genus Globicephala; species Globicephala melas. The sequence goes on from NC_083315.2 coordinate 43,094,604, forward strand.
ATATATATGGAGATGTTTATTGTAGTTGTATTTGTGTGGCAAAGGGGTTTTCTGACATCCATTACTGAGAGATGAAGAGACAAAATATATTTACTATGAGCAGTTAGAAATGGTGGATTAAGTATTCATATATTTAAATATAAAAAGAAACAGAATGATCTATATAGCACAAGTTAAAAATATATTCCTACAAAAAAATAATATCTCTCTTCCAAGAATACATACAAAATAAAGTCTACACACTAAACATATTGGAGTGGCTGTCTCTGGAGTAGGGGGAGGGCAGTGGGATGGGAGAGTGTTAGAAACAAGGAATAAATAAATAATGGAGGAGAAGTGCCTTGCATGAATCCATTATGATTATTCACCCTGAACTGAGAAGCATAATTAACTTGACCCTCTGATCTTGAGACCTAAAAAAACACCAGAATAATAAAAAGAAGAAAATTTTTCCTTCAAGAAAATTTTCTTTGAGAAAGAAAATGTATAAGGATTGGAAAGAAAGAAACAAAACTATTGTTGTTTGCAGATTATACTATTAAGTACACAGAAAACCCAAAAGCATCTATGGATAATTAGAATTAGTAAGAGAGTTTGAGAAGTTTGTCAGATTTGAAACCAAAATGTAAAAATATTTTTCATTTCCATATACTGGTAAAAAAAAGGTTCAAAATATAATTTTTAAAAGATTCAATTTAGGGCTTCCCTGGTGGCGCAGTGGTTGAGAATCCGCCTGCTGATGCAGGGGACATGGGTTCGTGCCCCGGTCCGGGAAGATCCCACATGCCGCAGAGCAGCTGGGCCCGTGAGCCATGGCTGCTGAGCCTGCACGTCCAGAGCCTGTGCTCCGCAATGGGAGAGGCCACGGCAGTGAGAGGTCCGCATACCGCAAAAAAAAAAAAGATGCAATTTAGAACAGTATACAATTTACAAAATCATGTATCAACATATAGACTAACATGTTTAAGAATAAATTTTATTAAAATTGTGCAAGACCTACATTGTAAATTATTTAAAAATACCTAAACAGATAAATAGGCATACCATATTAATGGATTGAGAGACTTAATATCATATAATGGTCAATTATCCTCAAAGTAAACTTTAGATTTAATAACATTCTAATCACAATTCCAAGACTTTTTATTTTAATGGAACTTGCTAAGCTGATTCCAATATGTACGTATATAGAACAAAAGATCAAGAATAATCAAGACATTAGAATGAGTAGAAGTAATTCATCTCAGCATACACCAAAAAGAGCAATGAAGACAGTATGGTATTTGTACAAAATGGACAAATAGATTGGCGAAATAGAATAGAAAGCGAGACGCAGCAAAGGAAACCACCAACAAAATGAAAAGGTAACCTACTAAATAGGAGAAAATATTTGCAAATCATATATCTAATAAGAAGTTAATATCCAAAATATATAAAGAACTCATACAAATTAACAGCAAAAAAAATCTGATTAAAAATTGGCCAGGGGACCTGAATAGATGTTTTTCCAAAGAAGATATTCAGACAGCCAATAGGTACATAAAAAGGTATTCAACATCACTAATCATCAGGGAAATGCAAATCAAAACCACAATGAGATCTCACCTCACACCTATTAGAAAGACTGCTATCAAAAACACAACAGGGCTTCCCTGGTGGCGCAGTGGTTGAGAGTTCCCCTGCCGATGCAGCAGACACGGGTTCGTGTCCTGGTCTGTGAAGATCCCACATGCCGTGGAACGGCTAGGCCTGTGAGCCATGGCCGCTGAACCTGCACGTCCGGAGCCTGTGCTCCGCAATGGGAGAGGCCACAACAGTGAGAGGCCTGCGTACCGCAAAAAAAAAAAACAGAAAAACACAACAAATCACAAGTGTTGGTGAGGATGTGGAGAAAAGGGAACACTCATACACTGTTGATGGGAATGTAAATTGGTTCCGCCAGTGTGGAAAACAGTATAGAAGTTCCTCAGAAAACTAAAACAACTACCATATGATCTATTAATTCCACTTCTGGGTATTTATCCAAAGAAAACAAAAACACCAATTCAAAAATCCCATGTTCATTGTAACATTATTTACAACAGCCAGGATATGGATACAGCCTAAGTGTCCATCAACAGATGAATGGATAAAGAAAATGTGGTGTATACAATGGGATACTATTCAGCCATAAAAAAGAATTAAATCTTGCCATTTGTGACAACATGGATGGATCTTGAGGTACCATATGATCCCACTTACATGTGAAATCTAAAAAAAAAAATCATGAAGCTCATAGTTACAGAGAACAGATTGGTTGCCAGAGGCAGGAGGTAGAGGGTGAGTGAAGTGGGTGAAGGGATACAAAGGGTACAGACTTCCAGTTATAAAATATAAGTCATGAGGATGTAATGCACAGCATGGCAACTATAGTTAATAACACTACACTGCATATTTGAAAGTTGTTGAGAGAGTAAATCTTCAAAGTTCTCATCACAAGGAAAAAAATTCTGTAACTATATGTGGTGATGGATGTTAACTAGACTTATCATGGTGATCATTTCATAATATACACAAATAGCAAATCATGTTATACAGCTGAAACTAATATAAGGCTGTATGTCAATTATACCTCAATTAAAACAAAAAGAATAGAAAACCAGAACCAAACCTTCTTATACATGAAAAACTGATTTACAATAAAGCTGGCACTTTAGTAGCAAAGGAGTACCAAGCAATAATTGGTGTTGGGATAATTGGTTATTTATGTAGAAACAAATGAAATTGGGCCCTTACCTCACATGATACACACCAATAAATTCCAGGTACATTAAACATTTAAATGTGAAAATCAAAAATTTTAATTATGAACACAATACAGTAAAACATCTTTAAGACTTTGAAGGTACTCGCACTGTTGGTGGGAATGTAAACTGATACAGCCACTATGGAGAACAGTGTGGAGGTTCCTTAAGAAACTAAAAATAGAACTACCATACGACCCAGAAATCCCACTACCAGGCACGTACCCTGAGAAAACGATAATTCAAAAGGAATCATGTACCACAATGTTCATTGCAGCTCTATTTACAATAGCCAGGACATGGAAGCAACCTAAGTGTCCATCGACAGATGAATGGATAAAGAAGATGTGGCACATATATACAATGGAATATTACTCAGCCATAAAAAGAAATGAAGTTGAGTTATTTGTAGTGAGGTGGATGGACTTAGAGTCTGTCATACAGAGTGAAGTAAGTCAGAAAGAGAAAAACAAATACCATATGCTAACACATATATATGGAATGTAAAAAAAAAAAAAAGGTCATGAAGAACCTAGGGGCAGGATGGGAATAAAGACACAGACCTACTAGAGAATGGACTTGAGGACACGGAGAGGGGGAAGGGTAAGCTGAGACAAAGTGAGAGAGTGGAATGGACATATATACACTACTAAATATAAAACCAATAGCTAGTGGGAAGCAGCTGCATAGCACAGGGAGATCAGCTCAGTGCTTTGTGACCACCTAGAAGGGTGGGATAGGGAGGGAGACGCAAGAGGGAAGAGATATGGGGATATATGTATATGTATAAACTGATTCACTTTGTTATAAAGCAGAAACTAACACACCATTATAAAGAAATTATACTCCAATAAAGATGTTAAAAAACAAAATAAAATAAAATGTGTGGAAGTAGTTTAAAAAAAAAGACTTTGAAGGTAAAGATTTATTTCTTATACAAGACCTAGAAAGCACAAACCATGAAGAAAAAGATTAATAAACACTACTATATTTAATTTCTTCAAAAGACATCAAAATGAAAGTGGAAAGTCAAGACAGAAATTAATATCATGTATAAATAATCAATAAGAAAAAGATGATAGATTTTATTTACTGATTTCAACAGAAAAAAAATAAGCAAAACAGATAAACAGGCACTTTATAAAAGATGAAAACCTGAATGGCCAATGACTGTATGAGAAGATATTTAATCTCCTTGGGTAAAAGGGAAATTCAAGTTAAAACCACAGTAGGAAAGCAATGGTACCTCCAGACTGGCATAAGTTAGACAGCCTGCCATTTGTATAGGGCAAGGAGTAACCAGTGTACTGTATAACCAGAACACTTATGCAGTACTGATGGCAATGTGAATTGGTCAAACGCTTTGGAAAATAACCTGGCAGCAATTCCACTCCTAGGTATATACGCTTGTGCTGTTTCACCCCAACTGGGTGCACTGCAGTAAAATTCTGACAGTAACAACCTGGAGTTAGTGTTGACCCCACAGGCTTAGGGCAAGGTCTGGGAGGGTCCCAGACTCAAGGCTTCTATGACACTCCCCATGGAGCCAGGGCACTTCACCTTCCCCACACATCAATGTGCTCCCCAACCAGGAAGCTCCACCAGCATCAGTATCCTGAGTTTTTATTGGGGGTTCATTACATAGCCATGATTGATTAAATCATTAGCCATGTGATTGAATTCAAGCGCCAGCCCCCCACCTCTCCCCGAGGTCAGGGCTCTAAAAGTCCCAACTCTCTAGTGCTTGCTCTTTCTGGTGACCAGTCCAGTGCAGTACTGTAGATACAGTGACGATGGAGGAGGGCAGGGGAACAGGGAGTCACTTGTTAGAAAAAGAAGGGTAAGAACTGTGTGCCCCTCTCCCTCTGGAGTGATGGATCAGACCCTCCCTGGAGATTAAAGGTGACTCTGAATATAGGGGATTTGTGTCTTCCCCTTGATTTCAGATTTCTGAAGTCAGAACACTGGCCCAAGTGTCCCCCTCACCAGTTAAGAATGAGAGGATAGACCACTCTACCCCATCATCATCAATAATCACCAATTCCCTGAGGATCAGGGGCCATGGAAAGGGACCCAGCATCTCTCTGTCACCCCAAGGGATCAGTAGTGTCACATACAAGACCGTCAGAGGCTGAAAGGAGCCGCGGCCGCACCTCTGAGAGGCACCTGCAACAGGAAACCAGCGTGAATCCATCATGGCCCAAGGAAACCTGCATCTCTGCCTGGCAGAGACCACTGTGCAGGCACAGACACTGGACCAGGCCCACCTGGACCAGCCCAGAAGCGGGAGGTCCAGGATGGAGCCAGCAGACACTCCCTGACCAGACACACGGCCACCACCTCGTGGAGAGAGTGTCACGGTGACAACCTTCAATTAACTGACATTTCCCCCAAAAGCTCAAAGTTCAGGCCAGAAATGATTAAGTGCCCTGTGGTGGCAAGGTTTCCGTTTTCCTACCCTCACAGAAACGAGGACTTCTTTTCTAAGGTGAATGTGGATGGAGAGATGAAAGAAAATTCATTTTTGTAGACTGAAAAGCTGAGTTTTACAAACGGCCCGACTTCTGAAACATTGTATCCAATACATTTATACACACACACACACACACACACACATATGTATGAATACTCACACATACACAGGTATGCATACATATATGTTTGTTAACAGTTTTAAAACATGAGGACACTCCAAGCACACTGTTCCGTAACTGGCTTCTTCTGATTCGTGGTGCGTTGGGGGCTCTTTCTCCAGTTAGTTATGCAGTATTTTATGCTATGAATTATATATAACATTGATTTGAAGACGAATCAATGGCCCCAGTGAGTCTTCTCTTCAGAGCACACATCTCCCACTCTTCCAGGGCACACGTCCAGAGCCCTGTTTACCCTACTCTGGAAAACTCCAGCTTGTCACTGTCTCTCAAAGTATACTGATCAGGGATACACCCAGTCCAGGCCTGGAAAGTGAGCAAAGGCAGTTTAAAAGGTGTTTTCCTGGCATAACATTCAGCCACAGGACCCTGCAAGGATTTAGGCTGCGTCACGACCCTTTCTGGACCTGAACTTGAAAGTCTCGTTTCAAGGTGCTGACGATAATTCCAAGGCCTTGTCTTTTGACCTTGCTTCTGACCAACCCCAGCCATCACCTGCCCAGAGCTGGCCTTCCAATCTAAACTTTACTCTTTCTCAATCAAAATCAAACTCCCTGGCATTGGCTGCTCAGGTGTGGTCTCACCTCCAGAATTCCTCGTATGAAAAAGCCGCACCCCGAGTGTTAGCAGATCCTTCTTAATATTGATAAAAAGAAAAGGGTTAATACAGTAAATTGTGTGTTGGGTGTTCTTTTACAATAATAAAGGAAGGGAGGGAGGGAGGAAGGAAGGAAGGGAGGAAAGGAAGCACAGTGGTAGCTGCAGGCCATGTTTAGTACTTGTAGCACCCAGCAGCGGCGTGCTCCCAGCCCCAGCTCACCATCCCCACTTTCTGTTCCCATCCTGGCTTCATGGGACATCACAAAAGGCCTCCCAAGCATATTCGTGTCCAACCCAGTCTGTAAGCCTAAGTTCACATGACATTCCTCTCCTGAAAAGTGGCCTCCCCTTGGCTGTCACTCTGACCCCTCAGGCCCTGGAAGCAGGCTGGGGCCCTCTGGGAAGAATATTCCAGGTCCTGACACTCCGGTCATGGTCTAGATGAGGGGCACAGGCTGGGCAGGCAGGGTCTGGCTGCAGGAGGGGCCTCCAGAGCACCAAACCCAGGGCAGGCTGTCCTGCAGGGAGGGGTTCCACACAGAATGGCCCAGCCCAGCTGGCTTCCCAGAGCAGCGACTCCTCAGCTGAATCTCCAAGGTCAGGCAGAAGTGTGCCCATTTTAGGCATCAGAGAATATCACAGGCAAAGGAATGATGGTGAAAGAGAGTCAGGGGATCTTCTAGGGGCTGCCAACAATTCTGTGCAGCGTGCAAGGGGTGAGAATCCCTGATGGAGTAGGGGAGGAGTAGAGGACAGAAAGGAGGAGAGTAAAGGCCCCTC